>NC_139903.1:19468138-19792916 GCF_905171665.1 Trachurus trachurus | reverse complement strand
CTTTAACTTTCAATGGAGACCAGGTAACGGTACTCAGAAGGCTGAAGAACAGTAGCACCCTTGTTTGGAGGAATTATTTTGGGGAATGTGAAAATAAAATAAAATAATAATAATAAAAAAGACTGTAACAGGTTAGACATACACATGTATATGTATATACTTATACTATGTTTATATGAACAGTATGTCATGTAGGCCACAATTGTCTCCTGTGTTCCTCTCAGAAATGTGTTTTTATTTAGTGATGGCACGTCTAGTCAGGAGGAAACAAAAATCACAAACTAACTCACTGTTCCCTTTGTTTTCAAATCCGATGCTAAGCTAAGCTAAGCTTAACATTTAAAGGAATAATTTCTTGCTAAATGCTGGTGATAAAATATCTGACACGTTGCTGGTGTTCATAAAAAGTAAAAAGGCCTCATGCTCATGAGTAATAAAAGGTGTGATGAGTGTCCTCAGACCCAGTGCCCCTCTCTGTGTGGCACATCAGCATCACGATCTGAGTAGGAGTAGTAAACATAGTAATAACTCTTTACCTCTGCCCTGAGCCTCTGGCAGAGGCGTCTGGCTATCATGCCCCTGGTGTAGGCCTGGAGGGTCAACACAGCACGTAGACGCCGCCAAAATGCCTGCCGGATGAGGAAACCACGGCAACGGGCTTGGATGAGAGTCACACGAAGGCGAGTGAGACGGTAGCTTCTGTAGTGCTTCCTCGACTTGTAGACGGCCTGGAGGCGCACGAAGCCGGACTGCATCTGGAGGAGAGGAAGGAGTGTTAGAGGTGGAGTGTTCATGATCAGCGCAGCTACAGTAATAGCAAACAAATATTGAGATTTAGGACATCAAAGGCTTTTAGATATAAAGAGAAATATTATAATGCATCTGACAATTAACAGCTGTTAAAGTTTCCTGAGTTCAGACCTCACGAAATCCAGTGGGCCTGTGTCTCCACGAGTGGGTCCCTGTTTTTCCTGATAAACTGTGTCACAATATTTCACTAATCTGTATTTGGTGGTAACATGTTAAAGGGATAGTTCAACATTTTGGCAAATTGGCTTTATTGCCATAATCCCTGTAGATTGAGGAGTAGGTTCGTTACCTTTAATTGTCGGTGCAAGATATTTTTAGAACGGCGGAGCAGAGCCGCGAGCTGCTAAAAGAGCTACGCTACAGAGGCTAATGGGATTTCTTGGTTTCAGGTCACAACTTGTCCACAAGAGTGTTTTGGAGTTGTTGGATTGTGTATTTGTAGAGTTTGATGAGGGAAACCAAGAAATCCCATGAGCCTCCGTAGCCTAGCTCTGAGCAGCTCGCGGCTCTGCTCCACCGTTCTAAAAATAGCTCTGCACCAACCAATTACTGTAAAGGTAACAAGGCCTATCCTAAACTATAGGATTATGGCAGTGGGCCAAAAGTTGAACTATTCCCTTTAAGATATGCAGCAAAGGCAGAGAAAGAGAAGACATGGTAAACATGGATGTAAACACCTCTTGAAGAGTGTTTTACTATCCACCTGTGTAAAGGACTCACAATTTGGTAATTCTTTCTGCAGCGATATCCCCTCCAGACCTTTTGGATAAAGATCACAGCCCTCTTCATTTTGAGGAAGTAGGTCCTGAAAAGAGTGATGAGACGAGAAAAGTGATTCGATTTCAACCAGAATGAAAAGAAACCCCACACCTGAGCTCTCCCTTTAGAGTTGGGAAAGGTTCATTCATTAAATACATAACATATAGATATTTATTCTAGGCAGTTACACTAAAAAAAAAACAATGAAACAAAGGTTCTTTTGGAGCCCAAAGTCCAGTAAGATTGTGTTTCTTATTTTGTTTGTACAAAATAAATATAATGAGACCCTTCAAGACTTCACAGTCTCTGTCTGTATGTCCAGCTTCTGTCCTAGAAAGTTTCTGACCTCTCTCTGAGTCCACGCACAGCCTTCTGGATGAGGATGACCTTGTCAGTGATGGCCTTGTCTCTCTCGATTTCCAGCTGCATGTCATGGTGGTCCTGATCAAAAAACACACAGCAGCCAGTAAAATGAAAGTGTAACTCCACTGATCTACTTTCATCAACGTCAGGATGTTCGATGTACAACCTTCAGGAAAATCTTGGTCTTCCCGATCTGCCAGTCGTCGTGTTTGCCCAGCCGGGCCAGGACTATATGCTGGCTGGTCCCTCGCAGGTCCTCCTGGATGGAGACAGAGCTATGTGTAAGTCACCACTCCCACACCCAGATCAGATCAGATCCTGGGAGATTTTTAGTACTATTGAAGTGATTAACTGATTTTAATACCACAAATACAATTCTCCTTTGCCTTATTTGTTTTCAGGTGGTAGCAGAAAAGTACAAAATTCTGACATTTAATGATGATACTGACAGCTCATGTAAACAGGTCTAACCAGGACCAAAGGAGGAGACGGAGTATATGATAACGTCTTTTGAATCACTTCTAAAATTCATTTTATAGACCTGCTTTAATCTACTGTAGTCTAACTTAATTCACCTGACTATCACAGCTTTGATTTGTTGGTAAAAAATACGTGTAAACTGCACTTTTAAAACATCTATACAGATCTATTATCATCATGTGTGGCAGGTGTCAGTGGTTGTGGTGTTGACCTGTTTGTGAGCAGGTTTGATGCCCGGCATGAGGACTCTGTAACGATCCACAAACTCAGCAAAAGTGTATCTGATGGGATAACCGGCCCGTCTGATCCGGATGGTCTCCATCATGCCGGAATAACGCAGCTGACGAATACACAGCTCTCTGTCAAATAACTGAGTGGAAAACAGACGGAAAATACACATGTGGCATTAAAACTAGAGGTCAAAGAAAACCCAACAGCACAGCCTGAATGAGAGGAGCAGGAAATCTGACTAGACTTTAATGTAAAAAGCAGATTCATGTGAATGGAATTTAAATTAAAAAGTAAGTGAGTTTGGAGAAAGGAATTATTAGTTTAGAAAAGACATCCTGTAAACAGAAACACACGTCATTAGAGGTGTATAAAAACATTCAGACAACTTTCACTCACCATGGCCTTTTTGAACTCATTGGGTTTTACACAGCGAACGAAGAACGGCTGACACACACTGAGAGTCCTCATCAGCATCTCTAGGGAACGTTTGAACTGACTGCTCAGAGTGGGAGAGCGCTTCCTCGTCTCTACACCCTGCGAACAAACACAAACACACACATGAATATTTCAGGTGTAATAAATTTATGACACCACTGAAAATCTGACTTCATTAGTTGACATACAGCTGTATCTTTTACTATTAATATTCTGTGATTGTGTCTGTTGATGCTTCTCAGTGACTTCATCAATGGTTTGGTCTGTAAATATCAGAGGATACATATTCAAATGTCTTATTTGAGAAGCTTGAAGTCTGTGAAAGTTCCCTATAACGGCCACTCGTAACTTCCGACCCGTGAACTCGTACCAGATCGAACTGGTATGACTTCACAGGAAGGAAAAACACAAAGTACGAGTTTCTTTGAACGCACCATGAGTTAGCAGCCCCCGCCCTTGTCAGGCATCAATTGGTCCTCGTGCTACGTCACCACATTCACGCGCATCCCTTGGCTGCACACACAGCCCTTCATGCCGTTCTCTCTCCTCATTGGATAACACTTGTATCCCACAAGGAAAATTTTCTCCTCGGGTTACAGCAGAGCAGAGTGACGGAGAGACTCGTGTTTAGGCTGAAATACTTCATGTAAGTGATTGCTGACGGAAAATAGGACTATTTAGGACTTATATTAACAAAAACATTCCACTGATATCTGCTTTGAACTAGATTCTGATTGAATCAAGTGATTCATCAATGAAAAAATTACTTTTTATTCCACGTTGAAGAATCTCCAGATTTATTTTGCCAAAGCAGTATTTAATGTGCAATGTGACAATGAGCTTGTTCCATATTGCTCTTTGTTATTATCTCTCTTGTTCATTCGACAACAAATCTCCAGGATGTGCTATCGCTGCTGGTTTTCGATGGCTAATAAATTGTCAACTATCATTTTTATATAATAGCCTCACAGCAGCTTATATGTATACATTTACAGATATTCTATGAATTAACCTTATGATTGCCCTCATGTAAATATTTGACATGTTTCAGTGTGAACAGGTTTTTGAAATTACAGTCTGATAAATAAAGAACAACACAAAAGCAACGATGCACTTAATGCACAATAAAACACAATATATAAAAAACACAACACAATTAGATCTGAAAACTAAAAACACAACATACTATAATATGAGGCAGGGGCTTCAAACTGGTGTTGCCTCAGCAAGCACCTTTACAATGAGACTGATGGTTTTTGTCTGTCATAGATAGATCCAATAACAATGACAAAAGCTTTGTCACTCGTTACCTGGTCCAGATAAACACATGACTACCACTACACACAACAGACAAAAGTAACAGAAACACAAGACAAAATCTCTGACACATCTTCCTTGTTTCAGTAAAGACTAGTAAAAAATGACAGAACTTCCTGTTTCAAGACGAGAGGAGTTTCTTGAAACTCCAATGTTTCTCCTCACATAAAGGTAAGGACTAAGGAGAAGTGTGTGTCAGAGAGTTTGCTCATTAAATCGTCACTATAACTTCAATCAAATCAACACAATGCTTCCTTTGGTCTCTGCTACAACCTGTGGAGTAAAGAGGAGAGCTTAAAGGAGAGGGGGTGCACCACAGCATCAATGTTTGGATTCTTATTCTATTCAATCACACACACACACACACGGGGTTTGACTGAGCACGTGTTGCTAAAGGCCGTTGGTTACCTTGGGAGCAGGGGTGCTGGGCTGCTGATAGCCGCACAGAAACTGATGTCAGAGGAAAAGATGGAGGAGAGAGAAGAGACAGCAGAATGAGAGGAGGAGGGGTCTGCCATTAGTAAAAGCCAGCACTGTGAGGAGAGAAGCTAAAGGGAGGCAAAAGTCACCAATGGCATTATGACCTGAGAACAGCAACAAAAAGGAGGTGAAAAATATTAGTTCACCGTTACAGATCAAGTTCATGTTTGAGAGGTGTGAACAGCTTCCTCTGGCTCTCACCATGGCCACGTCAGCCTGGAAGATCTGCTTGATGAACTTGTTCTTGGACGAGTGGACGAGCTGGATGATGTCCGTGTGGAGGCTGTCCCGGTTTTTCTCCAGGAACCCTGAGGGGAGGAAGGTACGGAGGGAGAGAAACTGTGAGCGGCTTCACAGCAGAAGTTCACAGGGCTTCAGACTATGAGAAAATATGAGACTTGTTTTGCCAGTGCTTGATCATGATTTATTAGGCTGTTATGTGTTGTATGTTTCATCAATATTTGTAGATTTCTGTTCAACTTTAGCTACATAAAGTGGTGGAAAAATGCGGCTGGAGCTCAATGAGCTCATCTCCCTCAATATCATAATCTCCAGGTAAAGTGAGTAGTCTGAGTAGCACACACTCGTCTCAAATATCATCCATTTGACACTCAATTAAATCTTTATACATTTCGTTTAGTTTAAGATTTGTCAAGTAGGATCAGAGAAAGAGTTGAGACCCCAGGGCTTTGCCCCCGCAGAGACTGAACACTCGAACCGCCTAGAGCATGCAGTGGACTCAAAAACGCCTAAAGGTAGAAATATGATTTTAAGTGTGTAATGAAACAGAATGTAGTGTAATGACAAGAATAGATTAATGTAAAATGAATTGTGAAATTAAATGTGAATTATGAAATGGTTAGTGCACTTTAGAAAGTTCGTGCCCTGAGGAAATAGGGAAGCTGACCGGGTCAAGTATCGCCACCTAAGGAGGGGGGTTTCTGAGCTAATGGAAAAGTACCTGTCTTACCCAACCATAGGAGACGATAGACAAATAAGGTTAAAACTGTATCAGAGAGATGATTGGTAACCTTAGACTGGGTGTAGAATGGTGTGATGTGACAAATAAGGTTATGAAAATATATAAGAGTGAATGATTGGTAATCTTTGAAACTGGGAGTGGAAACGAGCGAAGTGCTGTACAAAAAGGGAGAGTTCGGGACTTCCCGCAGAGTTCGCAGGGGAAAACCTGTGAGGGTGCATCTGAGAATCAAGCCTAAAGAGGACAACACCGAAAGAAGGAGAATTCCGAAACACCGGAGCTACGAGAGACCGAGCGACGAAAGACCTTCCTCGGCCCATCGCACCTTAAGGACCCCGTTGGATTACAAATTCTGAGTACTTATGATTATTTGCACTGCTGATTATATCCTTGCCAAATAGCCTGCAATAAAGCTATAGCATTCTAAAAAGAATTGATGACTATTTCACAGTTATTTTATCGTTTCTTCATGAGAGTAGAGTAAAAAGTTAAGTTCTGCTTGCCTAACATCATAGAGGTTCTAACAGGTTATCTCAATTATTGTATCCACTTTAATGATAATAAAACAGACCCTTAGAGCAAGCAATTCCAAGCTCTTAAATTTAACCTAGCGATTCACCAAAAGCCAAGATCACTAAGAGGAAAGCTGCCGTGAACGGGTGCGGCCGCCGGCCGGTGGTAGCTCACAGTCACTTTAGCTACTCTGCTGTGAGTTTAGTGCTGGGGGAAGCAGGGTAGACAGCAACCAAGGGCTCACACCGGGATCTGACAGATTGCTGACAAGGCAGAGAAACTGTATGAAACTGCAGGTGAAACTGAACTAACCTCTGGTCTCATAATGCACCACACCAGCGAAGTGTTGGATACCAAACTGGGTTTCGTAGCTGTTTTTAGGAGGGATGTAGTAGGAGTTGAGCTTGTGCTGTGAGTTGAGCTTGTAGAGCATCGTCGAGTCAGTTCCCTGATGAAGGACAAAGAAGCAGGAATCAATTATACAGCAAAGCTTCAAGGTTTAATTAAACCTGTCAACGTCTCTCTGATCCTGAACCATGCTCCCGTTTCATGAGATCCTTTCTTGTATGTGATACCTTAGGGAACTTGCTCTCCTCATCGATGAGGGAGATGATGTTCATGGGTTTGTTAGCGATCATGTCCAGCGCGTCCTGGTTGTCGGTGAACTCGATGTGCTGCCAGCTGATGTCCTCCAAGTTGTACTCCTCCTGCTCCAGTTTGAAGACGTGACGAACAAAGAACTGCTGCAGGTTTTCGTTGGCAAAATTGATGCACAGCTGCTCAAAGCTGCAATGGAAACATCAGAAAAGGTCAGAAAAATACGAATAAGAAAAAACAGATCCAACTCAAACCACAGAGGATGAACGACCTGTTGACGATGAAGTTCTCGAAGCCAAAGATGTCCAGCAGCCCAATCGACCTGCGTATGATGTTGCTCTCACAGGACGGTGGCCTGAATATAGCAGCATTAATCTTATCCACGATCCAGACAAACAGCCTGCCGTAGATCCCCTGGAAGACGAAACATCAAGTCAAAACAAATACAAACTTTTCATCTTTTGCTTTTTTTTGTCACTTTAGTTTTTATTGAGGATTTTTCCTTTATACAGATGTAAAACCAAAGTTTATACCGGTAAATACAAAAACAAATATAAACAATCTGTCCATATTCCCATTTTCTTTTACTCAATCAAGTCTTGTGCTTTGTTGTTGTTTGGTCTTAAATATTGTCTATCTCATCCATTTCTCTTCAAACTGAGCTTCGTGTAGTCTTATGCGGTGCATAATTTTTTCCATGATGTAGATTTCCTCTACAATCTGTGTCCATTGATTCATATTTTTTTTACCAAGTATCTGTCCTTGGCTTGTATATTTTCTTCACATACAGTAAATTACTCAAATACAGACTGTACAAGACATACTGTAGGAATCTAATAACCAAGTATTTTCAACAATGTATTGTTTACCACCTCACTTTGACAAACATCAGACATCTTCATGGAGACCTAGAGCATTTCTGCAAACCACTGCTCTTACTAATCTCCTCATCTTTTATGATAAATGTACTGTAAGTTACTAATACTGTAGTTCAATGGTTCTGATGATCATGTAATTCACAAGGAAAATCTGAAAAAATAAAAATGATTTGCAGACCCCAGTTTGTGAACCACAGATTTAAACAAACAATTCATCTCAAACTTTTCTGATCGCCAAATAAGAATTGAAATCATACACAGAGCTGATGAAGCAGATGAGCTCCGTATCCGAGTCTTAATAAAATGTGTTTTGCTTTAAAACCCTGTTGATTACCTTATGGTAATTAATTTAAAGGAAAGTTCAGCACCTTGACAAAGGCGTCCCGCACATCCAGGCCTTGCTCCACACTGAGAGGTGTGGCCACACTCTCCCCACGAGTGATCAGGGTTCTCGTGGTCAAACAGCCCATCACATCCTTAGGCTCCACCTGCAGGAAACAATAAGCAGCTTCAGAGAAATGTACTGACAATGTAAAGCAGCTTCATCAGACAACTCCTGCATCTTCTATCAGTCATCAGTACAGCTGGGATACACACTAACTTAGTCTCAGACCCACACATCCACACACACACACACACACCTCCATGAGTGCAGCAGCAGTGACCAGGTCAGGAGACCTGACGACCACACAGGCGTCCAGGTTGTCGTACGTACGAGCTGTGGATGAGAATGATCATTATTTTCTTCAGTGAAACACTGTTCACACCTCACAATATTACACAGTCCAGTACCAACTATGACCTGTACTGTGATATCAGACAACACACTAAAACCTAAACGTCTGTGCTGAGCGACGTACCCTCGAATCGCAGGTTCCCCATGTGCAGGATGGCAGCCAGCAGCTTGGAAATTTCCCAGTTCTCCGTCTCGGTGAACATCAGGACCTTCATGGCTGATTGGATGCTAGAGTAATCGTTCAGGTCGTCCCGACCGTAACACGATGTGCAGTTACCCTGGAGGGTTAAACCTGAGGTTATTATTTTCATCAGCCGAGCTACAGGACCTTCGTCAGCTGGTAAACTGTAAACATGATGGTCTGAGTACATAAGCACTGGTCTGTCGTCAGCCTCATAGACTCACCATGGTGAGGTAGGCATAGTCCGTGGCCAGGCCCAGACCCAGCTTGGCTTTCATCTCTGGAGGCATCCCCTTCAATATGCAGTAGAAAACATGATAGTTTCTCTCATCTGGAGCCTGCAGGACAAAAGACAAGAACATCAAACACCAGCATGTTAATATTAGTAAATGGAAGAAGGACTCACATTATGCTATATCATTGTGTGTATAAACAACACTTAATTATTTGGCAACACTTAGAAAAATCTAAGTTTTTAATAAATTCATTATAATACTCAATAATGTAGTTGTAAATAGATGGAAGAGTATATGAATGCATTTATCGGGCTGGTGCATGAACAGATAACATATCACCATAAAACACAGTTATAACATATAATGTGTTATGATTGTTGCAGACAAAAAAGGAAGTGGAGTAAACTATGAGCCAGTATCTCACCTGTCGACACACTCGAGACTTTTCCAGCAGGTACTGCTCGATCTTGGCTCCTTCGATTGCTCCTCTCTTGTTGAAGTGGATGTCGATGTATTTCCCAAAGCGACTGGAGTTGTCATTACGGATCGTCTTGGCGTTGCCGAAGGCTGAATGGATTTGCAAAACCACACACATACAGCTTTTCAACACAAGAGTGTAACTATGAAGTGATATAATGTTCGTATGGGGATGTGACACACACGGATTAGTTTTGACATCATCTTAACGCTGGACAACAGCTGTCTGACCTTCGAGGATTGGCGTGGCCTCCAGCACCTGCTGCTCGATCCAGGAGTGTTGGCCGCTGATGGCTGCCAGGAACTGCAGGATCAGCTTGGTGCTCTCCGTCTTTCCAGCTCCAGACTCCCCACTGTCACACAGACAGAACCGTTAAACACCACACAACACAAACACACTGTCTTACTTCTGTCTCTCTGGTTTTGACCAACAGAAAAAGATTTAGCAGTAAGTTTAATTTTGGTGTGGGATTCTCATGTGTAATAGTAAACTGTACATCCACACACAAACACACGCACAGATACTTACCTGATGATGCAGCACTGGTCCTTGTTGTTCCGCTGCATGTTGAAGTAACAGTTGTCTGCGATGGCGAATATGTGCGGCGGCATCTCACCGATCTTCTTGTTGGTGTAGAGGCGGATCTGGTCTGGAGTGTAGATGGGCAGCAGCTGGTAGGGGTTGACTGCCACCAGGATCGAACCTGTGTAAGTCTGAAAGAGCCCAAGAACAGAGCAGCAGATGTTTCAAACTGTGAGGAGACAAATGCAGGAATTTACTGCCTTTTATTTTAGAGACACAATATCTCACGTCTCAGATTTTCCAAATCTCATAATAAGACAGTTGTTACTGTATATAGTTGTTACTGTATTCTCGTGCAGCATTTGTGTATTTCTAGTTTAAAGTAAACCTTATTGTTTAATTTTATAAATCAGTTTTACACTGTATATTTCTAATTTCACCCATTAGAACCTTTATTGCGCCAAGTGACTCAATGGCATGCTCACCCTGGATCAACCAAATCAACTTGTAATGCTCCTGTTATAAAATAAAACACTCTAAAAAATATGTTATACAAATACTGTAAGCAAAAATATGCTACTAGGCTACTGATTAGTAATGAAATTAGTCGTTTAATCTGTAACAAACAGAAAGAATATTTGCTACAAATAAAATTCATCGATCCTCCCATTCAATGTAGCAGAAATTCCTCATCAGGTCATAATACAATACTCCCCCTTTTATTATTAGACAGCAAGAATTAATCATGAGCAGGATTGCAACTACTCATTATTATCTAACTCATAAATCCATAGTGAACTGTGAAAACTATGAAATCACAAGTTTCCAAAAACAAATAACATTTAATTACTGAAAAACAGATGAAAACCCACAGATTTTCAGTTTCTCGTCACAAAAGAGTGATCTCAGTCACAGTGTGTGGTGGGGACATCCTGTTATTTATAGTAACACGTAAACTCTGCTGCAGGGTAATGAACGCACAAGTAAACAGCTTAACCTGGGTAAGACCTTGTTTGTGCTGTGGTCAGTGGTTGCTTCCTGCACTTTAACATAGACGCTGAAGAAAAAGCTTTAACTGATTTTTGCAGATGATAAACAACAATAAATAATGACAAAGAGATACTTGCATATATAACACATTCATTGTAGCGGATCAGCAGGTTGCGGAGGATCCCGGCTTCATTGAGGTCACCCAGCCGGATCATGTCCTGCACCCCGTGAATGGAGGTCGGGTGCATGGGCTTGATGTTGGTGGCATTCTGAGGGGAGATCCAGTGTTCCTGTGAGGAGGAGGGGAGAGGGAGGAAGGCAGAGGGGCCGTGACCTGAAGGTTTGGAAGATCAAGTGTGTCTAGAAGGTTCTGCTTCAAGTAAACAGGAGTCAACCTTAACAACACCTCATTGCATCAAATGATGTATTGTGTGGTATCTACAGGGTTGTACCTAGTGTGAATAGACAATAAGAGAACACATTTTGTCCCTGTTCTGCTTGACTTACTCGGCCTTCATCGTCCAGAACATGGATCTGTCCAGAATCGCACAGTTTGACCACGGCTCCCACAGGGACGTCAAACTCGCGACCAGTTTTATGGTCCAACCACACATGGTCCCCCTGGATTATAAAATTACAGATCTGGTTACAGATGGATAATACTACTAATAATACATTAAAACAATTTATAATAATACAATAACATTAAAAAGAAAGACAGATTTGTACTCAGGATCATCAGGTATTTGCCAAACATTGAAAAGATAAAGGGAAAATAAAAACGGTGCACCTTACGTGCCTGTGATTATTTTGTTATGCATGTTGATGTAATGTCAAAGTTACATCACACACCAAGAGCTGTTTCCCCACTTTCCTTTCCTTTGCCAACTCTCTGAATGAGGGGATTTAGTCTGAAAAAGGCTTAAAACAGACCCACAGCCTGCACAGAGGATGATGTAACCTCTGACCCTCAAGCTTGATGTTGTTTGGGCTGGTACATAAGATTGAGTGCAGTTTAATTTAGTGGGCTGCAGCTGAAATCCTGATTTTATCTTTTAAGTGTCATTTAGCTGCAGTCCATGCCTGCAGTATGTGGACACTGTTGCAGATAATGTCCCGCTGAAAGCACATAAAAAATATATTTCAAAAAAAAAAATAGTGGAAATGACTGGGTTTCGTAGCTGTTTTTAGGAGGGATGTAGTAGGAGTTGAGCTTGTGCTGTGAGTTGAGCTTGTAGAGCATCGTCGAGTCAGAAAAAAAAAAAAAACAGGCTGAATTACATTACACAAGACAACAAGTTCAGTTTAGACTGGATTTGCACAGTTTATAGTTTAATTTCAAACAAAGCTTTATTGGGTTGATCAAATGAACCTTTGGCAAAAGAACAAACTTGAGTGAGGCAGAACAGTTTAAAATTTAGATTTCATATTTAAATCTCAACCCAACACATTCAACTTTAATTTGACTATTTCCTTCCAGATAAACAGATTCAGGAGATGGATCAAATGCCCCCCAAGGAATATTTCAAATGGAAAACTTGAAAATAAACATGAATTCCGTGGCTGTGATTATCATCACTGTACCCACTCTTATTACTTGCTGTGACGCGCTGTGATTTTATTTTGTGACCATTTTATTCTCATAACTTACTTGTAACCTCACATGTTTGAAATCTATGAATGTCAAACTTCCCGCTCTATTACAGTCTGACTTGTTAGCTTTAACACTGAGGTGACTCACTTCATAAAGTTGTTGGCAGTGTTTAAACAGTCATGTCAACACAAGCACTAGCGAGCTACTGCTATGAGTTAACTGCTGGTTGTGGTTAACCTGATCGTTATCAGTCTCTTTCTATTAAACATTCGCGATCGGATTACCGATCACCTTAAAATCTGTCACTCGTTGTTAATACTCAAATGTCTGTGGCTGAGAGAAGTTACTGTGTGCAGCCTGTGCAGTGCAGTCCAGCCTCCCACCTTGTTCATTGCGCATGTGTACAGGCTAACAAAACAAAACAAAACAAAACAAACATGGCAGCAATGTGTTTAATAAAACTTGGCAATGTAGCCAACTATGATCAGTTTTGGTGGCAATAAAATTACTGAAATACAACTGAATAAAATAAAATGGCAGCAGAAGTCAGAAGGTCACTGAAATTATAAGCGTTGTGTCAGTAGATGTAAAGATATTTTATAGAATAAGTTTAAACTTTTTATGCAGCCCAATGAAAAGAAAACACTTATGTTTGCTACTACAACTGATCCTGTGGAAAACATAAACGGCCTCAGCAAATTTCATGATGATCCATCAAACAAGTCTGGAGCAAATTGGTCTAATTAGTTGTAAATGCTTGTAACAAAATTGAGACATGGATAAAAAGTCTTGAACATGGTCTTTTGCTTGTGTTTGAAACAACTCTGCGACTTATACTATATAATACTGTCACATTTTGTCTGTTGTCTGCAGTTTGTTTAGAGACTAAACATGACTGAAGCTGCTGGTAAATCTCTTCATAACAGAAACCACTGCAGCTCGAAGCTCAGCGTTCATCCCTACAGTCTAGACTGTGACCTTAAGGATGCTATTTTTGCTTCCGTTTAACAACATCCAGATGTCTTCCACTGAATGAGATTCATAGCTGAGTCTCTGAGCTGAGACCGTCTGAGTCGTGCCCTGCAGGACTCTGGGGAGAAAGAGGCACCAGAATCTCGTTATTGACAAGAAACTATTGATGGCCTGATAGGAGGTAACCATGGCTGACTGAGTGAGGAGACCAGCCGGCTGCTGCTATATTTAGCAAGCTGCAACATGGCAACCTTATATTTCACTTGGTTTTTACTCTATATTGTACTTTTCAATGCCAATAAACATCATTTTTGTTTTCATTCACACTCTATATTAATTCGATTGCGTTGAGGTCGTGCAGAAAGTTCAAAACATAGTGAGAAATGACTGTGGGTGAACTGACCCGTAACAATATACTATATCACATTTACTTTTATCTGCAGCATATGATTTTGCTGTTGCAACAATCTCATGTATTCATCAAGTGGTATCTTATCTTGTACTGATATTATAATTGCCTTCTGCTTATCTGGATTGTAAGGAGACCTATTATGAACAGTGTCACCTACACGGGGGAAATAATGAGTTTGACAACAACAAGACAGAAGGTAGTGAGGAGAATGTGAATGAAAGAAATACTGAGTAACCTTCTGCCCTCCTTCAACAGCCATTAACCAGATGCGTTAAATTCTCCAAATGTTGCTAGGTGAATGTTTGATTACTGTCAATCAACTTACGTGGTGTACATACTGTACAGCAGGCCTGAGTGGGAAGAATTGCTGTTTCATCATTTCCCTGTCATCTATTGATCATGAACTGGAGATCATCCTGGGATCTGCAGCTTTAGCCTCAGTCTGTTAGCATTGTTTTGAGTCTGTGTCATCGTATTCAAGATCCTTTTACTGGATTTTCATTCCAAAACAAATCAGCTACAATAGATACATTCTACATACATACAAATAGTAAACAGGAGACCGTTTTCAGCCAAAATACAGAGTTTTAGCATTAGCATTAGCCAATGCCATGTTCCTACAGCTGATTTGGTCATTTCAGTGCAGAAACCTGCTTTTGTTTACTATTGTGTACAATTACAATCAACTTCACAAAGAGGGAACGAGGCCCAATTCAGAACCTCAGATCAAAAGAACGAGATGAAACCAGCTAACTGAGCTGGTGTGGACCCTTTTCCACCTAACGTGAACCTACCTGCTGCAGAATGACCATGGTTCAGCCTTGGGTTGGATCCAGGACATCAGAAGTCACCAAGTGTGGCCTCTGCAAAGGAGACAAGTCACAGATGTCACAACCGAGAGGTTAAACAACAGAAAACATGGTTTTGTACTGAACTGACCGCAGTCTAGACTGTGTGCCACCAAGTGTCCTACTATGTGTTCAGACTGTTAAAGCAATTAATAAGGATTGATAAACATTAAGATTAAGATGTGCTTTCTGTACTTCAGCAGTGTATTGCATTCATAAAGGAACAAAGAATTTATACCTTTCCTAGTAATCATGTGTAAAGTCTAGTAAAATGTCATTGTCTCTAACTCAGTTGGATAATGAAGGTGATATCGTCCTTAATCTGCTTCTGCTTGCAGAGCAGTTAAATCGGTACGGGTCGGGATGCTTCATTTGAAATGCATCCAAGTCGACTTGGTGGTGTCACAACAAACTGTCTGGTTATTACTGATCCTCCTAGATCCTCCAGGTGTACAGCTGAGGCTACTTCTCTCGTAATTACAAGATCCTGATCTCATGATTACAAGATAAAGATCTCATGATTACAAGATCAGGAACTCATAATCAAAAAACAATTTCAGAAAAAAAAACTACACAAGGTGTCTATTTTCTTCTTTCATCAATGCGATTTCTTCTGTACTAGAATAAATTGATTTGTCAATGCTAGATTAATTGCTGGATATTTTGATTACAGATGAATTGCTATAAAGAGTTTTCATGCCAAAATTGCCAGTTAATCATTTTATATAAACTTTAAAAGCTTCGAAGAGCTACACAGTCACAAATATAGACTTACTATTGTTCAACATGTTGTGGTGAAGGAGGGGACTTGGGGGGATTTGTTTACTGTTGGTAGTTTAATGACTCATAGTCTCAGATTAGCTGTCAGCTAAAAGGCCAATTTCCTCCCAAAACAACGTGGTCATTCAAATTTCTTGCACACTTCCCACAGCAGGGCCAGAGCAGAGACATTGGAGACCAGTGGGGGAAGGGAGGTTATGGGTAGAGGTACAGTAGAGGTAGAGCGTGGGTGAGGGGGTTAAAGGGTCTGCTGGAGGCTGTCAAGGGCTTACTTGGATTCCTGGGGCTAATCCCAACGCTTTAGTACGAGGCATAGTTGGTTCAGTTATGACAGCTGAATCATTCTCCCCCCTCTGAGCCGTCTTTCTTTTGTTACCCTCATTCATAAGATAATCTGTGTGAACTGTAGCAGCAATCAGACGAAGAATGACAAGTAATGTCGTACAGTACCATGGTCACATTTAATAGTTGTTAACAATGTGCACTGGGGGGGGGGTTGAAGGTGTTACTGCAGTAAATACAGAAAAATGCTTATAGTATGACAACCAACCTCTGGAGCACTGCTAATTAACACAATCCAATTCGAAGCTGTGATCAAATCATATATATTGATTTTAAGACGCAACCTTTTTCCTCTGCTGATATAAACATTAGCAACATAACTGGCTTGAAAACTGCTAGCCCAGACCGTATGGGTGATGAAGACAGAGGGGTGGGGGCCGGGCTGCCGGCTAAGTGTATTAATGACCCATTAGTGGTCCATTAAGCAGATTAACGTTTCAGTAATCAAAAAGAGTCTGTATTAAAGACAGATCGTATATAGGGGCAGGGAACCTTTTGGGGAGCAGCAGCAGTGCAGATACGCAGCATCTGCAGTTCACCTCCAGCCAAGTTCATCCATATGCAGCTCAACTCTAGTCTCTCATGTTCAGCTTATGCCAGGACAGAGCCTCTTATCCAGAACCGCAGGGTGCCAATCTGGTAACAGTCCCAAACACCAGGCCTATAGATCTGCACGTCACAACACAGAACACACCACAAGCCTGAATGTCTGGTGGAGTTTTCACAATTCATTTCTTGCTGTCGGAGTGCAATGTTTTATAGGCCGATAATGACAGAGCAGCTAGAGAAATAAAATAACATTTCACTGGAGCAACAGATTGCCAAATTTAAGATTCCTGATTAATCCTTTGTTCACGATAAAATGTCACAGTTAGGGGTCTCAACCTTATGTGCAGCCACATGATTTGCAATCAGAGATTTATGCATTGAAAACACAGATTTTGTCGTAGTTGAAATCTCAGCTCTGTGAGTTTGGCTGGAGGCTGATGGAAATGTCAAGTTATTTGGTTGCAAATAAAAGAACTCAACAAATTCAAGTTTCGACTGAGAAGTCAGCGGGATTACTGGGATGTAGGTATTACAATTCATCCTGAGGGGAACTATGATTGTTTGCATCAGCTGTCATGGTAATCCATTTTGTAGATGCTGAGATATTTCACATAGTTTAGATTATTTACATTAAAAGATCATGGTGATGCTACAAGAATCAGTCAGGGGTCACCAAAACTAGAAGACGTGTACATTTGTACTAAATATGTTTATATTTTAGTGCAGTCAACCGTCATTGGTCCTAGATTGACTGAAAACATGGAAATCGATGAGAAAAGGTTGAGAAACCGTGACATTTTGTAGTAGTTTCATTAAAACAGCTCATATTTGGATGATTTTATGGTTCATTGTTTGTCATATTTTCATTTTCCGAGGTCCTAGATAACGTCAGAGTATTTTAATTACAATGCGAGGTCAGTATTTATTCTCAGACTCAATTATCTGTCCTTTGTTTTGGACAGATTTTCAACTGTGACCAGAACAACAAAGACATGACGGGTCAAATCTTTCCGAATAAAATGATACAGTATGCTTTGTTAGACCTCAGAGTCCCCCCCCCCCCCCCCCCCCCTCCAAAAAACCAGCCTCTGTCACTGCAGCTTGTGAAACCCTGCGTCCACCTGGTCAGAGATTTTCATGTAAGGGCCAGCAGCAATCTCACTAAACCCTCAGCTGCTAATCTGTGTGTGAGTGTGAGTGTGTGCGTGTGCGTGTGTGAGGACTATAATGCTGCTCTAACAAGCGTGTGTACTGTACTGTACATGCATCAGTTCTGACTCACATGGCAGGGATTCAGATTCACATTCAGACCCAGATCCAGATCCAGATCCATGCTTCCATGGCTTCACCGGTTCTGTGGTTTATCATGTAAAAAACACAAGTGCATTCATTAACAATATTACCATTGTTAATGCAGAGTTTAGTGTTGGAAAGTTGACAAAAATCATGTACTTACAGTAGGTACAGCCCTTTTTATATTTCTATTTGATGCAATTTCATATTAAAATATTGTACCTATTTTTTGGTTTTATCTGTGACCCAAGCCAAACTAGCTTTGCCTGTGCATTGTTTCCTGTAATGGCTGTAGCTTCATATTTAACAGTCAGAGCAGCATCAACCTTTTTATCTAACTCTTGATGTGGATTTTCACAATCTAACTTGAGAGGGTTTAATGTGAGGAAACAAAATCAACATTTAATGGACTGAGGTGGAGCAGAATTATCACTGAGACTGAACCGGTGCTTTGTTTAAAGCTAATTCTCCTCATTTTCCTGAGCTCAGCTGCAGCGTGCACAGTGAGGCCCAAACCAAACTAAGACATGTGTCACAACACTTTTAGCTTTTCGATGTGAACAGTGTCGCTTATGCTCAAACCACTTAAAGACAATGTAAGTAGTAGTAGGTACTTCACATATTCTCAGTTGTTACACTGTGTGATCCAAGTATTTAGATTTTGAACCTTGGAAACAGCAGTTCAGCCAAATCCTTTTCCCCCCCTACGTTTTCAGAGGAAAGCTCAGTAAAAAGCTGTTAGATAATTTAGAGAAGAAATAATGAGCCAATTAAAAAGTAATTAAACCATTTAGATAAGTTGATTTTGCAGGTAAAATGTGATGTTCTCTGATGTTAGCTTATACAATAAGAGGTTTTTGCTGCTTTACATTGTTCTAATTCACTGTAAACTGAACAAAACAAGACATAACAGTCTTTTGGATATTTCATAGCTGGTCATACCATTACATAAGTCCTTAGAGATTCAGCAGTTCACTCTGATGAAAATAACCATTAGCTTGAGCTCTGATTCAGTTAAGATTGTTTTGTCTTCTTCTGATCCAAATACTTTCTTTTATGCATCATCATTTTTCACTGTCTTCCCATCCTCCTGCTTTCTGCCTCGTATGTTATTGATATTCACAAGCAAGAATTGTGTTACTCTCATTCCTATGAACTGATTTAATTCTTGAAATATTGTCACATCTGGTAACAGAAATGATTGCTATTGGAATCTAAATTGGAAATTAAAAAACATTAAAAAGCAATCAGACTTTGTGCAACAAACACACAAACACACACACTAAAGCAACTGTATTTACTTGAAGGGACATAATGGCTCCTTTAAGTGCTGGCACAGGACGAAGTGAGCAGTAAGAGGCTTTGGCCTAAAGCTACAGCGGAGCAGCAGCACTGTGGCCTGGTCGCAGGCTAAGCCCTGTGCCTTGACCCACGTTCACCCGTTCACCTGCCCCACTTACCTCTCAACACATTTTTCTTGGAGTCCCCTCTCTTCCTTCTGCTTCACTTGTCTTTTTATCGTCCTTGTGCTCTGTGGGAAGGCGTGAGGTGGCCCACAGTTTAAAAGATGGAACAGAAGAAGCTGAAGGATGAAGTATTTCTCTCTGGTCCTGTCTTTGTCTGTCAGTCCATTTAATATATCTTTTCCTCGGCCTCCACCTGTTGCTCTGTTCTGTCGTGGTCCCAGCCTCCTCTTCCTGGTTGAGTATTGCTTTTTTGTGGCCCAGTTACAGTTTGATGTCTGGGTCAGTGACGGGGCTCTCCAGACTTTCTCGCTGCGTCTCATTCATGGCTGCTGATCCTGATTAGCCAGGAGGTGGAGCCTGTTGGTGGCAGATACAGAGACCAGCTGGGAGGTGAGGGAGGTGACCCAGGTCATGATTTCCAAGTCATTTAAAAGGGTCAATTCATGAAGAAAAAAAACTTTAAAGACAAAAACATTTTTTTTGCACTTACTGGTTTTCACTGGAATGTCTTGACAACAATCACATAGATTGATGTGAAGTTATTTTCATTCTTTTAGTTATTGCAAAATGGCAATATAGACGGCAACTGAGTGCTCAGAATAATTTATACTGGCAGTTCAAAAGTCCCATATTGTATAAAGATAGAGCTTCTCTGATTAGTATAAAGCAGCTCTAGGTTCTTTAATAATACTATGAAAGTATCAAAGCCTCAGTTAAAAGAAAATGCAAACAGCCTGTATTCAGGAACAGAGCCTTAAGACCGGCTGTCAGGACTTCCTGTAACTTTGTTATATCACTCCAAAACAAGTCATCAAGCCCCGCCTACCTGGACCCACTATTAATTACTTGCTGGATTTGATTTCTCTGAGTGTATTACCTGAAATTTGCTCTATTTCTATGGAATAACTCAGAAAATAGTCAGCCAATCAAGAGAGGCTCAGAGTTTCCTCTCTTCTCACAAGGTTCATTTTTATTTTATTTTTTAACCTTCTACTCCACCTTCATGCTTATTTCCAGACAATGACAACAAACTCTGTCGGAGTAGTTTTTGTTCTTTTATTTCAAAGTCATGCCACAAGTTGACATTAAATACAAAAGAAAAAATAATAATTTCAGATCGTAGCTATAAAATAACCACAGTGTAACCGAGAACCAAACTCAATGAACACACGCATTGAAAAAGAAAAAGAAGGGGAAAGCTCACGCTGAAAGTAACACACAGACAAGCACACGGTACAGAACATACAGCACAGCTCTCTGATACTTAGCTATCAGTAAACATACCAGTTTGGAACGCAAGGTAAAGTGGATATATAAAATTAACAAGGTTATAAAATACTGATAAAAGATACTTGTTATAAAGACCATAGCATCTTCTAGAAGTGTCACCATGCAGTAGGTATTCCAGTCTCCAGTTAATAAACATCAGCAGAAAAATACAAGAAGAATCACAAGCTCATTCCTCGAGCGGACAAGACTCCATCTTGGATAAAAATGTCAGAGTCAAATTTTGATACAGTCTACGTGATGCTGTCATTGAGATAAACGTAATACCTGGTGTACTCTCTTGGGGACTCCATCACTAACGACACGTGCAGCAGTATGCAAGTGGACAAGGCTATAAGATCAGCAGGCAAGCGAACCTCAGCTGCGACCATGTAATCATTCTGTAAAAAAGCGATAAAGAAAAAAAAGAAGGAAAAAAAAGCCTCTTAAATTATCTAAAAACAAATTTACTTGAAGACTGTCTGGAGTTCCACTTGTTCTCAGTTCTGTTTTTCCACCTTATTCCTAATTCTATGATACCTTGTGTGAGTTATGGACGTGACTCATGGTCAGAGGTGTCCACCATATTCTTAGGGTTTGAGGGAATAATTGATGTTGGGATAAGTGGGATAATGAGGCCAAGAAGATTGAAGATGGATAAATACAGTCATGTCACTACTGTAAGTACTGCTAGGTTAACTTTCATGCTTTATGCTATAATGACAGGAAACAGGGGTACACATCTGGCCTGTATCCAGCTCCCAACATTACTCTAATGATATCTAATTTGTTTAATCCAAAAAAGTCAAATTTAAAACAAGATTTCACACATAAGGTTTTAAAAGATTATCATAAAACATGCTCATTCATGAGCTTTGTTCACCCCAAGGTACCATGGGACAAGGACTTAGGTCCATGATTCACTTGGATTCCTCTGAGCATCCTCGCTGATCTCTAGAGGTAGCGAGCAAGAACATCCTCCCCTCAAGATAAACGTCTATAATATACTGAATAACATCCATCAAAACATGGATACAATAATAATAACAACTGATAAGTCAAATTGCTGCTACTTTTATATACATACTGTATATTGCAGGTTACTGAATACAAAATATTATAAAACTGGATACTGTCTAAATGCATGCAAGTGTGCAACATAAGCCTCGTACTTCACACAGTATGTTTATCAAAGTAGCAACAGCCGATTATGTTCTACAACACTCTGGGGACCAAAAAATATATTTTCTGTGAGTGGTAATGGTGCGAGCAGATCTGAAGCGGTTTGTTGCTACATGCACTGGTAATTTTTGGATTCGTACAAAGGTCAAAGGTCACCATTGTAGTGAGCAGTTCAGCTTCATCACAATGGTTTCGTGTTTGTAAAACCAGCTTTGGCATGGCCACACAGAAAACATATGTATTTACAGAAGAAGAAGCTTCATAGCAACTGTCAATAAATCCAGTGAAGGTCCGAACACTCCAACCGAGCCTGGTAAATCTAGTAGCTGGGGTGTTTGTGTATGAGTGTGTGTGCGTGTGTGTGTGTGTGCGTAGTTAACAGTGAAAGCCTTAACACTTTTGGCAAAGGATCACAATGTGCAACAATTACCATGAGTAACAACAGCAACGCAATGAGTAAAAAATTATAAAAATAAATAAATAAATGTTCAGATCCACAGCAAACATATTTACAATATCCAGTTCAACTTTATCTCTACCCACAAAACTCGTCTTTTTGGCACTGCTGCGGCACACGAGCAGGAGGTTGAAAAGGAACGCCATGATAAGATTTCTCACGCTATTACTTTGACTCGTTATTTCCTGCAGGATTGAGGCCAAGCATGTGGGAAAGCCATCAGGCTGTGTGATTTTTTGTAAAGGGTCCAACTTGACACAAAAAGTAAAAATATGAAGCCACAGAAAAACAACAGAGCTGGACCTGCTGAAAACCCGATGAAACGATCTCCAGTGTAAAAACACTGCTCTGGCTTCAGATGAAGAGAAAGTATAGAAAATAAAATCTATAATAACTTAGGGGAAGAGGTCATTGATTATTATTTTAACATGGCACAATAATTATTACTAGTTCAGTCCTCGTCTTAACCTTGATGCCATCTATCTAGCAGATCTAGCAGATCCTATGTGATCCTGTGTTTTGTTTCCAGTGCTGTTATCATCTGTGTATGATTCTGACATACTAATGCGCTAATAAGTAATGCACTAATACAATAGTGTATTACACTATTTAAGATTTTAAAAAACTGTGAGAAAAAAACTTGAAAATATGTGAGAAAATAAATTTCAAGCCTGTCACATTGGGAAATGTACTTACTATGAACCTAACTTGGATATAAGAACTGTAACATGATCCCTGTTTGTTCCTTTCATGTCTCACCATCACATTCATGCAAACTGTTTGGAAGGTTTTTCCAGTATGCTTAAAGATAAAAAATAATAATAATAAGAAAAAAAAAACATATTCTATGTATGTATTTCCTCTTTTCATAAGATAAAAAATATAATGCAAATTCCTTTGAACGCCTTCTCTGACACAAGATGAACAAACATTTTGTGTTAGTTGGAAATAGTTGCCAGAAATCAATCAGCTGCAGTTTCAAGCTAAATCGTGTCTGCTAATAGTAACCATTCAGATTGAGCCCTCCATGTTATTACTTGCGCATATTTTTTATGTCAAATGTAGTGACACCATTAAGGGCAACATTTGTCATTGTTTTTGGTCAGTGAATAACAAAGTTCCTTTTACATAACGTAACATATTTGTCCATTCTTAACCACTGGAAAAAACATCCCCTTAAACTACAATTTGAACAGAAAAAAAGTGGAATTACTTTGGGATTAATCATTTGATCAATTGACAGCCCTAATATTAACATGATGTTTGATTGCAATAAAACCCTTAAGGTTTATTAACTGAGAAAAGCACAAGAACAGACTGAGCATTTTGACTGAATTAAGAAATAAATCATTTCCTGGAAATAACATCAATATCAGTTTTCTGGAAATAACTAAAGAACAGGAATCTTTTTTTTTTTAACAACCCTCTGGCTTTTTTTTTACCTAAAGTTTCACTGTGTGACTAAAATGTGATGGTGAAGCATGAGAAGCACAAACCAAGGCCAAAGTCATCCCTCCTGATCTGTGCGCTATCAATTTCAGGAAATCCATGAGGCAACTGACTTTTGGCACCTATAATCTCTCTCTACAAACACCTTCACTCCACGCCTTTGTTCCCATGACGAGCTGATTATGTAGAGATTCACAGTATTGACCTGTAGGAGGGAGGGTGGATGGGTAGGTGGGGGGTTTAGATTTACACAAATATGTACAGTCACACCTGGAAGCTGCTCTGTATAAATATGCACTCCACTGGAGCACAAGGACACTTCAGCAGTACTTAGCCAGCGAATGAGAGGGGTCTCTCTCTTTTCCCACCTGGTCTGTAAATAAAAATCAGCAGCTACGTCTGACCTCGCACTGTTGGCACTACAGTTCCTAACACTGTTCCTCCCTCCTTCATTTTCTGTCCCTCTCTGACAAAAAACAACAGAAAAAGAGCACAGAGAAGTTAAATAGCACCTAAATAGTCAACAACTGCTGCTAACGTTCACCGACACTAGAGGCAGGATGGACGCATCACTGTGTTACAAGACATAACTGGTTTCAGACCGGTTGATATGATCAGACTGACGTGAGGTGCGTTAGTGTCGACATGCTGACTGCTCAGAACTAGCATCTCCAAGACTTTTGAGATAGAAAGAATAAATATATATCTATATATGTATATATATTAACAATTGAACAGTACAATACAAGGCCATGAACATATTAGAAAATAACCCCATGCAAGACACATTTATAAAGATGCTGTACACAAAGGTGTGTGATCAATTAAATGCCACGTGTGACAGTTCAAGTAATGGAAAAAAGGCGCTGAAAGAAACCAGGAGAACGGTCTGAGAGATAAGTCCACCTACTGTCTTACATTCAAAGGAAACGTCTCGATTGTGACAGTTTAAATTCTTCTCATGAAACACAGAGAGAAAAAACTTGGACACACGTAAAAGTCAATAAAAGGTGGAATGAAAAGTCTCATAATAACAACACAAAATAAGTTAAGATTTTTCAGTTAGGGCCTCTGTCACAAAAAGCCCACCATGTGCTAAAAGGTCAAACATGATGGCAACATGATCTACGCAAGAAACACCGTGGTTCATCAGAGATAGATTATACATTATACCAAGTCCTGGTTCAGTAGCAAAAGCCGTCTGAAATCCCTTTGAAAGAAAGAATTCAACAGTTCATCCCATGTTTCCTGCTGTGGAGGCAAAGCCAGGACCAAGGCAATGGCACAGGTTGTTTTGGCAGGACGTCTCCTCTGCTCTCCCTCCTTTCCTTCGCTCCTCCTCCAGGGTCTTTTTTTTTTTAACCCCATTCGAATAGAGTAAAGTGCAAAGGTGTGTTTTCGCCTGAAGGGCTCTCCTCTTGTCAGTCACACCTTTCCTCAGAGATCGTTTTCGTCCCAGTTTAACGTGGATTAACAGATATACATTCATCCAAACACTCCCAGATTTAGGACAGGATACACGCACGCACTCACAAATGTACGCGCAGTCGCACACACAAACGTACAGGCACACACATACACAAAGGCTGGGCATTTGATCAGTTTTTTTTCCCAATCACAATTTTGGTTTTCATTGCTTATGAAAACAAGATAATCAAGATAAAATGTTCGATGAGCTGTATTCTGGTTAGTACTGTACGGTGGCACTGAGGGCTCAAAACCCTGCAACTTAAGAAAACCTGCAAATACACAAACGTGCTGTAAATTCAGGAAACACTGTTATTTTGACAACACATGAGTTGCAAAAAAATTTCAACACTTGCAATTAAACAAACATCCTGCATATTCAGTCCTTCAGCATAATGGCTGCTCAATAAGATTGATCTGAACGGATTTCTATCATTCAAAGAACTTGGAAGTGTAGTTTTAAACTTTCATTATAATAGGCAGCTTATAAAAACAGTTAACAGTACAGGCTTGGGTCAGGTCGGGCTACTCCCTCTATCAGAGTTAAAGCAAAAAAAAAAAAAATTAACAATATGACGAACCTGCTGCTGCGACGCACTTGTTATTCAGTACCTTTAACTTAGTGTAACAAAGTCACTGTTGAGCTGAATGAGTTCATCACTTTAGTGTCCCCTGGAAATTCTTCCCTGCTGTGCTTTAGGTCTGAATTTTCAGCTCATATGTTGTCAAACTAATGAAGTAGTTTTCTGAATTCACAGCACATTGTTTCTCTGCATGTGTTTTTTATTTCTAGGTTCGGCATCTTTCTCTCCCTCCTAAAAACTCAGACTGGTTTCTACGTCAGACAAGGGACAATAACAAATACCATGATACACTGTGGTGTGTAGTGAGTGCACTACAACCAGTTGATGTCATTTATTTTCATAGATTATTGTTGTATTGTTTATTCAAATGTTTCTATATTTATTTTAAACCTTTATTTATTCTCGAAAAAGACATTGAGGTTTTGCCCTCATTTGCAATGTCGTCAAAATCAGTATTCAATTCAAGTATATCCAAGGAAACAAACTGTATGAGTTTGATAGCTCAGTGTTTATGAAGTCAGTGAGTTATCATATTGTATCATTGTATCAAGAAAATAATCCTGATGTTGCCATAATCGATCAGCCCTAACAGAAACACACACTTTCCCTCTAACAAGCACAGACACACACACACACAGTCAGACACTCACCCCTGTTCTGTGCCAACAGCAGAAGCACAGCTGCCGTCTCTTAGGGTCACGTGGCGTGAGTCGTCGTCCCAGGCCGACAGACTCAAGACAGAAGAAGCGTCAGGCAGTGGTGTTGCCGTTAAGAGATGATGTGGCACAGGGGGTGGTGGTTTGTAGCTAGGCTAAGGCCAGGCCAGGCCAGGCCAGGCCAGGCCAGGCCGGTCCGAAGGGGGCTAAGAGAGCAAAGGGGCCTGGCTCATCTTTGGTCCCATAAAGCACTTGATTTATGTCAGGGTGAATCTTTGCACTCCGCTGGGCTGGGTTGGTGAACACAGGGGGCTGGGATGGGTGTTTGTAGGGGGGGGTAGCACTATCAGAAGCACCGGCTGCTAAGCTACGACCGGAGAGATGTGCAGCACAGGCAAAAGTTTAGTTTCTTTGAAGCCATGCAGTTTTAGAGATCGTCCATAGCAACCGGCAGAAAGCGTCTCTTGGAGTTTCAAATGGCTCCAGTAATGGAAGACGGGAGGCAAGATTTCACACATGAGCACGCTCACAGAACAACACAGAAAAGCTCTCAGGAGAGGGAGAGAATAGCTGCTGTTGGCTTCCATTTGTAAAGTCCACAGTAAAAAGTGACAGACAGTGCTGCATGCTCTCCAAAGCACCGGCAAAACTGGTGAGGACTTGAGGTGTCTCGGGTGGGCGGGAGGATCATCCACAGGTAGAAAAGAGCATACGTCTGGTCAGCGAACAGGAAATGGGAAGTCAAACTATGACGGAGAGGTCGAGGTGCGATGCAGGTTTTTAAGGAACACGAATGAAAGCTGATGGAGAACAGAAAAGACTATTGAACGCAACCCACCATCTCCTCAAGGTGGAGAGCCAGACTCAGCCTTAAGGCAACGCATAGCCCTTGGAAACATTGGCACATGCATGGCGAGTGCAGAAATGTCTGCATATGTATCGTACGTGCACGTATGCGTGTGTGTCGTCACTTTGAGCAATATGGAGAAAGGGGAAAAAACAGGAAGTTTCAGGCTTAGCGTCAGCCTTTTCTTAAAAATATATGTAACTGCAGTTCAAGTTGTTGATGGAGATTGTGGCTGTAAAACCTGGAATGAAGACGATGTTGAGCAAATGTTAAATAATGGATAACTTGGCAGGAATGTGTTCAGAGTTCTTCAGTACGATATGGACACCTCCCACCCGCAAATATAGAGATATAGGCCTTCAGAAACACAGGTAACAATGTGGAACTAAAGAGCTGAGGCAGATGGAAACAGGGGAAACTATGAGAGAGAGCGTAAGCGGCAGAAAATAGACACAGTGAGCTGCCGTGACAGAGGATGGACGGCGAGCGCTTGTTACGACCGCGTCAGATGTTGGTCAGCATGGTGGAGGTGATGAGACGCACAGTGAGAGTGCCCGGGAGGTCGTTGTCCTGGCGGTTGCCCTTGTCGCGGAGGTGGAGCGTGTGCTGCTCCTGCCGCTCGTTTGGGTCGCTGAACATGATCACCTGACCCAGGAAGGTGTCCACGATCATGTTCTTGTTGTAGATCTGTTGGCCGCTCGTGGGAGGAAGGCAGAGATCCGAAAAATAGCACAGCAGGGGAAAGCGGGGAAAAGAGAGGAGAGAGAAGACAAAAGGCAATAAGCAGTCACAAAAGAGAAACCAGACGAGGAAAACAGGCAAAGGACAGAAAACACTGGGGTTGAGAGGAAGTGTTGGGCAGCAGAATAACCCTTTCACACATGATACTTTCCGAAGATAATAATAAAGATTTTTTTTTTAAGTAAAGCATCAGACTTTATATTTAAGGTAGAGAAAGAGAAAGACAGATCAAAAAAGTAACGGTCTACAGCTATGTGTGGGTGGAGTGACCCTGAGACATTTCACAAAGCAAATTGTTGTATAATAATAGACTGATACAGGTTAAACACATTTTGTGTTTGTGACAATGGGTCACAATATAGGGACTGAAGCCTGGTATTAAAAGGGCACCAGGGCTAAATCTTCTACTGTAACACCAGAGGATTGATAAGATCCGGCGTTATCAGTTCTGCTCTCTGTCGTTAGAAAAAAGACTTCCTGTTGGTCATTTGGACATAAAGGTTTTCAGCCGACCTGCTGGTTGTTTACCCGTCATTGCATCAGGTGCTCCCATGTTAAACAAAGGTTTTTTCATTAAAGTGATAATAAATTGAACTGAATTGAATTATTTGCTGCAGCCTGCATGACCAAAATCTCATGAAAGCTTCTGCTATGAAAAAGCTCCAGTAATGGTGTTCACTCCGTTCTGAAAATGTACCTAATAATGTATTTATATGGCTCTGCACCAGCGACAGGCGTCGGAGTTGGAGCCATATTGCTCTCTGGTCAAAGGTTGATGCTGGTGCAGAGACATAAAAACTTGAAAAGCTTGATGCTGCTCTTATTACTGCCTGAGCAATTCAGACCCTCCTCCTCTCACATGAAACAGACGATGATGTGATTTCACAGGTCTGACTGAGTAGATGAAACATTAACAACAATAATTCACTAACAAGCAAACTGGCCCCGTGGACATGGTCTGATATTAAGGCTGTCATTGATTAGTTATGGATGTTCAGCAAATTTCCTTAGAGATAATTACAGAGACAAACACAGATGAAGGGAAAGCGAACGAAGGAGACAAGTGAGAGTTGTGATGTTCAGGTAATGAGATAAATAAAAAAAAATTAATGATAAAAAGGATAAATCGATAAAGTACAATTGTGTGTGAGGACGAGTGCTGGGACAGAGACTGTTGTGTCTTAAGCTGTTTCATTCACAGGATTTTGACCAAAGGAAACAAAATTTCTTTCTGCCCCAAGGGATGTACTTTCTAATGGTTCAGGAACTTTAGGGGCAGTGATTGAACATTGAACATCACTGATTGGTCAACAATTTTAACCGTAAACACAGTTTATTTTACTGCTTCTACTTATTTTTGTTCTATTTTATTTCATTTGTCTTATCTATCCTTCACCTTTATCTTTTTTATTACAACTCCTCATATTTTATCATTACTATCATTCAAATCATAATTCTAAATGATTTTATTATCAACCTTCTTATTCATTGTGTTTTTTAACTCATGCTATCATTTCAACTAGTCATATGTTATTTTTTAGTCCATGTATGAAAGGTGCCATATAATACGTCTGTCGCAAACAGTAAACATAAAAACAACTGGATGACTCTGTTGTAAACCCCGCTGCTGTTCTTCAATCTTATTGATTAATTTTAGTCTTCACAAGCCTTTGATACAAGTGAAATGCAAAGCAAACTTACTTGTAGTTCTTAGTTCAGTTCAGCGTTTGCAACCACAAATATGAGGAGATGTCGTTGAATATTTTAAATTGCACTTTTCGCAGAGACCAGAGCGATCAGTTAGACTCCACCAGCAGAGATGAAAAATAGATCATGTTCGTGTGAAATAAAGGTGAAATCAGTCTCTTGGTTGAGCATCACTCGAGATTCTCCTGCCTCCGTGACAGAAGTCAGATATTCTCCTGATGAAATCTTTCAGCTGGTTTATTGGCCTTTTTGCAGCATTTACTGGCAGCACAATAAAACATGGCTGTGGGGAGCGTAATCATGTGAGTGTCTCTGGCCTTCAGCCAGTTGAACTGCAGGTCACAGTCAGCACAAACTTCTGACTTCAGTGTGAGTTTGTACAGAGTGACAGCTCACCTCGATGTGGATGCCTTCCTTGGGCTTCTTACGGTAGAAGAGGCCTTTGATGTCGAAGTTCGGGCACCGCGTGTCCCTCTGAACCGGCGAACGAACCCTCTCTCCTTCACAGGTGATGATGACGTAGGGATCCACAGCTGCAGGGGAAAACACCATTAAATCAGAGCCTTGTGCTGTATTAGAAAATCTATCACTGCTTACTGTATGCCCTTGGTTTACTTCAGGTTATATAGGTTGATTAGGTGAAGAGCTCCAAAATATTGAGCTCTATAATTATTGGGATTATTGATTAATCTGCTGATTGTTTTCTCAACTACTTGACTCATTAGTTGGTTCATAAAGTCTCAGAAAAGAGTAACACCACAGTAGGATCCCCTCCTTGTGGAAAGTTACATCCTGTTACCCCGAGTCATAGAAGATATGAACAATTTGTGTGAAATTTCTGTGGCAATATGGTTTAAACATTTGTGACAAATATGTACTGGAAGCTCAACATTTTACTGTTTAAAAAAAAAAAACTTTTATTATTCAAAATGGCCTCAGTGCAGCACTGCAGTAAACTCTTTGAAAATGTCAGTAACATAAATAAAAGTAGCAAGCAATAGTCTACACTCGTTGTGTGGAGCAAACCGATTTAAGTGAGAGAACCACAAACTGAATGAACAGAACGGACATTCTTTTTCTCTAGTGGATAAAACAATGGAAAGACACCATTTCTAAATAAGACCCAGACAATTTGCAGTTCATCTGCAAAGGTTGAAGGGTCATATTTGCTATTATTGGCTAATGACACAATACTGGGATATACTGAGAAGTACTGAGGCTCAGATCAGACGGTTAATCAGTCAGGCCCCAGGAAGACTAGCGGTGTTCTATAGCGCAGCTAATGGGGATCCTAACAAATAAAACAATAAAACAATAAAACAGGCCGTATGAAGGAACATCGATATTAAAGCCACTATGTGCAGTGCAGGATATGAAATATTCTGTTTTGTAGAAAAACTCTGCATTAGAATAAACTGAATGATGTTGAAATAATCTACACATGGTGACTTTGAAGGGGAGTAAAACATACAGGCTTGTGTACACTATGGAGGAATAAGGACTAAGGACTGCAGGGTAGCACTTAGTAACTATACTAGATGACTATGCATTTAGTGTCAGCAGGTGGTGCTGTGGTACCTTGTGTTTTGCCCAGGAGTCTTTTCTTATTGGGATTGAGGCAGTGAAGCTCTGTGGGTGTTTACAGGAGTTTACAAAACATGGTCTTCAACATGTCTTCAACGTAATGCACATGAGCCATAGTTACAGCCATGGTTGACTGTGTGTGATAGCCCCTACCTCCATTGGAGTCCTGTCCCTGCAGACCCTCAGCGTTCAGTACATGGACCTGAGTGACCAGCTGAGGGTAGCCACACATCCCCGTCCAACACGTCTGAGGAGGCTCGTCCAGAGTCAGCTCCCTGAGGCACACGACAGTGTGCACATGAGAGAGTGGCTTAAGAACCACATTAGCTTGTGTTAGCATTAGCATTTACATGCTCCTTTAGCTGAAGCGTCAGAGCAGGTAGAACACATGCACACACCTGAACCCTGACTTTCAGTGTCTAATAGGTGTGTGTGTCCATTAGGTTTCCTCTCTTTATCTATTGAGTTTATCACAAATTACAGATACAAATAACAGACAAAAGAGAACAATTAAGGTGCAAGTAGAAGATTCACAGGCTTCTTTCAATATATATAACTATGGCAGGGTACAACTGGGAAAACAACTAATCATACAGAGAGATACAAATAATTAAATAAATAAACATCATGACATCGTGCAACCAAGGAGAGGAAGCTTCTGTGACTTTCTCTCCTTGTAGTAATGATAAAAAACCTCTCTATATCGTAGCTCGTCTTCTTAAAGACCCCCTCCGATGAAAATCATGTTTTTCATGCTTTTCACATGTTCCTGTGGCATTTTTCTGATGTTAGAGGACATATCAGCAGAAAAGTAAGTGCAAAATTGCATTTGTGAGGGGGGTGGCTGGGTGGCTGCAGGCACAATCTCCGCCCACCACTCAGAGGCGCATTGCTAATGAGCTGCTGGAAGGAGAAGGAGAGCCCTGGGAAATGGCACAGGTTTTGTGATTATGGCAAAAAAAAACTTCATAAACACAATTTAAAGACCACAGAGAATTCTTTAAAATAACCCAAAAGGCTCATTGGAGGGGGACTTTAAACCAGTAAGTGAAATGTTAGGGACTGAGGTGTAATGTGAGGCGTGGATCACAGATTTACTTGCAGTCTGAAGGCACATCAGTGAAGACACGGAGCAGGAAGTCGCCCTGCTGCCCGGGGTCAAAGGTTGTGGGAATGATGACGTAGCGGCCCTCCTTCAGCTCCTTCCTGAGGAAGACGCAGCGCGAGTTGATGTAGATGGAGCCAGCTACTTTCTGCTGGGCTGAGTGCATACGGTACTTCCGATTAAGCTCCACCTGCACGACAGAAAAAATGTTATAGATTAACACTTTAGCTTTAGTGTATCCTGGAAGTGTTGTGTGTATATTGTGTGTTTTTGTACCCGATGAATGTCGAAGCCTATGGCGAGGTTTTCCCCTTTGCCCTCTTTGGGTGTGGCTCTCTTCTCTTTTTGCTGTAAGCAAATCAGCACCTCGTCCTCCACCTTCTTCACGTCAAACACATACTGCAGAGAGTAAAATTCATATCAAAGTTTAATTTGAAGCATAAGTAACAGTATATATCACAAAATATTCATAAAAATAAACTTATTCTCAAGTTACCTCTACAGTTAAAGTACAACAGAACATGAGGTTTCTCTCCCTCAATCAAGTCAAGCACATTCAAATTTGCAAAATGGTATTTGTTCAAACAAAGTAATTTATGCAAGAATTAGCATAATTGCTTCTGTATTGTCTAAAATATCTGTACATGTTTACTTCATCTCAGCTTATTCCCTAAATCACTTCACATTTGCAGAGAACTCACTCTTTTGCTTCTTTCATATCGTGTGCAGTGTTTCCTTGAGTATTTTTAGCAGCATGGGAGGCCAGTCCTGTCACTTTTCTGCCGCTCGCTTGCTTCTCACTGTCCTATTTACTTAAGCGTCTTGAAGACTGAGAGGGTGCCAGAGATTATGATGAACTTGTTGTCAATAACTCTAAACAAGTCTAACATACAGTAACACTGGATGCTGCCGTGCTCACACTGTGCGAGTAAAATCATCAGGAGCCTGTTGACATTAATGAGCATGTGAAATTTAGCTACTACACCTGTATCACTGCCTCCCACTGGAGTGGTTATTATATCATGGCTACTTTAGAGCTTCCTCCCAGTCAATATCCATTATCCATATCGCTGTACTTTCTATAATGTTCATATTGTCCACCCCCACTCTCTGTGACACACACACACACACACACACACACACACACACACACACACACACACACACACACACACACACACACACACACACACACACACACACACACACACACACACACACACACACACACACACACACACACCGATCAGTACCACAGCTCCCAGCTCACCTGAGGGTTCTGCAGAAAGGTGGCCTTGTGATTGATACAGCCTCCGGACCGGTTGCGGAGGGGGTCCTGGCGGTGTATCCACGAGCCCCTCATCACCTCCTCCTCCCAGGTTTTGTGGATGCTCAGGTAGGAGGTGTTGATGAGGCGACACAGGATCAGGTCGGTGAAGTACTGGCAGAAGTCATCGAATGTCATCCTGCAGGAGGGCAGGAACAGAAGAGGAGAGAGGAGACCGGAGAAAGTGGAAAGTGACCGACTAGAGGGAAAAGCTTGAAAGAAGAAGTTTCAACAGGTGTAAAAATAGAGGAGATGAAACCAGGAACAAAGGAGAGGGTCACACGTTAAAGTCAGACTCGGATTTCTGTTGCTGTCATGGAATAAGATTTAACTGTGATTTGAGCTCATGTTCAAACATTCAGAACTTAAATACATAGAGATGCTTTGATGTTTTGGGGGAAATACTCCATCAGGTAAGAAGATTAACATCACTCATCAGCCTGTCTTTGTCACTGGGTACAATGACTTCCAGAGAAACAGGGATTTATGTTCCATGTGTGCTGATTTGTGACAAGTTTGAATTTTATTTTTGTCAGTCTTATTAGTTTGGTTAACTGTTTAGGCTCTGAACATTGATTATACTGTATTTAATGAACACCACATTTGGTGCTTTGCTTCTCTGGTGCTAATTTTATAAAGATTTCCTGATCGAATATACTCAATATAAATACAGGGCAGGAGATTCACAGTAATTGTATTGTATTTCGTATTTTGTTAAAAATGAGAAAAGCAAACCAACAGTGATGAAAGTGCACAGCTGTGGCTCAGGAGGCAAAGTGTTTCGTCCACTAGTTAACAAGGTTGGTGGTTTGATTCCCAGGCTTTAACAGGACGACATAACATTCACATAAAATCACAAATGATTGTTTTTGCATCTCAAAGTACAGTGTATGCAAGTAGTATATAAAAGTACAGTAAATAAGTGTAATCTTCTCTCTCTTTTGAGTCTTTATGCTAAGATAAGCTACTTCATATTGAAGCTGCAGGCCTGAAAGTGATATTGATCTTCTGAACTAATGCAGAATCATCAGTGTGAGTAAGGACAGCACAACATGTCATTGTTCAAATCTTATTAAACACCTTAACTACACCTCAATGATCAGTTTCAGGGGAAGAGAACAATAAGACAATCAGAACACGGTTTTTGGTTCTCACCAGAACTCGCCGTCGTCCTGCACGGTGACTCCCAGCTTCTCCCTCTCACTCTTGCTCACCTTGTTCCACTCCTCCGAGCTGCAGCGAACAGAGACAAGAGAGCAAGCGCTTTATTTACCTCCGCTGAAGAGAGAACCAGGCTTTTAACAGGAGCGTGAGCAAACTGCAGATGAGCTTTGATTCCTAATTCCCCCTGATTTATAAGTGTGTCCTAATGAAAAGCTTTGCTAGTTTTCTAATCCGACCCAGTACTTTTTCTGTGTTATTCACATGATCAGTTCTGGATACAGATCCTTCACAGAACTAAATCCACCAGTATAAAAGAAATCTGTTACTGACTAACATACATATAGACAATAAGACAACTGATGGAGAGTTGCAAAAGTCCCTCAGGGGCTTAATCTGGGCACTATTCAGGACAAAGATTACATTTTATTAATCTATTCAAAGACAGACAAAGGAAAAAATTACAATCATTACAACAACAAAAGAGAGAGAGAAAAAAACCTTCATCCACATTTTTATTTACACCTCCACACTAGTGTGAGTCAGATGGAGTCCATCCAACTGTTGTGCACAGCACACAATAACACGTTGTTGGAACTTGTTCAAATTTGGTAGAAACATCGACGAGGACTCGGGTTGAAAGGTCACAGGGACTTTAGCCTCGTGAACACAATAACGCCTTGAGGAAATTTCTTCATTTGGTACAAAAGTTCACGTGGACAACCGTGAGGAAGTGGTTCTACTTATACTTTGTTTTTTAAATACAGTACGTTCATGCTAAACTTACTTTTCATCAAGTGCAGTTGTGAATATTATGGAAGAGGGCCTGTGTAGAGTAGGTAACTGCACCATCAATATGTATGTTTTCTTATGTGGCCTTGGTTATATCACATCTATATCATCAAACATACTGTATACTCAGTCCAATAGAGAGAATACTAATTGACTTATTGGCAGTATTGTCTATGTGCTGGAGTCACTACAATTCAACATGAAAATACAATAGAGTAGTTGTGAATTTATAAGATATATTTCAATAATAAGAATTACTGTATATCAGTGTACTCAGAGTAGAAGATTTATTTGTGAATTTCATTTACAATGTAAATAGTCAGTATCAAGTGCAGATGTATAAATCATTTATCTGTCCCTCATGGGCTCGGTCATGTTAAATAATCTGTTGTAGTTGTGAGTGTGAATCATACATTAACATCAAGGTCCATTCAATGTTCACTGCTCAGAGGAAACAGACATTTACTGGACACGTTAGCTCTGCGTTTATGACTCACTGACAAACAGTCTGTCAGACTCCATTTACAGTAACGTGTTCTGTCAAGCCATGAATAAATTATTCAGTGAGAGCGAGTGAGTGATTGAGAGAGAAGAGCGATGACTCACGTTGTTTTAATAACATCTTTCTCTCTTTCGAGCCTTATCAATAATTCAGGCTCCATTATGATCCTGCTTTACCACCTCCCCGCCTGTTTCACAGAGACTGGTAGCTCACCATTCAAACATCCAGGGAGAAACTTTATCTTACTTTTTCCTGGTCCCGCAGCAGGTGCAGAGTAACAAAGAGTAAAAACTGAAATGAAAGAACTATTTTCTGAGCTTTACCCACATGATAGAACGGCTGCTTGTTCAAACCAGTCGTTCTAATTCACCCAGACATTTGAATTGAAGGTTTAGTGAGCTCAATTTTGTCCCGACAGCTCAGGTGGGGTCCTTGGGAAAATGAAGCGGCACCATTTAATATTGTTCTCCACAAACAAACAAAGCTCCTGCTGGACAAAATTTTGCTCTTCTTGTTCACCCAATGGCCCATTAGCTTGATTGCATCTCCATTTTTCATTGTCTACATGACATTTCTTATTGTGCTGCTTCCATGTTGGCACTGCGAGGATTATAAATGGATCGGCCTTTGTTCCGCTGCTTGTTTGTTGTTTGGTTATTAATTTGTTAGAGACCAGTGTGTTAAATCTTGAGAGACGAGGAGGACGAGTGTGTTTCGACATTTTAAAAATTAATTAGTGAAACCAGTTAAATAGATGCAGGTCATATGAAGGGCTCAGGAGAAGGAGAGCTGTATTGTTTCTGATACTCTGGAGATATGTCATGTGTAAAATGTGGATGAAGAGGGCTCAATGAGCTCTTAAAGGACAATTCCGGGCAAACTCTGGGCTGTATTTTCCTAACATTTTAGGTCTAAAAGAAGGAATCTGAAGATTTTCAGTTTAATTGCTCCTGATTTGTGGTAGTTGTGTCTGTCCCCGCATCGGAATATCAACTCTTGACTTACTTGAAGTAAACATTTTTTTTCTGCAGACAGCGTCAGGTGGCTACTCAAACATGCACCGAGAAGTTTGTTTACTTCAAGCAAGTCAAGAGTTGATATTCCTGTGTTTATGACACCAACAGGAGCTTCCGACTGCACGTAAACACACCGAGCGCGTCAACTTGGGTCTGAATTAGATCTAGTTTTACAAACATGTCGGCTTGCTTGAAGTAAATAAACTTTTCAGTGCATGTTTGAGTAGCCATCTGACGCTGTCTGCGGAAAAAATTGCGGCTTTGAGGGATGTAAACAGCCTAAGCAGCGGAACTTGCATCAACTCCCATTCATCGCTGCCGTGACGATGCGGGGACAGACACAACTACCGCAAAACAGGAGCAATTAAACTGAAAATCTTCAGATTCCTTCTTTTAGACCTAAAATGTTAGGAAGATACAGCCCAGTTGAATTTGCCCGAAATTGTCCTTTAATGAGAGACCGGATGAGCTGCAGCCTGTAGGGGGCAGTGTTGCAATTAGAATGAGACGATTTCCCAGTTAAAAAAAAAGACCCATGGTTACATTGTAAGTTTGATTTGATATATTAATTATGTTTATGGAAGAGTGTTAAAATAAATCATGTTCTTGTTCTAACAATAACCAAGTCAACTTTTAATATCTAAACCTAATGAAGCCATGACAATTATTTTAGTAACTATGGCAACGGCCAGGGCACTGGCATCTTACTCCACAGAACACGTACCTTAGCTATCACAGTGAAGGCCTTAAAAGCCGGGAAATACTCTTAAAGCTGTAGAGCGTAACTTTTTCATGTCTGTTAAATGTCCATTGCACCAAAGCCATTACAAGATGAGGTTACTGATTAAGCCAAATCCCTCGCAGTGTTTATTTGTTGTTCTGAATTCCGTGTCGACCGGCGACATTCCTGCACTGGTGCACAGGAAACCTCACGACAGGACAGGAGGGGGAGCAGGAGCAGTGGGTCTGCTAGCAACAGGTAGACACAAGCACCTAAGACACGGTTCAGAAGTGGACTGTACTACACAGGAAAAGCCTGGTCGTTCAGCAGAAGGAAAACAATCGGAGGAAGAAAGTGACTGATATACATATATATATATATATATAACGTGGATTGAAATGCCCTGTTTGGATAGAAATAGGCTGCATGGGATCCAAAAGTTGGATCCTTCAATTTCAAGGGATGAAGGCTGCATTTGAAGGAGCCTTCGGGACAGCCTTGGTTGTGCTGCTGTGATGCATTCAGTCTTCAAATGCAGCCTCCTAAGGATGCAGTTTCTGAACTGAGGCACAGCTACAGCATTGCTAGTGATGTTACTCTCTATATCATTCTAGTCTTAAAAAAAAAAAAAAAATTCCCCTGTGGTATCGAGAATTTTATTAGGTATCGGTATCGAGTTTAAAACTGTGATATTGTGGCAGCCTTAGTGTTGTGATTACCTGTCGCTCCAGGGGCCGCTCCACTCCTTCTCTCCCCAGGGGTTCCTCATGCGGATCATGTGCAGCTTCTCTGACTTGAAAAAAGCCAGCAGTCCATGACCCAGCCGCACTTTCCGTACGTCCGTCACAGCGTAGGCGTGGCCTTTAACCAGGCCGCAGTCCAGCCGCGCCTCCATGTCCTCTATTGTTGTCGCCTGGAAAACAAGGACAGATGCTACTGTGGATCACTGAAATTACAATTAAGATGATGAAAGCAGTTTGCATGTCTGGAAACTGAAGTTTTCCACCAAACCTGGAAAAAAATACAGAGGATAATCAGACATGTGGTTCACCTGAACAGACTTGAACACAGAGAGCGAACACAAACACCTCAACCTAACACAATTACACTAAAAACAATTTGGACCTGGTCCAATTCAGGCCCCAGGTCAGGTCTCAGTTCCACAGAGCTGAGGTGACCCGTGACGACCCGCAGGACACAGTGACATTGCTGCAGCAATGTCTGACGGGATAGGAAACACAAGCAGAACAAGGATCAAATAGGTTCTCAATGGGGGCTCAAACCTGAGCGCAGCTGAGGGATAGGATGTTGAGATGTACACAAGTGACGGTTTAGGGTGATGAGTGGACCGGGAATTATCTTTTTAAGACTCTCATCAAGAACTTTACTACAGTACATGCATATTAATGACAATGGATGCTGGAGAAATAGGTGTAAATGCAAGGGTTTCACGTTTTTCCAGCAACTTACTCCATATACCGTAAGCTTAAAATCTACGTCAAACAATTTGTTATTAATCACCAAAATCCAAATTATTATGTTAATACCTAATTATGTGACTTGTCTTCTCCCCTGTTGGTGCGCTTGGCAGATTTTATATCCCGATCCCCCACACACACACACACACACGTAACACTGAACTGGTAGGAATTTAAATGTTAGGGCCTCATGTGTAAGAAAAAAAAAAGATACAAAAGAAAAAAAAAATTCAAACATTTTAATACTTCAAACATTTCCTCTGAAGGATTAATAATTGGTCCTATATTAATAGATACTTTAAATAATGTGTTTATATAGTTGGTAATGCAATTATATTTTGATTATATTTGATTTTACACATTGTTAATCGTAATAATCGTGATAATCTCGATTATTTCTCTGACAATAATTGTACCAAGAAAATCTATAATTGTGACATCCCTATTCAGGACTGCAGACCACTCCCCCAAAAGTTGTTGAACCTTTGGAAAGTACTACCCCCACAGCCAGGTGCCTTTTCATGGGGTATAGATCAGTATCCCAGGACTAGATTTACACCCTGGTTCCTGTGGTGGAAATGCACAGAGTTCCTCAAAATGTTCCCAAGGAAAGTGGAAATGCTCTTTACTGTAACACACTATAAGAAATAGTTTTTAAAAAACACAATACTGTAGATCCTCTTTAGGTATCACAGGTTGTTTTTTTACAGGGCCACAATGTCACAAACATCACTCTTTCTTTTCTTTTTTTCTCCCCTGAGGCTGAAATGAGAGTAACAGCAGAGCGGCTTCATGTTCTTTGTCCTGAGAACATCGGCAGCCGGCAGTAAACACAGTCAGGGTCTTTAAGAGGAGCAGTATTGAATTCATGCATCTCCAGAACAACAGTTTGTGATTGAAGAGTAGAGGCTGAAGTAATGAGAGCGACGGCAAAAGGTGGAAAATGCATTATTTGTACGGAATTGGTTATGTAGCCTGAGCTCTCATTACTCTTTCTGTTGAATAGCAGACAGAATAAAATCTCATGCATTTAAAAGAGCCGTATCATTTAAGAATCGAGCAGCTCCTGATTCTGAATTACAATAAGGGATTGTGAATTAGTTCTTGGTGTAGCAGGACACCGGGGAATAAGAGTTGAATGAGACAGAAGACCAGAGGCCAAACTTCTCGTTCCAGTGACAGTGAAATTCATGAGACAGCATAAACTTGTTTTCTTAACAGCTCAAATTGAATTCACAAAAAGCAGAGAACAAAGGAAAACACACGTCCAGGAGCATTACTGTCCATCTGAAACACAATGTAAAAAAACCCCGTTATAATAGGACTTTAAAGCTGCTCGTAGAGATGAAAAGATCACATCTACAGTGGAGACATAGGAGTAGGCATGATGCACTATGTCCTCAAAACAGACAAATCAAAAGTGCTTGCTCTTCATTAGTGTGAGCAAAATGACTGGCACATAACTGCACCACATCAAGAAACCTTTAGAAAACGTTAAGCAAAATGTTTTTCATCCCTGGATTTTAAAATGCAAATTTTTGAAATGCAATCAGGTCAAAGTCCACACAGTTTAATTCTCATGACCTATAAACCTATAAACATTGCTATTAGTGAATAATGTAACAGTAACAACGCTAGTTGTCGATGTCTCTGCCGGTTGGTGTGAAATGCACTCTAGGATAATAGCTGTATACTTCAGTACATCAGCTTGGTGATAGCATATTAATTTGTTCATTTAGAAAGCAGTGTGCGGTATATCCTCACTGAGTATGTAGTTGGCAGTACCTGACAGCAAAGTACACTCTCTTAAAGTGACAGTACCTGATTAAATGACTAAAGGAAATATAAACATAGTCAATTATACATATTTATATGTTATAATTAATTTACTGTTACTTCTAGGATTATTGGAAGAATGTTATTAATTTTTACAGACTTGTTAGGAACAATGGAAAGGGGAGGTTTGGAGTAAGGACTTACTGTATGTTCAAATTAAAGGGGAACTATGCAAGTCTGGTCACTTTTCCACTGTTTTACTAACCCTCCTCTCGGCCATGTGCATTTGTTTACAAGAAAGCCGATGAAAAAAGGAATCAATAGAGCGGTACATAACATTATGTATCATATACAGTGTTACGACGTGTATATTTGTGAAGTCTTATCTGTCATAAACAAGAGGTTACGGGTGATGGGGCACGATGTGTTGCGGTGCCACAGAGACGAGAGTTGGGACACCGGGTCGGTTGCAAGGTTGGTTTTCAGCCGAGAAACGCTACGTGGAAGGCAGAGAGCCTCCATTCTCCCTGTACCAAGTTACAAGTCATTTATTTAACCATCACAATTACTCCAAGATGTTTAAATAACGTTTGTTCAAGAAAAAGGTATTTGATAAATATGAGAGATGTGGTTGACGTAACTGACACTATTATGGAATTATGTTTTTGGGATATTGTGCAAAACAATATTATTTCTGTTTGATGTTTTGAATGATGTGATCTGATGAAGTTGATCATGTAAGAAGGGTAGGCGAAAATAAGCGATAGCTTCAGCCTATTCCTTTTCGCTCTTTTCTAGTTGAGCTGATTTTTTTTTTTTTTTGGACTTTTAACTTTGAATGACCTGACCGAAATAAACACATTTTCATTCATTCAAACATGTTGCAAAGTTCCTCTCTAAAGAAGATTTAATTTAATTTATTTATTTGATTAGGACAATGCTACTTAATCAATATATCAGCGAAAAGCATCAATATAAATATGCCGGAGTTAGCACAGTTGCTAAATTTCATACGTTGTCCTAAGGCAGGTATCATAGAAAAAACATTACATTACACAATTACATAAAACATGTAGAAATCTTACAAAAAATAAGTCCCGCTTCACATCAAAGTTAAAAGTCCATACACAATGTAGAAAAAACTTACTGATTACTGTACAGATACTTTTATGAGGATCCTTTGTGACCATGGTGATGATGTTCATTTGTGTGCATTGTACAGCAATTTGCAAAACCATCTGTTAGAAAAAATTCAATGTAAGAACTTGGATTAGTGTTGGATGTCTGATGGCAATGTATTGAGTTATTTGAGCTCTTTGAGAAGGAGGTTTTTGTTTCAGCATGATTTTTAGAGAAAGCCTGGCAATTAGGACGCAGAATTGCCGTTGAATAGTGTCTAACAAGTCCACATGGTACCTAAATAAAGGATTCAAATCAATCCGTTATATTAAAAAACAATGAGAGGAACATCAAGCTAATCCTGTCTCATGCACTTCTCATGAACTTTCCTCTGGTGCTCACTTCTTCTTACCCTGATGGAGCAGCTGATGAGGCCGTCTCTGTTGTGGACTTTGAGAACTCTTTCAAAGAGCTGGTTACGGGCCACTTCGTCTGTGGCCATCTGACCCTCCAGCAGGTCCACGGGCTCGGAAACGCCACCGGTGAAGTCCACTAGCGCATCGGCCGTGTTACCCCCATCCAGAGCCTCGTAGCAGCCATAGACCCTGCAGCAGCAAGAAGAGGAAGAGGAAGAGAGTTTATCAGAGCTGCAACAGAAGTTGTTCTAGTCGTTTTTAAGCAAAATTGCATATTTTGTCTGCTGTTTTATATCACGGGTAACACAAATATTGTTGGTTTGTGACCTTTTAAGACACAACACAAAACATTTGAAAACATCACTGTTATTTCGATAAAGTTGGAAGGATATATTTTACTTTTTGTGTTTATCTATTTGAGATAATGATGAAGCAATAAATAAAGAAAATAATCAACATGTTAATGTTGACAAAAACACTTTTTAGCTGCAGCATAATCAAGTTATCTGTTGTCTGAATGCTGCATGCTCACATGTGTGGCTTTAATTAGTGTCTCTCAAAATCTAATCCTCTGGTTTTTTGATGATTTTTCAATCTGAAACTGGAGTTGTCTACTCGCTGGACCTGATACTAACTTGGCGTAGGCCTTCTCCACCAGAGCGCTCCAGAACTCGTTGCTGTCATTGGAGTGGCAGTACACCAGCTGGTTGTCCACCGTCGGCAGCCGGTCATCTATTACCACGTCCACCCACTCGCCAAAGCGCCAGAAGCGGAAGTGGAAAATCCCGGCGTACGATTCCGGCTTCTCCGTGTCCCATTCCTGTTCCTTCCAGTCAGGAATGACCTGCAGGACGGGTGAGGAAGAGGATAGAGATGAAGAGGAGCAGAAGGCAGGTAAGCCAAACAAATAGCCGTTGGTCCACGGAGCATAAATAATGTCAAGGTGGAGTGGGCAGCCAGATCGAGAGCTAGCGCCCTGTTGTCTGCTGATGCATTTAGGATCCAGGGACAAATTTATCACCTTGGCCACTGTGCTCATAAATCCAGCTGTAATAGGACACGGGTGGGAGGTAATAACTGTTTGACTGTAGTGTGTGTGTGTGTGTGTGTGTGTGTGTGTGTGTGTGTGTGTGTGTGTGTGTGTGTGTGTGTGTGTGTGTGTGTGTGTGTGTGTGCTGCTGTCAGCTGCCTGCATTTACAAAATGGCAAAACAAAAACATTTTAAAAATCACATGAAGCCTCAAAACAAGATAGAAATTAAATATAAAACAAATGTAACTTTGTTTTGTAAAAAATACAAATATATAATTTGCATTAGTGCATAAGAAGAAAAAGCTGAAAAAAGTCAGCAGAGTTAGAAGTTGAAGAAAAATAAGATGATAATTGAAAAGATGAAGAAGACCAAGACAGAGGAGGTTTAAAGGGCAAGGAGTAGAAGAGTAAGGAGTAGAACTTGAAGTAGGAGGAGAAGATGAAAAGGTGAAGGGGGAGAATAAGAAAAACTTTATTTATGTAGCACCTTTTAAAGACAGAGTAGGAACATCTATAGTTGTTTAAATGGCAAATACACTTGCAATGTGTGTCTGAAGACAAGGATGCTGTATTTCATGTTTTTTTTATGGATGCATTGTCAAGAAAGGCTAATATGTGCCTACATACAGTAGATATAGAATAGATAAACCAGGTGAAGTGGAGCAGGAGTGGTGTATTATACTGTATATGAGGCCTGAAGAGAGTCCAGAAACATGGTCTTCACAGCCACAACAATCGGCGTACCAAGTTCTTCCTGCTCCATTATGTCATGATTGCTCCTAAAAATGTACTAAGCCCTATGAGCCATGCTGTGAGGCGCCGTCATAACAGAGCAGCCGACCCGGAGGCGACCTGCGACACCTCACCGGCGGTTATGAATATGGCGATAAAAACTGCAAATGATGCGGTGAGTGACGGCACACAGGGACAAACTGACGCTGCTCCGACGGGACGTCCTCCTAGGAGATGTCAAGGAGCGCTAACTGAACAGCAGCTCCTGTCAAACCTCTCTGCAGGAGGTGACACACTGCTGATGGAGAGAATGTGGCCTCTCGAATACTGACCCTGTGATGCAGCAACAGTTTCTTTAAAAAGAGGTCACACACACACACACACACACACAACAAAGCACTGCGCCACAGAAACCTCAGAGTCATTTTGTAATCCTTGGGGACGCAATCTCTCTTGCACTCCACCCTGCTGCTGCTGCCTCCTCTCTCCGACTCCACGCAGCCTTCATCTATCTCATCTTTCATCTGGACCCTGTGTCGCTGTGCAGCAACTGAGCTCCGGTAGGTAGGTGACCTGACGACTGACCAGGAACACAAGCTGGAGGCACCTCAGCAAGGCTTTCCTCTCATCCTCCACCTCATCTGGGGCCACCTTACTCCTCCCAAACAGATGGGATATTCACAGTCACATTACAGTGAAGCCTCCAGGCTCTATTTAGAGTCAGGACTCTGTAACCATGTGAATGGCAGACAAACAAATGTGAGACAAACAGTATTAAAGATGGCTCCCCAAAGGAAAACCTTGCACCATGGTTGCAAATGTCATTAGATCTGGTTGCCTAGCACCTCTGGCTGTACTCCGCCTCCAACCCCTTTCTCTTAATGTGACACAGTATGCACACTGTTGAAGCCTGGAGGCAGGAGCACAGAGTTCCCGGACAGACAGGAGGTGAAGACGCTTTAATCCAGCCTTACGTTTGGTACCGAGCTCTGCGCCTGCTGAGCGGTGGCTTATGAGCATCATGTCTGCAGAGTTGGAGCTGCCCTTCCGGCCCGACACCCAGCTGACCGAGGTGATGCGGCTGCGGGTTCAGTCTCTACAGCAGCGAGGTCAGAAGAGGCAGGACGGCGAGCGCCTGCTGCGGTCCAACGAGGCCGTGTACCGGCTGGACTTCTCCGTACAGTCCCTCTGCTTCTCCCACTGGGCGGTGCGGCTGGCGCAGCCGGGGCGTCTCACCGTCACCGCCACCTCGCAGCTCTGGACGCCCGACCTCACCAACCTGATGACGCGCCAGCTGCTGGAGCCTGCCGGGGTTTTCTGGAGGGCTCCGGGAGACGCCGCCGATGCGCCCATCCAGTGCTATGAGGCGGATGCGCACGAGTTTGGTGAGAGGATCGCAGAACTGGCCAAGGTAAGGAAGGTGATGTACTTCCTGTTTGCGTTTGCTGAAGGCTGCAGCCCTGAGACTGTCGACTGCTCCATCGCCTTTACAGAGGATAAGTGAGACTTTGACCTCAGAAACCTCCAAATCCTGACTTGTTCTGTGCTTTTAGTTAAGGAGAAGTTTATGTCATTTATGAAGCGTTCATTTCTACATCTGAGGTCCTGCAAGACCTCAGGAACAACATCTCTACACTCTTGATACTGCTGCAATGGATTTCATAGCATTTAAAAAAGTTATAACATACTTGTTTTTACAACTGTTCTGAACCTAATGATGACAAAAGTTCTTTGTTTAAACCTTTGTATTCTATAATATTGGGATTAATCGAAATAAATCTAATCTGTAATCCAATGTGTGAAAACAGATCTTTCTTTGGGTTTATGTGTCGTCTTCCCTCGCCTCGTTTTTGACAAACAGCCAACCCGACAGGTTTGAGTCCTATGTGAGATAATGGATGGAGACTGTGTGTTTTTGTTTGCACGTGTGCGAGTATTCCCCCGGTGGACGGGCGGTACAGGTTCCTGCTGCCTCATCCATCTCAGTCTTGCACGATGACCCTGACAAACAAGTGAGGGGAGGCATGTGGGTTTCATCTCTCAGCCTCCTCCTCCTCCTCCTCACCGCCGCAGCCACAGGGGATAAACTGTGGCCGTGAATGGGAGGACGAGCATCAGATGACGTGTGAGGGAAAATAAAATAACGGAGACATCAGGAGGTATTAAGGCTCTTTTCTTGTCATCGATACAAAGCTTGTAACCAACTTGCCACCTGAACCGTCAAATCTTCAGAGGCCAAACCTCCCGTTTGTCTGACAAAAAGTCTCACGCTGCTCGATCTCAGGAGTCTCAATTAAATCGCTCTCGCCTACAGGCTTGAATGAATGAATATAAATCATTGCTGGGTGTCCTCATTGGTATGTGTCCTTTCACCAATCTTTGCTTGTCACTTTTTGACCAAGAGACAAATAAATGGACCAGGTTTGAAGGAAATTAACCAACTTAGTATTATCCTATTATTTAACACATATTCTGCACTAATATTTAAACCTATGCTGTGTTGAGTAATGACAAGATACAGCAGGTCTGAGGCAAAATGAAAAGCACTTTAAAGTTGGCTGTTTTATTTCTGCAGGTAATTAACATTAACAAATTAGGGAATAATCATGTTTTGAAGTTGCAGCTCTTGGTTTCACTGGGGATAAGTGCCTGTTCCTGTGAGACTTGGACCATCACTTGTTTTGCTCTGATAGGAAGTGAAGCTAGTGGCCAACAGGAGACTGGGAACAGACGAACATCTCAGCAACAAAGGCTGATTCGACTCTTCTGCTTTACAAAGGCAACAGCACAGCAACACAAACACTGGAGTTGAGACCAGAGGGATTTTAGTATAGTATATAGCAGCTAAGAGTTGATTATTAAAAAAACTATTTTAGGCAGATAAGTCTGTTTCTAACATACACTGTATGTCCAGTTAAATAGCACATCAAACATTTTCTCAATTTTGACTGCACTCATCTAACCTTTTATTTGTCTAGTAAAACAAATGCAGGTTTTTGATTAAAAAAAAAAAACCCTATAAATTAGAATCGGCTGATGCTAGTCAATGCACTTTCTTTTAGTTGTTAAGTACGCCACCACACTTTAGTTATATTAATCACTTTTGCTTGTGAACTACTGGCTGCTGTTGCCAATCTTAGTTACTAAGTGTATCCCCAAAAACAAAAATGCTAGAATACAATGATTATCTGAAACAGGGAGATGTCAAAAAGCTGAGACAGTGTGCCTGTGTGTGTGTACAGAGAGTAAACAGGGAGGAAGATGCTGCGTTAGGTTGCCCATATGTACACACACACTTCCTGAGCATCTTGCTACGACAGGCCGAGACATCTTGTTTCAAATCCCATTAAACCTCAGTAATCAGTTTGTTTCCTCTTTCAAGATGGATGCCAAAGAACGTTTCAGAGGAACCCTGACAGGATAAACTCAAGAGCTCAGCACTTTTCAAATTATATTTTTTTTTTACATGTTTTACATTAATATGGCAACAATAACACATAACACTGATCTCAGAGTAGGTTTGTGGTGCCAACCTTTATGATGAAAGATCAGCAACCCTGTATTTACTCTCTTTGAAGGGGTCTTATTGATAATTTAATAAGGAAGGAAACACCTCATACATGTTTGTCAAATCTCAAGGAACGCAAAGTGTGTTTTGCTTTGTTTTATTATAACAACTTATTTGCTCCACAGGACACTCATGGTTTAAAATTCAAATGGGTTCCTAAAACAGTTTGTTATTGTCCCAAACTATAATTTATATTTGAATCGATAACTTTGTTGTCTCCCCTCTCACCATGGTGTCACATTGTACGTCTCAGCAAGGCAACAACTAGAGCTGGGCAATCATTTCAATTTATTTAATTGGAATTTGTATTTAAGAATAAAAACTGTATTTCACTTTAACTTGGGTAATTAGGGCGCAGAGAAACCCCCTCTTCCCTGAGCATCTGTAGTTACCATAGTAACACAGCGTTGTTCACAGACACAGGTGAAACATCAACATGGCAGCATGACCAACACTGTCATAAAAAGTATTCTAGTATTGAAATGCCAAAAAGAAATTTGCAATTGATACTGTATGATAAAAGATCATTATTTGTCTTTCATGAATCGATACAATATTGACACACAAATGACTGTAATACTACACTGTATTGCTGATTGTGTTTGACCCAAATGCAGATACAGATGCATTTATTATTTTAATGATTCATCCCTTTGTCTTTGTATTTTGGGAATTTTTCACCTCTCTTAGTCTCATTCGCATGATGTGACATAAATATAAGTTATTGATAAAAACACATGTATTGGTTGACAGAAGTGAGGACATCCACTTGGTGTTGTGGTGTCCTGTTGGTCCAGAGAGACTCCACTTGAGTCTCCACCAATCAGGCCTCCACTGACTGATGGAGTCTGTAGAGACCAAGGAGGGCGTTGTGGTGCTATAATGAGTCCTCTGGTGTTTACTTCTTGTCATAATGGTTCCTAATGGACACTCAAACACTATATATGGAGAAACTACAATTCAGTTCATGTAGAGTTCCTTTTTGAAAATGCATTACATACACTGTTTGTGCAGGAAACACTTTCTTTTCCATTATCTCTCAATTACGAAAAGCTCCTGTGTGTAAAAGCATTGACTTTTTCTCAGCCAGTCGGTCATGGGTTTACATTGAGGCGCTGAAGGAAGTTTTTGTGGTGTTCATGCGGGGCTCAGTTGGATATTGTTGGTGCCATTTCGCAGCTGAGCAGCTGACTGAGCATCAGCAGCAGCATGAGAGGAGGAAAAGTGTCTGAATGGGTGAATAAGTGATTTAATACGTAAATGGAGGTGTGATTTTCCTTTAACACAGGCTGATGGTAAAAAAAAACAGAACATTACGGTGCAAGTTTTAGGTTTTTCTTAGATACACTCTCACTTTTATTCTAAATATTAGACAGTTTAATCAGTTTTACAAAGGTAGGAAATAATGAATGTTAACTGTGCCATGAGATGTCTTTGAGTTCTTTTAAAGATATAGATGCAGAGAAGCAACTTCTGGAAAGTCTGAGTCCGAGTGTTTAGTGTTTATGACTTTACATTAGAATGACAGCACCAAATGATATTTGTTTTAGCTAGTTAACTCTTTACGAATTGTTTTTTACACAACAAATTGTGTCAATCTTATTGTCCTAGTTGGCACAAGGCGAACTAGACACATGCACGGGCACGGACACACACACACACACACACACACACACACACACACACACACACACACACACACACACACACACACACACACACACCCATGAGATTTATACAAGAACATTTTGGTCTCAAAAACAGAAGCAATGCAAAGCCAGAAGAGGAAGAAGATGACATAAACACACACACTTACTTTTTGCCATAGAGACTCTCTGGAGGCCAGACTGGAACACGCTGCGACAAACCAGCAGTTACCCAGCTGACCCTGATGGAGATCGTGTGCGCTGATGCCATCGACAAACAGGTGAGGGTCCTCACACAGCTCCTACACTCCGCCAGATAAGAACAGCAAATGATGAGACGTCTGCTTTAAAATCAGTGCAAGGCAAGTCAAGTATAGCCCATTTTTACAAACAGTTTGTCGACATACTGTAGCATCATAACATCCTCTACCCTTAGTGCCCTTAACTGTTGGCAGACTGGTTCATAAGCAGAGAGGAAATCAACGGTGCTGTTAACATACTGAGACTTCAAAGGATTGATTTTGGATTTTTGATATGTTTGTCTATTTCTTTTTTTCTGTGTTGACATGGCCCTTTACATAACTGTTATCTGAATTAGCAACTCTGACTGACTGAGTCCACACTGGTTAACATCTAAATGAGCAGGGGGGAAAAACTTCCTGCACAATATGTGAAAACAATTTAAGTTTGGGTGCAACTCAAAGCTGATTATAAAATGATGACTAGTAAGTAGAAGGAGAGCATTTTCTGCATGACTGCTTGCAATGTCAAGTGCCCCGGGGTGTGGGAAAAACAAAACACCCCTGCCTAAAGCCTCTGGTAATGAAAGTGGATGGCACAAATTGGATCACAAGTGGGGCTGATTTCCTGTCTCCTCGCTGCAATTTGATTGGCTTTTTGCCACTGCACCTCGAATATGCTCACAGTTTGGATGTGGTTTGTGTTTCTGTCACAGTGGAGTCGTCACAAATGAGGTGGATTATCTTCTAACAGCATAAATATATAAAGTCTGCCTTTTGAAGACAAGCCTGAGACCAAACGTGTCGGTGTTCACATGCTGCTAAAATATAATTGTGGTTTTTCAGGGAGAAAATAAACATGGGAACTGTGGGAAGTGTAAATACAATCATCTCATTGTTTCATCACTTTGACATTTTTTTCAACTTAAAATGTCACTGCTTACTTACGAGAATCTGAGGTTAATGCCACATCAGGACTTATTGATTTTGCAATAATTGCTTAATAAAAATCAAACACACTGCATCATATCCATCATCGCAGCGACCGGCCAATATCTGATTTTCCATACAAGGTTAACACCAGCACAATATAAAATATAGAACAGCTCAATCTTTACTGCAGCCTGCAGAGCTCTGCTGGTAGCGGTGGTCTGGGTGTGAGCAGTCTGCCCGTCTTCTGCTCTCTGCTTTATGAGCCCAGCCGGTGGGTCGATTGGCACGTCGGCCATTACTCAACAGACAGTGGAAAAGCCCTGCACCACTTAACAGCTCTTTATTTTTACACACTTTCAGCTCTCAACTAGGGTTAGAAAAGTAAAAGAGGGAGAAGGAGGAAGCGAGATGGTGGATCCATTCGGACTGGGACTGAGCAGAGATGCAGAGTAGAAACTGGCCTTGAGAGCAGAAGTCAGGCTTAATTTGATGAGCACAGTTCACGTCTAGTTTCTAGCATCCAGATATTGTTTAATGCAGGTCAGATAAGTTCACAAGTTTGCATCAGAATTAAGTGCAGACGTGTGGTGAACTCCAGAACAACAGCACATGGGGGCAATTCCAACAACAACCAGTGTGAGGCAGCTTTGCTCACATGAGTAAAAGAAGCCAGTGGTGCTGATCCTACAGAGGAGTGCAGGAGAAGGAGAAGGTGCAACGAGCTCCAATCAAAGTTTCATCAAAAATGTAAAAAATGGCATCTGTGTTTGTTTGAGAAGTTTTGGTTTTCTCCCCTCGCTCAACACTAAGCCATCAGCCTCACTTGAGTAATGATTAATTTACTATGAAAGATTCATTGTCTTTATTTTTAAACATTGAGGATGCTCTACAGATGAATATGAAAGTTACTTTTTAGCCGACAAATAAACATTTATACTAAATATTTTAACAAAAAGGGATTTATCAAACAAAATGAGTTAATCAGTTAACCAATTTCCAGCTTTTTCTATTTTGTCTTAAAGTGATAGTTCAGCTTCAACCGCCTCTACACACCACTGATCCAAACAGCAGATAGGCGGAGTGATACAGCATGTCACAGAGCCTGCCTGTGAGTTGGTTAGTCCCAGATAAACAAACTTTTTCCCAACCAGCTGATGCATTGTAAATGTTTACTTTGGATCGTACTATTGAACCGGTGTATTATTTTGAGACAGAACTTCTCGTAGGCAGCGAAAATACACTGATTAATTGTCCCTCATTCACAACAGTGTACTGCCTGTGTCTCCATGCAGTGCGATGTGCCAGTGTTTCTCAGTGGGGGGGAGAAGACACCTTGCTACTGCAGATATTATACTTAATGGCCATTTGTACTGCATACAACAGCACTTCAAAAAAAGCTGAACTCTTCCAATGATTTTTCTAATTATCTATAAACTGACACATTTACAGTATATAATTAGTTCTATCTATGAGAAGAGCTTCTGAATTCATTTACAATGAAAATAAACAGAATATTTTTGCATGTATACAACCTGAGAATAAACTCTGATAACGTTTCAGAGACATTTCCACCCTCTCAAAAGTTTTATGACAAGAGTGTGTGCAGTGTCAGACAGATGTTGCCACATGTTGTACAGGTTCAGTGACGACAGTGGTCAGAGTTAGAAACCCAGAGAAGCTGCTTTCTGCCTAAATTCTGTCCGTAGCTTTTCCTCCCACAGTCCGAAGACATGCAGCGAAGCCAGGACATCACCCATCGGTGTGAATGTGAGTGAGAAATGTCTCGGCATGCGTTGCCGTGGTGACAGGCTGGAAGGCTCGGATAGGCTCGAGCTTGTCATATTGTTTTAACTGCAAAACACCAGTGTTGTTACTAACCTACACAAGCCACGCAGAGCACACACGCGCATGGTGGGCATATGTTCAAGTGTGTGAGCGCCAAAAGCACACGCACACACACAGAGGATACAACCAAGGTCAGTAATTTGCTGACTCTGCAAAGCTGATTGCTGCAAAAGCAAACTTTGAATCAGAAGCAGAGGCCACTGCAGAACTCCCTGGAGGCCTGCAGCCCCTCTCACCTTACAGCCCAGCATCAAGGAGCTTTCCACATTAACTGAGTGTCCGTACTTGCAAGTGAAACAATCTGTGGACATCGTTTTGTGGAGCCATGTCCAACTGATGCCAGAGTTAAGATCTCTAATCACGTATTTTTTCCTCTCTCTCTCTCTTTCCGCAATATCATCGATTGGTGGAGTGTGCGCAGCAAGGGCTCCCTGTGGTGGCCTGCCATCCAGGGACTGGCTCAGGTGGAAGAGTAATAGAGTATCGATCCCTGCCGGGTCCTGCAGACACTGAAGTAATGTGAATATTGTGGCTGAGGCACAGACTAATCATTTACCCTGCTACTGAGAACCGTTCTGCCAGCTACACGGCCGTCCGCAGCACCATCCATCAGCCACACACACAAACACACACGACATAAAAGAGTGGAGTGGAGTGGAGTGGGGGCGGAGCTAGAATGTGAAGTTTTTTTTTTTGTAAACATATATTCTGCATTTGTTTTTTTCGTTTTTTACCAAAGCACATTGTGTGATGAATCAATTTCCTCACTCAAAAACATCTGTAAAGAAAGTTTTATAAAATGATTTTCAACACCAAGGTAATGCAGTTGGGAGTCGATTTACTCCTGGATCTGAACCTTAGCAGGACACAAAGTCACAAAGTGCTCCGTGCATCCAGAGTTCCCACCCTGTGCTTCACCTCAGGAGTCAATCAAAATGCATAACAGAAGAAGAAGCTAATAACAAAAAGTAAAAAATGGCCTATTCAAGCTATAACCATAGCCCGACTTAACTTATGCATGTAAATGGTCAGCAGGATGCCAACTTAATGAGGATAAGCTCATTAAGACAATAACACCAAACTCATAGCAATTCTAGTGGTCAAGAACTCTACTTAGTTACAGAACTATGAACTATCCCTAGCTGACAATGGGTGATAAAGTTTTAGGAGTACAGATAAGTGGGGCAAGAGGGCAATTAAAGACCTACTCCTTTACCATCCTGGTCAAGGAATAGCTTTAGCAGTGGCAAGAACACATATGATTCCAGGTCAGGTTGTTACTGAATTGACATAGTTTCATCATGTTACAGTATTTTTGATATTAAGGCATAACAAATAAATAGCTGGAGATTTAAAGAAAAATGTATTAGTAAATCATCTTGTTCAACTAAATGCGATGTAAATTTTTGATTTGTTCATTCCTTCTTCAGCAACATCATCCCAGCGCTGTTGCACAAGTCCCAGTTCTGTCCATTTCATCCCAAACCAGGTCACCTGTTGGTCATTCTATCATTTCAACTCTGTTTTAGTTTCTTCTTCTAAATATAGATCTGAAGGTCTGTAACAAGTGAAGGGACAAACTGTTGAAGAAATGTTGGCATCAGCTTCCAAGGCCTCCTTTGCTGCAGAAAACTCAAAATTTCAAGATTATCTTCAATATGAAATGAAATTATTATTATATTATATATTATAATATTTTTCAGTTTTTGGTAATTTATTTTCAAAGCTGGAGTTAAAAGGCTGGAAAAATGGAGCTGCTAAACATTTTGAGCGGTAGTCCACATCATTGCCTCACCCCACCCTGAGTCTGGTCAAGACATAAACAACCATAAATCAGAGTCAGAGGAAAAGGAGGAGATGGGCGGCGGGAAAGAGACAGACAGGCTGAGAGACGATGCGAGGGAGGGGGGACATTTTATTAGAGGCTGCTCTTTATGCTTGCACGCTCGGCCTCTGGGACTTCATTGCAGCCATAAATATCGCCTGGATGCATCTGAGCAAGGATAACGCCAAGCACAACAAGGGGCTCTGGGGGGTTTCATGCTGTGAACCTTCACCCTGACACTGATGGTACGACCTCTCAGGTCTGTGCGTTCACACTATATGACTGAAGAATATTTTAAACCAACACTCAAAACCTTTCAAGCCCAAGTATTTTAAATCTACCCCAGTGTTGCATGAAGCTTCAATTCCTGATGTTTAGGGCTGCCTGTCACAATCATTACTTTAAAACACTTTAGTTGACGATAAATTACCATACAATACTGTACAAAATTGCAATTAACGATTTGTCTTTTTCTGATCATTTTAGGTCACTATTATAGTATATTATAGACCTTATGAAGAGGAAGAGCCATTTATTGGCATTAAACATTGGAACATATAAATAAAAACTGCATTTCTGTTTGCTTTTAGGCTTTGCAACTAAATCCATGATACAGTAGATGCTCATCGAAATGTGGTCGTTGAATATTAAATATTAAGCTCCTTGAGATAAAACGGTTTGCTTACTAATTCCACTCATATGTCATTAAACCATAGCAGAAGAAAGGGGCGCAACATGATGATGTCATCAAAAGAGGTGAAAAACAACGAGGAAATAGTAATAGAATTAGTTTTTATACAGATGAATGGAAATTATTTTAACGATTATGCAAAATAATTGTGGTCAGTTCCAATAATTGTTTCATCCATTCTTTCCCCCTTTTTATTACCAGAAGCTCTCAAAGTCATGGTTAAGACGTAAGTTACTCCAGACAGCGACGTTATCCAGTTAAAATCATTGTCATTTTATATTAATTTGTATTGTTGAAATTATCCAAAGTCAAACCCACCCACTGTGCTTCGTTTCTATGGGAAACATGTAGCACATATTCTGGCCTATCAGGATCTTATCTTCGCTTGTTGCTAGGTCAGAAACACTTCAGGGAGGTTTGTGATTGGTTATTCATCTGCTACACCCAGAGGGAAACTCAGAAGAACAGTAACTGCTGTGAGTAGGAAGAGGTAAGACAAGTGTTAAACGTCTGTGGCTGATGAAGTTATGGAGATTCTTTGACTTATTATGAATTTAGTGGCTGAAGTTTTAGAAGGTGTCTTCTTGTGTTATATAATGTAAAACCAATAAAAATGTTGTTACAAAAAATGAATGATTAGCTGTTCTAGATGCATTCCACCTCACGTTCTATAACCGTGTGTATGTTGTTGTTGTATAAAGGATAATGGCTACCTAGATTAAAAACACATGTGATAACACCATTACCTCTGGGTATAATTAACAATTATCACTATACACTATTATATATGCTGCTGTAGAAGGTGAGTGCTGCTCTTTGTGGGACCTGTTGGCTTCTCTCTATAAAAAAGTAATGTCTTGCATATTATAAATTGGTACTATACAGATAAAAAGTCAAGTAAATTAAATTAATTCAAATGAGATGAATGAAGGTGAGAACAAGTGTCATGTTGCCCGTTAGAAAACACTTCTCATGTTTTTACTGGAGGAGCCTGAAGATTTCAGAAGCCGTTCCAGATGAGATGCGAAGTCCCTCAGGGAGCTGGAATCCATTCAGATGATTTACCGTTGTGTTTTGTTTTTTAAGTGTCCTCTCACTGCTACATATCAGACTGCTGCTGACAGGCTTTTAAAAAAGAGCATCTTCCAGAGTTTCCCTCTGAAGCTGCATAGGAAAATGTATCTGCATTGGAGTGTTTATGGAAATCTGCACCACTCCAACATGTCCAACACGTAGCTCTAATCATCGCACCACAGCACACACCTGCTACCTTCTTCCACTGAATGCTGCAGCTCTAAATATGAAGAATCCCATAAATCACTACTGTACATCACTGAAGTCTTTCTCTGGGTTGCCAGGACCATCACCGTCATCCTGACAGCTCTGACAAGTACGAACTGAAGCGTCACGTGTTTAATTGCAGCCCAGAGGCCCAGTTGTCAAATCTGCAGAGATTCGTGATTTCAAATCACTTACGTTTTCACTAACACCATGTTTACAATCCAACACAAGAATATGAAAGCCTCAATGACTGATTTACGTATAAGCAATTTCTGTGGGGAACATGATGCCATATGCTTCATAAAATATGTGACCATATTGAGGTGTGTATGGAGTTCGAAGCACTTAGATACGAATTAACTGTGTGTGTGTGAGTGACTGAGAATCCTCAGACTTCATTAGCACACAGTCTCTGCATTACCAACGAGCTTTCAGTGATCGTTAAGAAGAAGAGAGAAACTACAGAATTTGTATTAGTAAGCTGAAACAGAGGTGCTGGTGAAATCTAATTAGTTTGACTCTTCTCCATTCAGCGTTTGTAATTAAAGGCCGGTTCACACCAGACACTGCAAAATTCATCGGTGTGTCTTTGTAAAGTAGATGCTTAAAATGCTTGGTTATGTATTGACCACACACACACACGCCAAACAGCTCCCAAATCTATTTGTTTGTTTTTCTACTGCTACATAGCTAATGTCAGCATTAACAGCTGTTTGCTTACCAATATCTGTCTCTGCTGGTGTTGCTTCTACTTTTACATTTATTTTAAAAACATTTTTTTTTTTAAATGTGTGTTAATTGTGCATCAGAAATAGTAGTGTTGCATTAATTAACTTCAACAGCCCTAAATTTTACAGTTACGTCATCTATTCTTTGAAATCGTCAGAATCGTCTTCCTTATCAATTAATTGATTAAATAGTTTAATACTTTTTTCAATTTTTTACCGTTATTACTGAAACTTATTGTTTTTATTGTTTTCTCATGGTTTGAGCGTTTGTGTTTCATAGCAATAACAAAACCTCCAAGGTTTTAATCTTATATTCATCAAACCTAAAACATGATCTTTATCTGCTCACTCATTATGTTACCAAGATACTGCAGATAGACAGATAGAACAGCGCTTCACACAACAGCTTCTACAACATACTGTAATTCACTTTTAGCATTACAGTCCAAGTCAGCAACACCAAATAAAAAGCTAAATATACTGTAAGTCTGAAAATGCTGAGCTCAAACATGCCTGTTCACCATCTCTAACCTCTTGACATAAAATGCTGTCGATGAAGACACAAATCGTGTTGTAGTGAAATGAAAAGGCCGCTCCTCCTGCCTTTTCTCCTCTCGACTTCTCCCAGTTTTCAGTCTGCATGACTGACATCGGCGCAGGCCAGAACATATAATCTGTGTGACCCAGTTTCCATGGCAATGCACGTTGGCTGTCGCTGCAGCGGCACACAGGCAGAAGGAGGTTACTCCATCCAGAACCACAGCCTGCTGTGTGTGTACGTGTGTGTGGGGGGGGGATAACAGCGGCAGGGGAGTCAGCTCTCTAAATCCTGAGGCCTTGTTTCTGACATCATGTGAAACAGACACACAGCACCGGCCTGTACGAGGAGACTGGAGAGTGGAGTATAGCATTAATGAGCACTGACATAATGTTATTTGGTAAATTATAAATGATTAGTTATAATGTAGATCATCAAACTCTTATCCTGCAGGGACCTCTGGCACATTCATGGTGTGAATGTTTTAAAGGAGCAATAACTACTCAATATTCATGCCCAGTTGTATAAAATGACATAGTTCTGCGTGACGGCTAACTGACACCACTGACTGAACAGGTGCTGAGGTTGTCTATGCCGTTAACGGCCCTGTTAGTGACACTCGTCACTCACTCTCGTTCAAACATGGTCTCACAGGTGTTTCTGTTAATCTGATGGTTAATCTGATCTCAGTCTGAGGGTGTAAGTAACACACCTCAAACTGTTTGCCAACTGCTGACTATGTCATGAAAGGAACAGTAATTTTACAACAGCTAACACTAAATAATGACGACCCTCTAGCTAAAAAGTATCCATCAGCTAACAAACACATCCCCAAACGATAAACAGGCCATAGTTTTATTGTCTTAACTCCCACACTTATCAGTCAGAGTACAAGACAACCAAAGGGTGGTGGTAAGGGTGGTGGTAAAGCAGCTGCAAACGTTGTGCAACTTACAAAAAATATTAAACACTGAAGGAAGAACAGCTTGTGTATTTCAACAGTTTGAACATCTGTAAAGCATGCTAGGGCGATGTCCATCCTTATAGTTGTGGAGTTAATGTGCCCAAAAACTACACATCGGCCTGGTGTTCTATTCACGTCATGCATTTCATATTCATGCAACTACTGTAATAATAAAATTCAGTCTGATCAAATATCAACACCAGGTCCGAACTTAACGTAATTTATGTATCAGATATGGAGCTTATGAATTGGAATCAGACTGAAACTGAAACACATGCTATTAATGATGTGATTATAAACTAGTAATTGAACTAGAATCACCACTCAGGCTATTTTCAGGTCACATCAGGTCATTCATGCAGAGACCTTTGACCTTTTGCCAACAATATCTTATCAGCTCATCCTCAATAGTGAATGTCCGTGACAAACCTGAGGATGTTTGAAATGGGACAAACGTACAGACAACATGAAAAGACTGATTGAAATACACACTTCTGCCATTTCGTCCCAGACACTTGGAAATCCATCACAGCGCTGATACTTAGAAACCTTTTGGTTTCTTGCCCACAAACAAAAGGCCATATCATCACTAAATGACCTCCACGCTGAATTATTTTGAAACTTTCGGGGTGGATAATCATCACCATCGTCCAATATCTATTTGTTCTTATCAGCTGAAACTCTTCTACTACGCAGACCAACTCACCCGAGGCCTCTTCCAGACCACGCGCCCGATCCTGTTGCCCTGGTAGAAGAGTGAGTCGTCGGTGGCGGGGAAGCGGGGGTCCTCAAAGAGCAGGCCACTCTGCAAGCACTGCCTCTTCAGGGTGGAGTACTGCTGCCCCTCAAAGGCCTTCACTGAAGTGAACATACTGCAGCCCTAAAGTAAACACCAGGATAAAGGTAGGTTACAATGAATTCCCTCCACATGCAGAGATACATATCATATAGTATCACAAAACTAGTTTATCTCCCAAAAGTAGCTTCTTTTAAAACCAATTTCCCTTCCTTCACCTCTGCTCTTCCACTCACACACACAGCTGACTGACGGCAGCATCCAGCAGACTTTAACACCTTAACAGTGAAAGCTCTCGGTGGAAATAGAAAGTCGATGTGCGCTCACCGCCTTGAGCACAACCTGGATTCACTGGGTCAAAACGATCAATCTGTCAATTCAGAGATATCCTCCGGGGCCTAATTATCACCGCTATGCATTGATAGAGCCACGTGCACGTTGGTCAGCTTGGTGCCGGTGAGCCTAAGATGGAGATACTGAAGGAATAATCAATGTTGAAACCTTGGATCGACGGTAAACCCTTTATTTAATGAAATTCAGTTTAATGAAACACAGTTTAAAGCTGCTTTCGTTCAGGGCAGAGTAGGAAAAGATGCAACCAACACAAGGCAGTGGCTCATAAATGAACTTGTGTGTTTGTCTGAGGTGATGTTTTTGTGGTTGTTGTGTGTAATCACACTGTGAGCAGCATAATCAACAAGTCTTTTGATTTCACAAGAACCTCTGTGTGTGGACAGCCATGTTTATCAGCTAAAAAAATTATTATTCATGCATGAACTTTCTATGGTCATCAATCCACATTCGTCCTTTTCTGTCGGTGTCATTTCATTTCATGATCAATGCTTCTGTCGGTCTTAATATTGACAGGAGATTTATCACAGACAGACAGAAAGTCTCCTTGGGTCACTGAACGCCTCATATAGTCCAAGCATGGTTGTGTTCGTTACTGTCTGAATAAAGGTGAGTTTGTGTCTGGTTACTATCTTCTACTATCTAACATAAATGTTATTAATTTTACAGCTTTGCTTTTAACATGTTCCAGTGTTTTTTTGTCTTTTCTCATGGAGCATGGAGATTGTTTTCTTGTATGAAAGGAATTACACAAATGAAGTGTCAAGTCAAGTCAAAAAGTGTTGCCAAGCACATCTCAAAAGTAAAAAAAACTTCTGTATACAGTATATCAACAGATATAATAAAAAAAAAAACACACATTCATGTTCCATGCACACATAAAAACAAAATAATCTATACAAGTCATTGACAGGACTTTAAAGACCTGTACTGTGTATTAGTCACTTTTATCCCAGTAACCAACAGACAAATAGACAGAGTTTTTCTTATTTTCCTACAATTACCGTATTTTTCAAGACTTCCTTTTGGATTTTTCTGATTAATTGGGATAAGATGACAGGCTAACAGTCAGGTTACACTGTAAATATTGATACAACGGCAATTCTCTAATTTTACACTAAAAACACACCTGTGAAAGGATTTGGCTCGGTCTGTGTGTCGTAAGCTTGGCTCACCGATTCGAAGACTGAGCCCTAGAAATTATGCAGATCAGTGCATAACCACAACACGTGAGTCAGAGGAGCTGTGGACAATAACTCTCATCTGTCACAGGCAGGACCTATATTTGGGTATTAAGTCGCTTGGCTAATTTGGCTGCTGTTAAATGGACTTTGAAACATAAGATCACTGCAATAAGTAAAGAGTGCAGAAAGAAAACTGTATTTTATGTGAAATCTGTCACATCGGAAAAATGGAGTTCTGCATCAATAAGAAGTTCTTAACTTTTTCAGGTATTTAAATCCACAGATGTTTCCATCTGGTAATTTGATACGTTGCCTCAGTGGCTGAATTCATAATGTGTGTTTTCTTGCCAAACTAACCTGTCTAAGGAGCTTTAATAGGATTTATCTTAATCAACGCGAGACCGGATGTGCACCTCACCGTGTAGAGGAATCACATTACTGCCACAGGTCGAACAGGTACCAAAGTGTAAAAATCTTAGAATATGAAGGTATTATGAAATAATTCTGAGGAGGGGAGATGAGGATGGAGGAGCACAAAGGCCACCTTTATAAACATTAAAGTATGGTAGAGGTCAATGCCTGATAAATCCACATCTGCATGTAGATCAATATCAACCGGCCATCCTCAAGCTTAATTTGATGGCTGTTTCATTCTAACCGAGCCATCAACGAGCATCTCAAAGTTTAAACTCCCGAGACTTTATACTTTTTCATCACCCCATTCCCCAAACTGTCTGCATGTTTCCTAAAGATTTCAAGTCAGGTATGAGCCAGTAGTTTAAATTTCAGATCTCTGGTGATCATTAGTTAAAACCAATAACAACATGAAGACTGAGGAGGAGAAGGAGTAGAAGTACCCATTGGATTAAAACTAAGCAATAGATATTTGTCAGACTGGTCTTGTCTTCAGTTGACTTCATTATAATCTGCTATTTTACAGAATCTCAGAATAATCTCATGTAGTGAAGAAGTAGAGAGTTCGCATTGACCAAATGATGAAACAACATACAACAGAAATGAATGGTGGCTGTCTAATCATCCTGTGTGTATACTGTAGAACAGCAAAGTCAGAAAACCAAATCCATCTTAAGTCACTTAATTACCAGCGAACAGCAGTATCAAATAAAGTTATTTTTAATTGGGCCGAGTTGTGACCTGTTCACCTTCCAGCAGTGCTCAATGCCATCGTACACCTGGGGAAAACCAAGCCGACAGAAAACGGAGGTGTGAAATCTGACGACTGCACCGTTCAGAAAGCATTAGGCCCAGTGTTTCTGTTGAATCCTGTGGACAAGTCTATCTATCTAGTATATCGTTTGAGAAGGTTTTGGGGCCATGTTGCTCTTGTGAAATATATGAACATAAACAGACAAGGAGGACTGAGGTCTCCCAAGATGGAAACCTCACAGCAACATGATTATGCTGACGAAAACCTGATGAAGATGAAGTGTTTGATTTTATTTGATTTCATTCTACATCTGGATTAAGGGGGTTGTGTCTGCAAAGCTGCTCTTTCTCTTTTGTTCTTTCTCTGTTTGTGTTTAAGTTGAAGACTTATATTTCTGTTTGCTGTGTATTTGTGTGTATGTTTTTCTGTAGATGATTAACGCTTAGAGTACAAGACGGAGGAGAAGAAAGAGTATTAGTAGTGGAAGTAGGATGAGAGGTAGGAGGAGACGCAGAGCAGAAGAGGGAGGAGGAGAAGATGAGTAGGAGGAGAAGTAAAAGGCAGACAAAGAAGCAATTGATAAAGAAGAAAAAAAAGAAGTAGGAGGAGACATATCATTCAACGAAAAAAAGAAAGAAAAATTATACACGGACACCCACGCCCTCCTGGGTGAGGGATCCCTCCTCTGTTGCTCACCCTGAGGTTTCTCCAATTTTCCCTGTTAAAAGGATTTTCCTGGAGTTTTTCCTCAGTCGATGTGAGGGTCTAAGGGCAGAGGATGTTGTTATGATGCTGTGTAAAGCCCTTTGAGACAAACTGTTTGTAAAAATGGGCTGTACAAATAAAATTGCCTTGCCTTGACTTGCCTACAGTTAATCTCTATGATAAAATATTGATGAGATTGATTAATAAGAGGAGCCTCCATGAGTGCAGGTCACAAAGAACACCTGAACGCCAAAGAAAATATCCAGTAGATTTCACTTGGAGGAATGAGCGAGCACGCTGACTCTGGATTCCTGGGGAATGAGGAACTCGCAGTTGGAAGCTAAATCTGACAGATGGCCTGGTGTCTTGGCTCGTGACCGTGTTGGGGAAAACCATGCTGTCATCTGGCCTCAGCGGACAGCCAACAGCATCACCTGCAGAGAGCAAATCCTGAGGAGCTGCTGGGCTGGAGGCCACAACAACAACAACAACAACAAGCACGGCTCTGAATTAAAGCCACAGGGTTAATGTTACCCTCAACAGTCAGAAACACAGTGTATTACTGTATCATGGCCAACACTGTGTCTTCAGCTGTCCAGTTGAACAAGCTGTAAACCACATCTGTCGATTAGTTGATGAATGTAAACTAATTAGCAAATGGTTGCCTAGTTACACATCCAGCAGATACAGAGCGACATTAGCCTTCGTGTGGCGTCATGTCAGCCACTTTCAGCCCTGTTACTTAAATGCTCCACTACACTCAAATGCCAATTTATTAGGTATGTCTAGCTACAGCGGATAAAGTGTGATATGAGGTAAAATCTTCTTTAAGAAGGTTATATGGTTCAGTTTTTGTTTAAATGATATGTAATAAAGGTGTTTATTGAAGGGACATTGTGTAACTTCTCCTGTTATCTATTCACGAAAATCGATTATTTCGTTCAAAAGTATGTTTTTCATTAATCAGTAATCACCCCATCAACAAACTGAAGTGTTCCGGTAAGCTCTGAATTTGCCGTTATCATTCATATATACAGCGGGCAAGCTCGGTGGTGGCTCAGGTCAAGGTGGCGTCTGTGAAAAGTCACCACGGTGCAGTGAGGAGGAATGGAGCGTTACACTGATGCTGCATTCAGGTGCAGTCGGGCAGACGGCCGTCTGTAACAAACCAGATGTCATTTTAGTCACAGAAGTCGAGAGAAATCTGGTAAAACATGGGTCAGGTAAACAATACGACATCGCCATGACAACATATTGTCACGTGTATTGTTTTGCCTTGTGCTGACAGACCACTTAATTACATGCAGACTTGTTTATGCCGTTACGTGCAGCGGCTGTCGTCCGTCGCCGTCTGCCCAATTTCACATGAATGCAGCATGAAAAATACGATTGAGTTGTTTGCAACATAGACGGGGTCTGTGCAACGTCATCGCAGATGTCCGCGCGCAGCCAGGGGGCAGAAAGCGGGAAATTTCTCATTGTTTACAAGCGGAGTCAAGCAGAAAACGAAAAGGACAAGGAGTTGTTGTGCTGTTAACTGCACAAACCGGCAAAAGGATGGATGGAAATTGTATAATAAACCGAGGGGATCTCATCCGTTTGCCAAAAAAAGAAGAAGATTATGGCTCCAGGCCATTGAAAGGGCGGATTGGGGTCCCGAAGCTCCTAAAGGCGGCGAGAGTCTGTGCAGCACTGGTGTCATAAAACTAAAAATATATAAATTTTAAAAAATTAAAAGGTTTTGCACATACAGACTTATATGCAGGCAAATTGTTGTTTGTGTACACACTGGGCTTCTCTATGAGATAACTGCAAATATCCGAGTAGTGAAATGGCACTCGGATACCGCCCAAGCCGAGCGAGTACTCGAATATCGGCTGCAGCCCTACAAACAATACCGCATCTACATTGATATCAGTTCACTCCAAAGCAGTCTTTTGCCCCCTGGTTGTGCACGCACCTAGTATTGTTTGTACACAAGAAACCCGTCTATACAACCGCAACGCTAGATGGGAGTAATTCCTACACTATGTACCTTTAAACTGCATGGTCAACTCAGAGTTGTAGCTTGTGGCGATCTCCAACCAGAAGAGGAAAAAGAGAAAGGGGTAGTAGAGGAAGCCGAAAAATGTAACAAATGAAGCAGCATTCATTTGACAACAATTTAAAAAAAAAAACAGAACAAGTTGGAGTTACCGGAATCAGAAATTTTACTTAAAACCATTCCTTTAAAAAAAAAAAAATCAACAAATAGATTAAAATCTTCTCAACTAAAAGCTTTCTTCTGCATCATCACAACACGGAGGCCACAAAGATTAGAATCATGAAGGTTCAGATGATATTATGATTGATTGTGATTGATACTCTGATGTAGTCACTGTGACTGACTCCTCTCTGCTGTGACTTTCTATTTGTGGCAGAGAAATATTTCCTGATGATCGACAGAGGTCTAAAATGACTGAATAATATCCCTTCAGATGGATAACACATGTTCCATTTCTGTCCCTTGGGAGAGACTTTTACTCTTTCTATTCATTACAGATCAACACTGCTGTTCTGCACTGATTACTTAATCTAGAACTAATTATCTTTTAATTGTCCACACGTCGTACAAAATGTGCAGCATTTCTATCAATGGCACCAAATATAGTTCATGCTATAAATATGTTCTGAATTATGTATTTTGTAATTTAGATGACTTTCCTCCACAATTAACACAGTGTCCATATTCATAATTAGTCTTAAAACTGCTATATCAACAAATAGGGTTTTAGCCTACAAAATTAGAGGTCTGATGGTCTGCGTGAAAGGAGCAGATGTTTTGCTGTGTGAAAAATGCTGCTGGACTAGTGCAGACAGATGTTCAGGGGAGACGTGATCGGAGGTGATACAGTATAAGACTTCAGCTCTTCTACAAGTGGGGAAACAAAACAGACGGGGGAATATTTAATGGAAGAAAGTGGAAACTCAATAAAAACTGCCTACGCTGCAGGAAGAAAGGGACTGCAACAAAACCACCGTAGACAGGGAAGATTCTGTCATAATGTGGCAAAAAATGTGGCCAATTTCAACAGTGGCTTCACTGAGATAATGGACAATGAAGACAGAAGAGGACACGAGATGGCTGTGGACGTGTGGATGTCGGCACAGCAACAGATTACTGTAGGTAAAAAAGAGAAGAGGAAAAAGAAGAAGTCTGAATGAACAACCACGGTACAACAGGAGAAAAAAAGCTGTTACTGTGGAGATATGGGCAGAGGAGGAGGAGGAACAAAATGACAGGTAAAGAATTCAAGAGTGACAGATGATACGGGCCACACCAAAACAACAGAGTCATGATTCAGAAGTGACGGGTCCTGCAGTGGAGAGAGGGGAGATGCTGGAGGGAGAAGCCATTCAATCAATAATCAATACTTAGAGGAGTGAGCAGAGGGAAACAAAGTGCCCCGGTCCAATAGAAGGGAACACTGTGAACATAATAATACAGTGTCTAATGCAGTGTTTCTAGCAGCGCGTGTAAATCATCGGATACGGTGCAGCTACAAGGTGTTGATCTAAGACGACAAATAATTCATAATACTTCCTGGTCTTGTTGCCAACTTGTCGACCACAATCTACGGGTAGATCTTACAGACTTTGTGCCAAGAATTTCAACTCGTATTTGCAATTTACATAATAAAAGATCGATACTTGGCATTCATGTATCACTCCAATATTGCCACACAAAATATTGCAATATATAATATGAACAAATTAGTTTCCTCATAAAAATGCAAAACAGGCCAATGCCTTATTTTTGTTGGAATAGAATTTAATCTAATCTAATTTAACAAGAGGCTGTGGCTTTCAAATTATAGGTACAGTGCATTCATTTCAAAACTAGACATAAGTAATTCAAATACACTTAGTCCAAATAAAGAAATTTGAGTTGTTTTATCTGAAGGGTACAACAGGTAGATTTTGCCTTTCACTCAGGGTGAGCTCAAGGATCTTTGGCTAAAAAAGGTCAGTGACCACTGGAACAGAGAATTTTCTGCTGAGGCGAAAAGGAAGTCGTAACAAACCAATCCCAGTCCCAGACCTGTCCACCATCTCTGCTGCGGCTGGGCAACACACCAGCATTGGTCCAGACTGCAAATTGCCCTCGCCTCATTCTACCATGGCAGCCTCGCGGAGCAGGAGTAAGTGCTGGTCAGCACATGTCAACATTCATCTTATTCAACTGGTGCCACATGGCAGTGAGCAAAGGTGCCACAGTCCCACAGAGTTTTAATGATGCTACAGTGACCAAGTAATGCAGGGCTAACAAACACACTTAAAATTCATACAGTGATAGTGTGAAACTATTACTGCAAGTGTACACACATACACCTTAAAAACTAGACTCAACCCGTCTGTAATCAAGAGGGGGCCCGATGGGAAATGTGACATTGCTAAAGGTTTGTGGAGCTGCAATGCACAGAAGCACCTATGTGGAAATACTTTCTCATTCAATCCATGATCAATACTCAGAGGAGCGAGCAGAAACAAAAGGGCCCAGCCAAACAGATGTGACTACTGCAGGCATTTCACATTTAACCCAAAACTTGCACTGATTGATCTAACCCTACCTGATGAAAACACTGCTGCATAACAGGAACAGAGAAGAGGGTAAAAACCAAAAAGTGAACTGAATGATGCTATAAAGTACAAGTAAAGCTGTTGTGAGTGTCCTTGGTCATGGTTGTTGACAAAAATATGAATTCTAGAAATAAGTTAATGTTTTAAATGCACAGTATGTAATTTAACCTGTTGTGCAAGAGCATGAGATGAGATCATGGGAGTTGTTGTCTTAACCATCACAGCATGATGAAAATCAATATCACTTGACTGAGATGTATAATTTCCCTAGATTTAAAGCTATAGTGCATACAACGCTGATTAAGCCGTTCGGCTCCTCCAACGCCTCGCTGTATTTTTCAGTATTTGTTCTTTTTGTATTTGGTGTAGAACGGCGACATTCCCGCGCTGGCTCACAGGAAACGACCGAAACGACGCGATTTACTCGGTTTTACCTGGCAACGAGAAGGGAGGAGGGAGGAGAGCGCTCCGCTGCTGCTAGAGGCAACACGGCTATGAATGTAATTGTTAGCAGCCTGGTGTTCGCCACATTGTTAGCCTAACGAGCAGTAAGTTACAAGGTGTGTAGCCCATGTTGCTGTGTGTAACTTGCTGCGGGAGTCCGCGTACTGTGACGAGCAGTGTGCGGTGAGTCGCGAGTGTTACTGTGTGTGATGTGCATTACCGGTACCATGGAGGGCTACAGGGGTAGCGGTGGGGAGGGGAGGGGCGGGTTACACCGGGCCATACTGTAGGTGCCGGCCGTATCGTTGTAATAACGCAGAAATCCTCTAGGGGGCAATAGAAGTTACGCACTATAGAATTTGTAAAGATTTGGGACGATGTAAATACACAAGGGAAACATAGTGATATACAGAACCACACAACTTTCATGAGTGTGATCATTTCTCTTTTTGAGGTCAGCAGCAGCAGTAACTGTACCTTCACACCAAAACCATTGGGGGCGTTCTAATTTTACTCTTGCTGCCCTCTCTCTGGCACGGTTCAAAAATTCTTGGATGCTTTGGAAGCGCAGCAAAACTCTTTTATTTAAAGGACGTAACTCTGATTGCTTGCCATGCCGCTGCTCTGCATCATAGCCTATTTCCACAAAGTTCAGCAGACTTCAATGCTTTCACCGCCCAAAACGCGATGTGGACAGTTTTGCCGCTGTTCACTGCTGAAAGACGCCGTCTCTCATAGAAGACGATTGATTTCCGTTCACCAGGACACTGCGGACAGTTTCAGTGTTAACGTATACAGTAATTCATGGCTCTGGTTAATTTCAATATTGGACACGGAAACTGACACAAAAACACTCGATGGGCTTGCAACATAAACAACCCATAATGAAATGCTGCTGTCTGTAAAAATTAATATCTGGTGTAAACATGCAAATGTCTCAAAAACAACACCACTTTTTTCAAACCTAATTCCCAGAGAAATGTGGGCCAATCATTGGCCGTTACAGTTCCTTCCACTGGCTGACTAACTTTTAATTTCCTAGTGTCAGACTGGTAATGATTCTGCATCCATCTTGAAATTATGGCAGGAGGTGTTAATGGTGTCTCAGCTTCGGGTTTAGATGAAGAAGAAGAAGGATAAAACACAAGAATCAGACAGTGAGGATGAAGAAGAAAGAAAATGAAGAATACAGATTAACTCCAGGACCATGGACAGCGCCTGATCTCATTTCCAGCGGGGCAGTGTGACCAGCACCATGGACAGCTCCTGAGCTGCAGCACTGAACCAGACCAGACTTTCACCCTCAGCGGCCAATTTCATCGACTTATAGAGGCATCAGCATCACCAAGATGATGGTGTTGAGGTTCACACTTTGTTTTCTCCACTCTCTGTCTGGCTTTTACAGAGAGAGACTGTTACTTTAACAGTTTTATTCTGGGTCTGATGCAGCCATGTTGTTGCTACTGACTCTAGGCGACCGAGTTTCTCTAGGGTGACAAATTCAATACTGATGTACAGTAAGCGTGACGGAGTCGGCCTGGAAGCTTTGTAATCTTCTTCACACCAACAACAGCCAAAAAAAGTGGTTTGTTTTTGTTTCTTTACTGTTTATAAAATCTATTTTAATGGTTTTTATCATCACATTTCTATTTCACGTGTGCATTAGTGTCAAACCTTTTACAAAAAAAAAACTTTTATGTAGCCAAACGACAATCAAAGTCTCTCTGTTATGGATGAACGAATAAGATTTTAAAGGTTGATTATTAATGCATGGCTTTGCCAAGATCAAGAAGATGGTGTCTCCTTGAGGACAAAACTGTTGTTCCACAATTAGATAAATCTGCATTCAGGATATTAAAAACTGGACTAATCACCTGTGTACAGATGATTCTGTGGTGATGGAAGGAGCCTCAAACAAACACAATGAATGTTTGGAAGGTCCAACACTGCCAACTGCTTCTGGGCCACGATACAATTAGGAGGGAAAATGAATTCCCAATCTTATCACGGTCTCTTACAGGACAAAGTCAGGATGGACATCCAACCTGCTGCTAAACCTCCAGGCACCACTGGACAACGGCCCTGGCCTCTGAGCACCAAAATCCTAAAAAAAAAATCCACCCAGTAGGCCAGGACCTTAACCCAGCAGAGAAACATTCACAGACATCCAAAGAATATGTCTGAAGCTAAAGCGGCTCTGAGGGAAGTAATGATCCAAACTTCCTCCTGAACACTGTGCAGCTCTGATCTGCAGCTTGTGTCAGGTTATTACTGCCAAAGGAGGTTCGAGCAGTTATTAAATCCTGGGGTCTGCTTGCTTCTTCCACTAGCATGGTGAAAACTAACGGGTGTGGTAGCTTGCAAACGTGTTTGTCTACATTCGTGACTTCGGTGAATATCGAAACACATTATATGACCGGAAAAGCTGGTCATTCCCATGACTTAATCAACTTCCTTTCTTGACACTATCAATCTGATACCACAACTCTGCAATAGTAAAGATTGAAGCAAATATTAATGGACAAAATGTTTGAATATGGGCTCTAATCATGATGACACCAAAGATAAGCAACAAAAGAAACCACACCTACGCTCTGAGCCCCTAACAACAACATAAAAGTGCTTTGTTGTCAAGGAAAACAAGGCAAATCGTGATTGTAAATGTCCACAAATCCCTGTATCACAGTGTTAATGTGCACGGCAGGTAGCAACAGATCCTGGCAGCGCTCTGGTCAGAGATCAGGGAGGAGTGTGTTCGGGTGTTGGGGGAGCTGCTGGCATGGGGGGGGGGGGCAACTGATTAAGTCTGCTTCTGCTGACAGACTGATTACACTCAGAACGGGGAGCAGTAATGCACCAGTATACCAGCAAGAGAGAGTGAGAGAGAGAGAGGTAGGGAGGGAGGGGTGCGCCAGACCATCCTTCATCCTCCACCCCCCCTTCCTGCATCAGGGAGGAGGGCTATCCCAGCTTCCCATCCTCCCAGCATCGTGATCTCCTCTCTGCAGTATCTCTTCCTGCTGCCAGCTCCTGTAGGCTCGGCCATGACACACAACACTCGCACTCAAAGTCACTTCCCTCTGCTGAGGAGTCGACTCGGCTTCATTAGGTCGCTTTAATCCCTGATGCCAATAGAGACCCCGACCTCCCATACACAAACAACAAACATTCTCACAGAATATGGTTCAAGTACCAAGTTAAAAAAAATTATTATCTTTGCTCTAAAATCTCACTCAAGACATAAAGTTACCATGCAAGCGTTTAGTTTTAACATTATTATGAAATAATTTCAAATTAAAAAACAGAGTGTGTATGTGTGATTAATTAGGTTTAGACACAACATTACTTTTAGGAATCTAACCACCTGAGCAATTTTGTATGTAAATGCCCCCATACTCAGACACTCAGTCGTATCTAATGAGCTATATATTTATTTTTTTCAATCCAGATGGGATGTTTTATTAAAGTTATTTTAAAATGTGTTTAAAATTAGACTAAATGTCATTCTCCATTGTATTGGTGTAAATGTGTTGGTAAAACAACCATTTTCAAACATTCACTGACATAATAGAGTGATTTTAGACACTGGGGAATCCCCGTCTAAGTCTCATGACTCCACTTTTAGGAACCTTAATGCCTGGCGAGCAGCCTAAACTGGGGCTTCCACATGGGCATGGACCCATTACCGTGCATTTATTCCCCCTCCCTGTGCTCTGCAGAACAATACACTTGTGAAATTATTAATTTATGACTCCTCATGCAGTGGAGAACAGACTCCACAGCTTCCACAGGCACCAAAATCCATACTGTAGTAAAGTCGCAGGCACCAAAACTTAAAACCTTCAGCTTCCCGAGGGGGGAGTCATTATTGATAACTGATTTTTCCAGTCAGGGCGATATTTTCTTGTTTGGTTATGAAACTATAAGCTTTAAGATGTGGCTACTCCTGAAGGCTCCTCTAATGGTATGCTATTATGACATCCTTATCTTTATTTTTTTTATTATAGAAACTATATTACATTTTGAAAAACCCCTTTACCTATATCCAATTAATGTCCATTGTATTCAAACTGGGGAAGGGGCTCGGTCCACAAACGGACAGAGAGGCAGGAACAGCGGCTCTGACACCCGATATATGCCGCTATTTATGCGCAAAGTAAAGACGTGCAGCCCCCTGTCTCCCCGGTACAATACGGTGTTTCGATAAATAAACATCATCCCCCTTTCCTCCTCACCCTCCATCCTCACCCCTCAGCTAACCGCTATCGGCCCCACCGCCCCCGGTCACAGAGGCCACATCAGTCAAACTGCTCCGGTAACTAACTAAGAGGATCCCGGATCTCCGGAGATTAAACGGGCCGTTTAGAGGCGGCTCGCGGACCGACCGCCGCCTCTCCATCTCCGGCAGCCGCTCAAAGACACACACACACACACACACACACACACACACACACACACACACACACACACACACACACACACACACACACACACACACACACACACACACACACACACACACACACACAACACCTGCCGACCGGGAGAAGCAGAATGAACCGGTTTCACGGCTCCGTTACCTGAACTGAGGCCTCTACCGTGGCAACGTGGTTCCCTCTCGGGTCCTCCTCCGGGGGTCCGGCCGGTCCGGCTCTCGCTCTCCCAGGTCCGCTGAGTGGCGGTGCTCCTCTCTCCCTCTCTCTCTCCTCCTCCTCTCTCCTCCTCTCCTCCTCACCTCAGCGGCGTCAAGCTGCCGCGGAGCACGAGGCAGGAGGGGGAGGGGGCCGGAAGCGCCGTCCTCCAGATGACAAAATAAAACAAAATGTTTAGAAATGTAGCAGGCTACTGTCTGTCGGTAGATTCATGCAAATTAATTATTTGCAAAGATATTTAAAATAGCCGTCATCGATATAATAGCCTACAATATATAAATATGAACGTTACGTTACTTTAAAGGTTATAGCTACAACTTTTTCATCAAAAGGATTAATTAAAAAAAATGTTTAATAAATTTTGGCGTGTCCGAAATATATAAATATTTACATCTGGTTACGTTGGCAACGACAGCATGGAATGATCTCTGTGGCAACAGCATTAGAACTTTAGCTACTGCTGTAACTGGCAACCAGTAAAACGGAAGGTTGGAGAGAGAGCAGGCAGTGTGAGTTCTACACCTACTGGCCAGAAGGAATTAAACTTGTAGCTATCACTTATTTTTGTATCTTCCTTCAGCTCATTGCTTTGATTTTGAATCTGAGAATCTGAACCGACCAAATCTCTAACCCAGGGGTAGAGAGGAGGTAGCTACATAACAGTAGCTATAGGATGTTACTTCATTTTTCAAGCTTTCATTTTGCCTTCAAAAGTAAAATTTGTGGGGAATAGCTGTCAGCAAAATGTAGCAGAATAAAGATTACAACAATTCCCACTCAAATGTGATGGAATAATGTAACATTAAATTAAAACACCTATGTAAATAGGCTACCTAAACTGCAGTAGGCTACATATCCAAGCCACGAGGAGCCGTTAAGCATAATTTTAACAGAGGAGAAAATGAAAAACATACTAATAAGACACAACAGGGGGAAGTAAAGATAATGCAATGAGATGCAATGAGATGCAATGAGTCACAGAGGACTGAGTGTCTGTGGGATGATAAAGGCGACTGTCAGCCAAGATGTTTGTCATAACAATTGGCTATTTAAAAAAAAAATATTTATATATATTATATTTTAAAAAAAAATATTTTTTTTTTAAATAGCCAATTGTTATGACAAACATCTTGGCTATATATATATAATAACATTAGCTTAAAAATAGACTCTATTATGAATCCAAAATATGAAAGCTACAAATGTGACATTTTTGAGGCAAGTCCCGTTACCGCCTTTTTTTAAGAGATTAACGTTACCAGGATTTGTAAATGATGGACATCGAAGATGCGCTAAATGTAAATCAAACTGAGTTTGTGTGCGCACATTGTAGTCGGTTAGTTTCTTGACATTTTTATATATCCTACAGTCTGTATTTTGGACACGATTTAGGTTAACCAGTTGCTAATTACCTTACCATGCTAACACCTGTGAGCACCTGTCCATTTACCTTACACAGTGGGCTTCTCCCTCCACGCCCCTTTTTAAGTTTTTAAAACCTACAGGAAATGTGGTCTAACACTATTTAAGTACACACAGCCCTAATTAAACCTGTCAAACGTCAAATTATAGGAAAAAAAAACATCCCCTAAAACTCCCCGACATTTCTTACTTTGAAGGTGCGAGCAGGAAGCGTTATCTCTCCTCGCGCCAGTGAAAGTGGTCCTCGCCGTGAGGAGGGGGAGGAGGATGGAGGAGGGGGCTGTTGCACACTGAGCATGCGCCAAACTAACGGGCCTGCTGCTGTAATCCTCTTTGTCACCAAAGAACAAGAGGATGCTCTACGCCGTAATTACGGAAAAATAGCCACCTAATTAAAACCGTGCAGTTGTGTCAGCACCTGAGAAGATAATAAACACACACAAAGTTTTGTTCCAAGTGTCTGTTTGAGAAATAAAATGATATAAACATCAGCAAAAAATATATAATTTGCAGGAAGCTGGATATAACTGAACTATAGGGACTTTATAGTCAAATACTGCATGTGATTATTAATATAATGTGTTATATCATGTTTTTACACTTTAAGATGGCATTATGCATTACACATTTTTATTTATGTCAACAAATGGCATGACAAGAGTAAAATCAACAAATAAATTGCATTGTTTTATGTGATTGCTTGCTACCATTGTTACTTGATATGAGTCAAATGTGAATTGAATTGCTGCCCCCCAACAGGTTACTATGTCCTCATAATGTGTGCTCAAAACTGCAGTGTCAAGCTGTCCTTATAAAAATACCTTAACTATGTATTTGTGACAAGAATTTAGGGAGTTATGTGTTCATTACTAACAAATGTGCTTAGTGCTGGAAGTCAGAGACAGATAGGGAAGGGAGGTCAAAAAGTGTTAAAGTGGTTTGGTTTGGGTGTTTTGTTTTTTAGTGTTTGGCAGAAGGAAAAATAAAGATTAACGCCAGCCTTATCCTTGAAGTTTGTCCTCTGCCTGTTAAAGTCATCCATCCATCCATCAATCCATTTGCTACACAATTAACCTGGACACAAACCACCCATGCTCATATCAACACCTACAGCTTCTTTAATGTTGTGTTCAATCAAAATGGAGCTATATGATTTTAATTTGAAAAACTATCCTTCATGAGATTCCACACAGGCAGGGGAAATAGAGAAACAAAAACACAAGAAACTATCTTTGAACAAGAAATCATTCGTGACCCAACAATTACGTTGGGTCACAGCATTTACTCACACTTCACTGATTAGTTTCTACATGGAGCTGGTGTAATGTTGCTCTAGCGCCATCTATTGGTCAGCTACTACTGTTGTAATACTGCTGCTATACAGTAGCCTACATGTCAGTGTGAACCTGATCACAAACGGTCAGACTGAGAAAGACCCTTGATGATGTTGAGCTGTTGATCTTAATTTAGTCAAATGTACTATCTGTCCTCCTGGGTCAAAATGGACCTAGTCTGTTTGACTGTAAATTAAATATAAAGTATAAAATTATCACCCAGTAATGGCATCATACATTTTCAGTCCACTTACACTTTCCTTTGGAATCTTATTGTTAATTGAGCTCATTTACATACAAAATTTAGTCTGTTTTGAAGCCATTTTTGTCGTGTGACTCATTACATAATTGTGGTGCCTGAGTCAAATTTGACCTGGGCATACCAAAGATGCGATAAATTTGAATAAAACCAGCCCAAAAATATTCATACCATACACATAGGAAATATTATCCAAATAAAATTATTTGTTTTGGTTGAATCCCCATTAAAACATTTCCTAAAGCTCTAATTATCATTTTAAAAATATTTTTCTGAGCAGTTTGTATTTGTTCAGATGGGACAGTAAGTGATCTATGGTAAATTTGGGGTTGAGAGTGGCAAAGTGCCATGGTTTGGATTCAAACCTGTGACCACTGCTCTTAGGACCAGGTCCGTGTGATGTGCACTCCCACCAGGTGAGCCACTGATATGCCCCCAAATTAAAACAATTCATTTGAAAAGAAACGTTTGCCTGAGGTAGGATGAATGATGAGCCATCACCGTTTTATAATAAGGTGCTGTTTATTTAATCATTTCATTATTCACATCTCATGGTACACGCTCTGATAGTTTTGAATTGTAGTATTTACCATGTGTAATACTGACCTCAGCCTCTTCTCCCAGGCTTCCTGCAGAAAAAAGGGCTTTCACAAACACCCAGAGCTGAGCACCCACTTTACCTCCATCACCACCTCTGTCCTTGGGTACACTCGGTGGAGGGAAATGGACTCTGGATTATAGCATTATGCTAATTCTTTTTTTTCCCCCACCTTGTCCTTTTATTTACCCATGGACAGAGGCGTGACGTGGTACTGAGTTGGCTCTACGCTGCTGTCTGTTTCAGTCCTGCAAAACTGTGAAGTGCTTGTCTGAATGTCCGGATTAAGTGCTTGATCACTTTAACTATGACCGCAGGGTGTCACGACAGCATCAGGGCCCCCGCCGTACGCCGACTCGCTGGATTAAAAGCAGCGCGGAGAGGGCTGTGTTTTTGTTCAGGGTTCAGGCGGTCTGGGTTGGACGTGGGTTAAAACTGGACTGCAGGTATTTTGAGATCCAAAGTTCCACATCTCTTCCTGTCAGCATGCCTTTAGACTCGCACAAGCATCGAACAGGAGTGTTGTAGTAGCTGCCCAGATGACGCACACCATGGCATCCAAAACAGACCATGAACAATTAATTAGCAGCCTCATCTGGACAGCAAAGGAAACTCCCTCCGACTAAAAACAGTTACAACCACTTGGTGCAGACTCCCACTCCAACTTTTGCATTCTTCTCTTCTTTTTTTCTCTGTACAACTTTAAGGCAGGAAGTTCCACTTTTTTTTAAATAGGTCTCAGTCTTAGATTCATGCCTCCCTGCACAAGGTTGGATTTTTTTTCTTCTTTTATTTAAATAGAGGACGGGGAGCCTGGAAGTACTCTAGTGTCCATCAGGCCTGATCCACTGAAACCAAAGTCAACACGAGTCGTCCTAATGTGTTGTGCTATGCCATGTAGATGAAGGTGTTTATATCGGTCTCATCCCGCTTTATGTACTTGTGATCTATCAGCCACTCGATCTGCTCCTTGATCATCTTCTTCTGTGGTAAAAACATGTTCTTTAGGATCTCCACCAGCTCCGTCTGCAGCTGGGCGTTGTTGATGCGCTTCCTCATCTTCATGATCTGGATTATGGCCTCCTGGACGTGGGAAACACAAGTCAAAATAAAAAGGGAGAGATTACACCGTGTCCTATGACTTTAAATAAACAGATTTGCAGATGTCTGCTCAAATACTATGATGGGAAATGAAAGACGAGAACATTTATTCACAGCGGGTGGTGTTACACAACAGAGAGCATTGCAGCGACTTCATCTCCTCACCTGTGTTCTTAGTATCCTGAGCTGGACGATGCCTTCGTTCTCCTCCTCCCTCATTCGCTCCGTGGTGAGCTGCAGCCGACCAATCAGGTTTATCTTCCCCCTTTTCTGGACCTTTGAATTTTTTCTATAAGGCAAAGAAAACAAAAACTCAAAGTCCTGCGACAGCAAACAGCTTCACAAACTAGAAGTTGAATGTGAAATTGTTTTAGACTGGTTCTTCCACATTAATAGCACATTTTCTACTATAATTATCAATAATAATAATAATAATAATCTTTTGTCAGAAATTCAGAAAATCAGTAGGAGAAATGCAGTTATATTTAATAATATTACTGCGGTTGCTGCCAATACTATCACCATAGTAACCGATATTGTTATTACTGCATGGTGGACATTTCCTCTGTTCTCTCTCTACCTCCCCCATCTTTTCCTCTTCAACCCAACTGGTGGAGGCAGATGGCCCCGCCCACCCTGAATCTGGTTCTGTTCAAGTGCTGCTCTTAAAAGGAACTGTTTGAAAAGTGCCTTGAGATGACTTCTGTTTTGAATTGGTGCTAAATAAAAAACTGATTTGATATATATATATATATATATATATATATATATACATACATCACAGTGTGGGACAGAAAACAGTGAGTCAGCCTAAATCCAGAGAGGAATCGTGACAACTTCTGTAAGATGGCTACAAATACCTACCTGAAAAACAGTACACAGGTGTTGCTGTACCTAAGAGAACTGGTGCTGAGGACAAAGTGTCGTCACAGCAAAGACTGATTTGATTTAGGTTTGAGTGCCGCAGATACATTTGCAAGTCTGAGAATTGCATTGCATGGGCTGTGGGTAGGTTATTTGCTTTGATACGTTCATTATGTAAAATGTAGCTTTAGATGAAATGGTCTCATGCAAATTATAAAAGGAGACACCTCTATAAAGGGAGTGTTCGTTGTTCATAATTTTAACATTACTTCCCAGTGGCTTAACTCCTCAGCTGGTTAAACTCAACATTCAAACCAGAATTTATCAAACCATCAGCTGCACCACTTATTTGCAATGCTGCCCTCAAACCAGTCTGGAAAGACAACATAAGTCAAGACATGTCATGATGACATGACAAAAATTCTGATTTTAAATTTCTTAACTCCAAAAAAACTGAACTTCCTTACATGAGAGAAAACTCCTGGTTGACGTAGAATAGTGTTCCTTCTGCGAAGTCTTTGGGTGAAGACACCACGGGGTCGTACGACAACACCTGTCGCTTCAGTTTGGGGAAGGCCACCAGAGACTGGGAGGATGGAGAAGAACATGAGGGCTCAGAGGAAGAACACTGAAACTGCAGCATTTCAATTAACAATATATGCATATCCATCTCCCCTCCCCACATCTTTCTTTACCCAGAGAGTGCGTCGCAGTTCTGCGTCTGGCAGCTCAGTGGCGAGCTTGAGATTTTCAAAGCTGATCCTTTCCCTGGGCCTCTGGTTCCAGGCGAACAGCACTGCCAGCTGAAAGGTGGTCACCTCCAGGTCGTACTGGCCAACCTCATTCTTAAAGGTTATCTGGAGAAAGGAGGGACATCTGGATTTAGTCTCCTAGACTCTACATTGTCCAGGCGGCATATAGAGACTTCGTTTACATGCATCTGGATAGTTGCAAAGTCATGTCATACCATGCCAATAGGCAGATGAGGCAGTACAAGTGCAGACCTCTACACACTATTGGACAGATGTGACTTTACTGTATGTGTGTGTGTTTTTGCTGCACTTACGATGCCGTTGGACATGAGGTGATGCCAGTGAAGCTTCCTGCCGCTGTGATTCTTCTTATAGAAGTCTTCTACCTCTGGTATCAAGTCCTCCAGCTCTGTAGGAAGAGAGACGAAAACCTTCTCGCTGCTCCTCGACCAAGCTCCAGCGTTCAAGATCTTTATGTTGACAGAGTCGGCTAAATAGGAGGCATAGAGACGTCTTAGTTAGAGAAAACATCTCAAACTTGTACAGCATTACAGGCTTGAAATATACAGGTGGACACAAGATATACAGTAACAAGACTTTAATACCAACATTTCAGGTCTGTGATACTTTGTCTATAATTGTGAGGAACTATTTTGGGAAATATTCTTGCTTCTTTGTGTCTTGTGCTGGGAATTAGATACTAACATGTGAACACTGAATATGAAGTAGAACTACCAGCTGTCTGTATGCTAAGCTTAGCTTAGCCTAGCCTAAAGAGTGAAAACAGTTAGCCTCGCTCTTTCCAAGGCAGGACTAACAATAACTTCTGAATCATAACAATCTGACATTGGCACAATTATTCTTTCAATCCTCAGCAACCTTTCTGTGACTTTTGACCTTTAGCCACCAAAATATAACCAGTTTGTCCTTGAGTGCAATTTGACATTTGTGCCAATTTCAAAGAAGTTCCATGAAGGTGTTACAAAAAAACCTTATTATTTCATCCTTGAATGCTAAAGTATGTGTGTTCCAGATCTAAAGAGGTTCGATTAAGGTGTTATTAAGATATCGTGTTGATGAGAATGGGAATGAAAACAAAATGACTCTTGCTCTGACTAACACTGGTGTGGAGGAATCACACAAATAACAAATACTCAGTTATGTGTGTTCAATTGTATAAATTAAGTAGCTAAGTATTGCACTACTCACTGCGCATCTGTATCTGCACCTCTTACCTGGTAAAGCCAGTTTGTTGTGTTTATGCATTTCTTTGAAGGACTGGTTGAGATCCTCAGACACCTTGATGTCCTGAAACATCCTGGCCAGCTTGTTGACATAGTCAGCTGGCATCCCTACTTCCTGTTAGCATAAATGACACAACAGCAAACAGTTTTTACAGTTGATGATAAACGTTTGACTCTGGTACGACACATCCATTCCTGTCAGTACCCACCCTGAGCCACTCCACCATGTTCTCCTCAATCTCACTGTCGGCTGAGATGTCCAGGATGAGCCGGCGGGTCAGGTGGGCTTTGTGGTAGCGCATGAAGACGTCTTTGTTCTGGACGTACTTCAGCACTAACAGCTGTGAAAGAGCACACAGATGTTCGCTGAGAGGAATATCAATACTCAATCAACAAAACCCTTCTTTTTCACACTAAATACAATTCTGAATGGGCTCCAACCAATTAATCATCCAGCTGATCTGCAGCTTTCTCCTGACATATCAGCATCAGCATACGTGTTGTTGACCAATATTACCAGTGTGCTTTCAAACTGCAAACTGTCTACATTTTCCAAGAGTTTACTGCAATGCTGCACTTGGGACATTTTAAAGAATAAAAGTAATTTATTGTTAAACAGTAAAATACAAATGAAAAATAAAAAATGTGTGTTTATGTAAACATGAGGAATTATTAGGATTTATAGGATTTATTTGTTCCTCCCCAATGTCATCGTCTGCCCTAAAAATCCCTTACTATAAATTATCTATTTGTTTACAGTCTGATGTTTGCCTCAAATAGACTTTTTAATGATTACATCATTGTGCTTTTCATTAAAGCAGCTTTGTGAGAGTTCGGTATCTTCCTGACCTTGCTGGCTCTTCTAGTATTTTTGGCCGAGTGCAGCACACGCAATGAAAACATATCAGTTTCTGTGTCAGATTCTTTGAATCTAATTCTGATAAAAAATGAAATCCTAATTGTCTCTGACAGAATCTAAAGGGCAAATAAATACACAACCGAAGGAAAAAAAATATAAAGGCTCCATGCAACGTACCACTTCCTTGAGCTTGGCCTCTATCTCTTCAGAGGTCAGCTTCTTGCTCAGTGGGGTCTTCCTCAAGAGCATGTCACAGTAGTTGGCCAGCAGCTCTGGACATTTGGACTCTGGCTGAGTTTTCAGACCCACCCTGTAAACACAGGCACATAAAGAAGAATGTGAAATCCTTGCCAGTTGAATCAAACACTGGATCTCACACAGGGAGCATTTACTTACCCTTTCTGTTTCAAAGGAAGTTCTAATTTAAATATAGTGGCATCATTCACAACAGCTTTGTAGGCCTGTGAAGACATTTGGAAAATAGGTAAGAACTTATTCTGTCAAGTGCGTAATCACATAATTATGTGTCTTAAGGTGATAAAAGTTGAGCTCACTTTGTCTCTGGCTGTGAGGAAACGTGGGTCATCCTGGAAAGCTTCCTTCACCAGGCGACTGAAGCGGTTAAACAAGGTGAGCAGCTGCTCCACGTATTTCTCTGAGTCCTGTAACAGAGAACAGGTGGAGACACCAAGTGTCAAAGTTCATCCTTCAGTTTGAATAATAATAATTCAAGACACACTAAGCTTTTTCCAAAGGCTTCGACCGCATCATGCCACATTGAATTTTCACTTGCTAATTAATTAACCCAGGGTTTCCCAAACTCCTCATTGTGTTCTCCATGACAGAACATGAGGTGAGTAACATCAGCCTCCGGTTGAAGAAAACCCTTTTACATTAGATACACTATTCTAATTAATACTATAATAATCACATTTGCACCAGTTGGATTTTTTACTTGCAACACAGTTAAACAGCCCACCTGATCAGCTGCCTGCTAGTGTTTCTTGCTTCTTCTTCTTTTTTTTGCAGTAATGTTACTGTATTCCTTTAGCAATTAGTTCAGCGAGAAAAATGTCACAATAGCTTAGCCATGATATCAGTGTTTGATGGTCATAAGAACGATCACCAAGAGTTCACACCTTTGCAGATGTTGAAATGATTTTTGACTTTTTTTCCAATTAACGTAGTAACTTGTTTTTTTTGTTTTAGCATGAAAATAGATTGAAAAAAGTTTTATTTGCCCTGTTTTTAAATCTATTCTAATGTACATCTATCTAGCTCATGGGTCGTCTGTGAAGCACTATGACGTGCACTAACAGCTATATAAATAAAATTTTGTTTTAAAACAGGGACAATGCACAAATAAGGATTAATCTCGTAGGACACCTGTAGTCCCTGGGCAGGTAAGAACAGATGAGAGGATAACAACGTTACATCGTTGAGATGTGACAGGATAAAAATTATATGATGACCATAGTATTTTAAAAATAGAAAAAACAAGCTAACAAAACAGGGAACAAGAGCGCCATAAGGATGCACAATAGAGCTTAGTCCAACAGCACTTACTCTCTCTTACTCTCCCACACATTAAAACACAAGCACATACATAAATAACAGTCCAACCATCCCCATCCTCACTCTCCTCCAAAAACCACACTCACACACAATATTAACTACACACATACATACACTCACATGTAACTCAGCAATGTGTGCAAGCTTGCTCAATAACCAGCGCTTTGATAAGCATGAGAACGTGCGGGGATTTGTACATAAGATAAATTCTGTGGGAAGGGCATCCCAGATCCCACTGACTCATGATGCGTGTGGGTGACACTCACAGAGGTGATTGTCTCTGCTGAAGCCACCATATCAGCCAGGCCGGCACTCATGATGTGCTCCTCTAGGTCCTTCAGCATGGGTTCGATGCCGCTGGGCACTTTGTCCATCAGAGAGAACATGAGGTGCAGCTCTGTGGAGGACAGATAATCAACAATTACACAGACATTAAAGAGCCAATGAAATGAATGCTCTCTTGTATTCCATTGATTAAAAAAGAAATAAATGCATAGACTTTGAATCAAAAAAATAACCATTAGCTGAGGCCCTGCATGGATGACTCAGTGCTAGTGTTACCAGGCTTGCAGAAGAACAAGTGGAAGCAGCATTTAAATACTGAGCTTTTATTTGGCAGCTGTGTTATAAAACTAGGAGAGGATGGGCTACTTTAAAATCCATTACTGTGGAGGCTCTTTGTCCACTTGTTAAATCAAACTGTAAGAAGACCTGGATACACACACAAATGCATTAACAATGATGGGTGGTTAATGCAGCACAGAAACCAAGCATCAATTATAAAAAATGTTCTTCAAATGTAATCTTAAGATCATTTTATGGCTGTATCTTACATTTGAATTTTGAAAACGTCTGGAAAAAGACTGATGCATGAGCTCATTCCCAAGTCTGAGTAGATTTTAAGCAGTCGTGAATCTGGACTGAGCTGCAATTTGAGTTTAGAGGGAAAGTAGACAGAGGTTTGACAAATAGTGAAGATGGCATGATTCCAGCATTCAGAGATATAAATCCTCCACAAGTACCAAACAGCTGGCAACTGCATCTCCGTTCAGCTTCTGATCTTACAAATTTAAATGTATTTTCTCATCACGCAGTTCCTAATCTACATCTAAAAACTTCTGCAAATTACACATTTATTTGTCTAATTGATTTTCCTACCTTTCACTTTTCATCAAACAACATCTGCAGGCACTTTTATTATGGACATGTGCTGCTGCAGTAAATAACTGAATGACAATAAGGAGCTTGGTTTCCAGCTCTCTGTGAAGTGACATAAAACTTAAATATGTACATGATACAAAAACCTTCAGCAGCAGCTACAAAGAAAAGTACTCTGGTTCCTCCAAAACACATGGTTAACAGTGGGAAATGTAAAAATGTAACTTTCCTATTTTCTGTTGTGATCTGTTCCAAGTAAGTCTGTTTCCTCTTTGACCAACTTCTGTATTTCTTGTGGGAAAATTTGTTCATTTCAGTAATTCATTTTGACTGACAGAGGAGATAGATGTTTTGTGAAGAAAATTAAAACACTTAGATTTAGTTGGTTTTCCTCTAGTGCTGCTTGAACGCTAAAATCTGCAGTTCCTCTACTGGCCACTGATAGCTTGAAGCTGTTCTTTGGAAAACTACATCCATCATCTTTCATCTTCACAGTCTATAACTTTCACTTTTTTTTTATAGGAGTTGGGAAACACACAAGAAAGCTCTACAATATGCTGGACAGGAAGGTTTGTTCAGGGCTGTTTCCTGGTGCAAACCTGAGCTGGCCGAGCCTTTGGTGGGAGCAGTCCTGCCGTACTCACTCTCTGTCTCGTTTCGTTTGATCATGCCCGGACACTCGGCTAAGATGGTCTCCTTGAAGGATGTTACCAGCGCATTGACGCAACACTCCATTAACTAGGAAGACAAAACAGAGAGAAATAACTCAGGAGAAATGGATGAGAGACACAGCATGTCATAATAATAATTTTAAAAAAGAGACTTTGTTATTTAAGAAAATGGATACATGATTTGGTAAATTCACTTTTTCCCCCTTTAGTGACATGAGAGCAAAGACATCTGAGTAGACAAATATTCATACTGTATATTCACTGTAAGTGCGGCACTGCCAAAAAAAAAAAAAAAAAAAAAAAAGAATATCACCATCAAGAATAACATTGAATAACACAAGTAAAAATCTGAAGAACTCAATATCTTATGTTCCTAAACCCAAAAGAATGGAGTTGAACTTTGGAAGAAATGGTGGTTTTATGCTTTAATGTTTTCATAATAGGATGTGCCATACTCATGAGTAAGACTCACTGCTTGTACAGAGTTACAGTCACGTCTTGTCTCCAGGTATCGCAGTGCACGTTTCTCCTCTTCCCTCAGCTTCGAATCAGCCTGGTGAAAATACACATAGACCATATTTACCACATTTCTATCACACTAAAATACTGAACAAACTCACTCAAAAAAAGTTATTTTCTGCTGTTAAAATGAAAAAGGTTCACACATCAGGTACTTAACAGAAATGACTGACAGTGTGTTCCCAATGGTTATGATGTGTATATATATATATTTTTTTTTTCCCTCTCTTTCTTCTTTCACCTTTGAAATTTTTAGTTAATGTTCTCTTTGTTATGGTACTTATTGTTATTAATGTCATAGTTGTCAGAGAACAAGAGGATTAATTATTTCAACTAAAAGTATTCTGTTTTCAGGGTTATTTCTTAACGATCTTTCTGCAACAGAGCAACAGACTGGGCAGCTCGACACACACAGCATCAGTAACTGTTAGTCTGCACTAACCGAACATTTCTGGTTTATGTAGTTTAAACAGACAAAATACGTGAGTTAGAAGTCATCATCAAAACAAGGTGGAGAAGCCACAAGTCTCAGGTTTCTGCTTTATATTGTGAGTTGAATTTCCTTCGGCCTCAGCAGAGAGCATGATGGGAGTGGTGAACAGAAACCCTCTGTGCAATGATTACACGGTGGTTTGAACAGGGAGCAGAAGCCAACTGTTTTCTATTATCTACAAGCAGAGTTATAATCCAGATGTATTTATGTCTCACTGTTTTTCACCATTGTTGAACAGACATTGGCCAAAAGAGACACAAAATGACTCAACAATCAGAGAGCAGTGCATCTATATAGGATCCAATCACTCAAATAAGTTGACACTCACATATTTCATGTAGTTTTGGACACCATTCTGCTGGAGGTATGCGGGCGCCTGTGTCCTGTAGAACCTCTCAGTAGAATCCATGTAGGCCTTCTCAAAGTTGTCCCTGTAGATCTGCAGCTTGTCGTCGGGGTTGGAGCACAGGTTCACTGCCCAGAGGACAACGCACAGCACAGTTACAAAGAGACACGGAGAAGTAAACAAGCGTCTCCTTGACCAGGAAATAGAGATCAATCTTTAATCAAAATCAAATCAACTTTATTTATATGGCACTTTTCCTACTTTTGGGTAGTACAAAGTACCTCACAGAGACATTACATGAGTTTTATGTGGACTGTTTGAAAGTGTCTTTCGTATGATTTCCCTAAATTAACAAAGCTGAGTTAAGACGTATAGATAATATGTAGGTTTTTTTTTTATTATTATTATCTTGATTTATCATTAGTCTAAAACAGTGATCATCAACTGGCGGCCCGCGGGCCGAATCCGGCCCGCCGAACCTTCCAATCCGGCCCGCGACTGAGTTCTGGTAGTTAAAAAGTAGCTATTATATTTCTCCGTCTCTGTTGGTGTGCGCCTGTAAGTCAATGCGCTGGGACATGGAGACACGCAGACACGCTCAAAGAAAGTGTTAGTGTGCACCTGTAAGTCAATGCGCTGGGATTAGGAAACGCCGCGGTTCTCAAAGCCCCGTGCATGAAAGTTTAGGGAGCTGGACTGCAGGGTTTTCCCTGCCTGTCTGCAGAGGTGAGCTGCCTGGGTGATTTTGGCCGCCGCCTTGGTTAAACTGGGTGTGCACCGTTCAGATGTAGCGTCTTTTGCGCACTCAAACCCATTCAGTGTAGATGCGCTTCATGCGTGCTCACAACCCAAAAACGATGCGGTAGCGGCGCGTGTTTGATGCCACGCGGTTGTTTTTTTGTGCACGTCCTGCGGCGCACGGACCTGCTTCTCCCTCCGGTGTTGTGTCCCGGTTCCCCCTCGGCCTGTGTCTCTCCTACTGTTTCCCACTGAGCTCTGCCCGTGTGTGGAAAAACATCGCCTCCGAGATGTAGAATGTGTATTATAGAAGAGAAACACTACTACTCAGGGATACTGACTTATATCATCAGAACCGATTGTCAGCCTCCTTTCATATTTAGGCTGAGAATCACAGGGCAAGTCAGCAGTGTAAAGCTCCAGCATGTCGGAGTATCTGAAAGTCCAGCTGTCAAGATTTTTCGTTTTATATCATACCAAACACCAAAGATATGTATAAATGAAAATTATGAGCTTACAGGTAAAATAGAATATAAACAAATAAAAGGTGAATTTAATTTCAATCTCTGCCTATTTGAATGTCCGGCCCCCAAGGTGTCTGTTGAGAAAAATTCTGGCCCTTCAACAAATATAGTTGATGACCCCTGGTCTAAAAGTTAGTCCCAAACCCTAACCTCATTCCCACGCCAAGGCCCCCTGACTAGCATTATGTAGCTTCTGGCCAAGGACCCCCATTTGCAAACTCACTGAGTTTGAGGCACAAACCACCAGGTCAACGTCGTCAGCTTATGACGTCATGAATGATATTTTGACTGGCAGGCAGTTAGAAAGATGAGCATGGGAAATAAGGTTTTGATATGTTATATAAATTATATTTTTCAATAATGCTCAAAATATAATAATTTGATTTAATTTTGTTATTTGCATTTGTTTTCATTTTACTTCCAATTTGCTGAGGACCCCCTATTATCCCCTGCCGGCCCCCCAGGGGTCCCGGCCCCCACTTTGAAAACTACTGGTCTAAAATATCAATAAAAAAGAGAACAGCAGGAGAATGCAGTGTGTCTTGATAAGCATCATGAGTTAGAAGATGAGTTCACTGTGAAACAATGAGGTGTTTCTCACCGTAGGACTCTCGCACTCCGATGACCAGCTGCGAGTCAAAAGCCTCGCCCAGCCTCTCGGCGTGGACGAGCTTCATGGCGCTGTCCTGCAGCCTGTTTTTAATGTTGGAGAAGATGGACTCATTCCATGTGTCCAGCATCAGCTGCACAGAGAGAAGGCACACGAGGTGTTACTCGCAGTGTGGTGTCAGTGTCTATACGTGTCGTGCTTCCCGCTCCTCCTCACCTTGCGGACGATGCTGTCCTCCACGTTGGACTTCTTGTTGCTGCCTTGCTTTCCCATCAGAGTGATCTCTAGCTGGCAGAAAGGTTTGGGCAAGATGTCACACTGTGTGAAGAACTTCCTCCACTCCACTATGTAGGCCTTCAACAGGGCTGTGTCGTCCTGGTGACTCAACACCCGCTGAGAGAGAGACAGCGTTGATTAGCAGCTGCAGGTTGAAACTGATGGACTAACAGATATTGAACAAGAAGTGTTTTGATGTTTTTGCTTTGTAAAAACGTGGTATTGAAGTAAAAATCCACCTACTGTAAACGTTTTGAGGTAAGTTTATAAAAGTGCTACAGGAGATTTCAAAAGTAAAAAGCCAATAGTAACTTAAATTTTGTATCACAAGGTTTCATACATGAGATTTTTGTGCTGTTCTGTTTTCAGTAAATACGGTTGGAAAGAAACTCAAATAGACTTTAAACCTGATGAGTAAACGGAGAGGAAATTTTAAAGGAAATCCTCCAGAATATGCATCTTGTGTATAAGCAGGAAATAAATTCAGCCAAGTATCAACAAAAGTAATGTAACAGAAAAACCAAAACAAGAATATACATAAAATGCTGGAAATATCGTGAAAGAGATTCTATATGCCATGGTTTTTTGAATTTGGTTGCTCTGTTTATTAATGAATCTAAACAGATTTCAATTCTGAAGAAATACATCAAAGAAGCAACAGAAAAACAATTCTTCCACCGACAGGTGCCTCAATAGACCAGAATGTAAAGCGAACAGTCAGTTATTTTCTCTGCCTCAGTCTCTCTGTGTAACACCCAGCTCATTGTTTGCAAACTAGCTAGACCGCTAGATTTACATATACATAGACCTTCCTGTTACAACTTCTCTGAGGATTGGTGTGACACTTATCAGTAGGAGTGGATGAGAGTATGAATTGAGTGGACGAATGGGGAAATGAGAGAAAACCAAGAGTGTAGTTTAGACATGAAACAGCATCATTTCACAGATGCTGGTACAAATGTGGCACTGTGGTCTGCACTTACTGCTTGTGCTTGTTTGATGAAATCTAGGATGTCCTCTTTGAGGGCCTGGTGGATCTTAGCGGGACCTTTGTCATCCCACAGGCAAACAGCATGGACGTCTCTGTGGAGACAAAAAGAAAACACATTGTCACCTATCCACGTTTTGCCAGGCATCAGCGAAGCCAAAGCTGAACTCATACACATTAGAGAAAAAAGCAAACTCACGAGAACAGGTCGAACCACTGTTGTTTGGTGACGGACTCCTGTCGCAGGAGCTTCAGAACTATGGGACGCATCAGGTCCCATTTATCCTCGAACTGAAGGGAGCCTTTGTTCTGGGAACACAGGAGGAAAATGATCTGCGTGATTCAAACTGCTGATGACCTTTACAAGAGGTGAACATTAAACATGTGCAACACTGACAAATATCTGAACAAATATCGTAATAGCAATTTAACATGTATCCTGGACAAAGTCCCTTTCGAAAATAGGCATTTTTTCCATTTCCTTGAACAGTGACAAACATCTTAGGTTATTTACTTTAACAGTAAAGGTCAGTTAAATATTACAATCACAAAAAACAAAAGTAACAGAGATACACTAAGATAAATTAATTCTCTACAGCAAGCACAGTAGAGAATTGATTAGTGATTATCTGAGTTTCTCTGAGTGCATCTGGATGATAAAGGTGTTCATTACTCTTCAGTTTAAGGCTTGATTAACTAGCGGATTACTATCTAAATTAATAATGAAGTCTATAAAACACCAGACAATGAGAAACAGTAAATTCTCCAATCTGAAAAGCTAGAACAAGTGTAGCTGCAAAAAACGATACAGAAAAGAAAATTAAAGACTCACTGAACAAATCATAATTGCACAAGCTTAAATATCTTGACTTTGTGTCATTAGCAGGAGCCAAGCTCCAAAAACAATTGACCCTTTAATTTCAATAATGTAAACCAACCAATTCAATATGACACATTTATTCTGAGCGGGTTTGAGAATCTAATGCCACAAAACAAACAGACAGGCAGTATGCAAACTACATTTTGGTGTGTGTTCTCTGATACTGAACTGCACTGGTCTGTAGAAAACAAAAACTAATATTGTTTCAGAATATTTTACTGAAAACGCAGTCTGAAAGCACACAGCTCCATTTTAAAATACAGATAGAGAAAGGTGAGGCTACAGTAAGAGCAACAGTACATGTTATATTCACTGACTGGACGTTTGTTGTATGGAACTGGGACACAACAAATGTCTTTCAAAGGCTTTCTGTAATGAATTCCCTGGCTCAAGATGATATAATATTATATATTATGTCATCATCATGATGTTTTCAACACAACAAAGCCTCTCCTTCAGAGCCACAGAGAAATACATTATGCAACTATTTTCCCAAGCTGACTGGTACCCCCATGACCTTTCTGTACGATTTAGCGTAGTTCCTGTTTAAATGTGTAGGATATTTGCTGAATTTCACGTTTTTAGATATGACCAACTGATGCTGTGGTGTGGATACACATTACTGTTTACTACATTCTTTCTTTTAAGAATAAAGCATATTATTTACACTTATTATTTGGGGTTTGTATATGTGGCGTCTATGGCAGTAGGCAGATGTAATTTTCCCATGAGTCTGTAATCTCAGAGTGCTAACTGTGTCACAGCAGCTTATATCAATGTAAATCTGATTCGGTAAAAGAATTTTCCAATTACACAAATGTGCTTTTGATGCATTGAAATACATAACATCTAATTGGTGTAATATATGTATACACGCACTTGCAGTAAACAGTGACCAGTTTCAATAACAATTGGGTGAAAATACAATTATTGTTGCCGTAATTTTTCTCTTTAATCAGCAAGTCTTATCCATTATACTGCTAGTGAGAGAGCTACAGTTGTTATTTCATGGTTATTAGGGCTGCAGCATGATATGCAATATCATATTGTGACTATATAGGTAAATAACCTTGGTGTAATTGTGATTACAGTGTGAATAGTCATTTTTGTTTGTTGATTGAAAATTAATGAATTCAGCATGATATGTTGGCCAGGGTGTCTCTGTATCCAACATTGTATGTTACAATGTTATGTTACAATGTTGTGACACATTTTATCTTTATCAAAGCAATAGCACTTTCTACAATTTAAATATTGCACCTGGTCATACATAATTGAACAGGCCTAGAAAAACCTTTGATGCAAACAATGAAGTGGAAAAGAGTCTTAACACTTTAGTTAAAAGGGACTGAACTGCTAGATCATGCTCCAAAAGACGAGAACATAAGTGTGTTTGTCCTCATTCAATGCTAGAAGAGACAACCTCACAGCGGTGGGGTTAGTTAGCTGGTATGCAGGCTTACATGCGTCTGCCCATCACATAAAAGCACAGCTGCTATTTCTCCCTACGAAAGACGTGTGTTTTGACTGCAGTGTCATTTTCTATAACCGGCACAAAGCCACACACTTGTGTGACTCCTGGCTGTTGTGTCACCTCTGCTGCGCCTCTGCTTGACTTAGTGAATTACTGAAATAGCAGCAGAGGATTAAGGTTCACTCAATGCACAGAAAATACAACTACGACAGTTGCTTCTGTCAGCCTACACAGCACGTCTTTCAATGGGCTGCTCAGCTACAGTCTCCTAAGCCACTGACTGACAGATGATAGGGCATCTGCAGCTAGCGTAGACCCGGTCTTTGGTACTATTTTACCGCAGGTTTAGCCAACAATATGTCCCCCATTGGTTGTCAACCCTGTGGTCGCTCTGTCTCCCCCGTGTCTGCCTCTTCCCTTCGCATTTAGCTGTGTTGTAGCTTTTCTGTTTAGCTAAAAATCACTGATAGGCACTTAGCTAATGTTAGCCAGATGTAACTTAACAGCTCCCTGTTGAAGTCAACACTGACAGCAGAGCCGCGCACAGGTGCAGTGTGCTGCTCGTTAAGGTTGGAGCTAAACCCCCTCGTTATGATACACAAGTGACAGGCCCCCCGGCGAGGGTTAAAAACAAATAATTGAATCGGAGTGGGTCCTACCTTTAGCAAATTAGACGTCGCCATGTTCCCTCAACTTATCCTCTCGCAAAATCTCGCGAGAACTACTAGACGGGTGAACCTTATCATCACTGACTAAGGATTTGTTGTGGTGATTAAAAAGAAACCATCATTGCCTATTTCGTGTAAATATTTTTTTTGAAATAATAATTGGAGACAATGTTTATTTAATACAGCATCTCGAAAATAGTAAAGACATTAAAACAACAGAAATTTGTAAAAACCTTGAATATTTTTCTTTATGTAGGCTATAGTTTGGTCAATTGTTCTTCTCTGTTTTAGTTTAATTATCTCTCTTTGTATGTTGCATTATTTCACTGTATTTGTATGTTTGCATGCTTTTTTTATATATATATTGCTCTCAGTCCTTTGTCAATTGCTGATATTTTTATTGTCTTGACAGAACTGACACAATGCTTATCAGTAACATAGATTCTATTTTTTGTTTACAATAAATACTTAGGCTTTTCATGATAGTGTAACATTTCCATCTTATTTTATGTAGATGTCATTAATCTTAACTGAAAAGCACATCCCTTGGTTTACCTTGTATTATATTTTTCATTTTATATATTTATTATTAGGCTATTATTATTTATGTTTTTATTTATTTTACAGATGCAAAGATGTGACTTTTTAAATAATTATGCCGAATAATACATAATTATGCTTCCACAAAAATGCTCTCTGTCCCTCTTTTTTAATTATATTTTCAGTGCTAGATTTGATGAAAACTAGTAATTGAAAAGAATGAAGACCTGTGGTTGTTATAGTGTTTGGGTCCATTGCCCTGTCAGTGGATCCAGGTGGTTGCTGTCGAGTTCTAGTTAGTTGATAAGGCTGAGTCATCATGTCATCTATTAAGTCATCTTAGCAACACATCTAACAGGTGTTGCTAAAATGGTTCTGTTGCAGGATGGTAACTGGGCATTTTGTCAGTGGGGTTGCGCAGGCACTACCTGTCTCTGACTAAGATGTTGCTATGGGGTTGCTGGGATGATTGCTGTGGCACCCTTACTGTTTGCCATGCAACAAAAACCCTTTGAAATACAAATAAGTGTGAACTACTACTGATACCAAGTCACTGGTCCATTGTCCCATTTAGTATGTCTATAACATAGACTGTAAAAGGTCTATAATTATTCCAACTCTGTACCTCAGTCTATCTTTGAATGACCTTTAGTCCACTTCCCTTACTGTCTTGTCAGGGTGAAAAGGCAATCGCTATCTGTGTCCCATGAACTGGATATCAGAGAACAATATTTATACAGCTTCAAGGATAAGTATTGTCTCATTAAAATGTTATAATTCTTTCTCAAATCCTTTCCCACACAAACAAGAGATATTTTAGCCTTCACACAGATAGTAAGTAAGTAAGTAAGTTTAAGTAAGTAAATGTTATTTAGCACTTCTCACAGAGAAGACTCACAAAGTCTTCTTTGTAAAAAAATACAAACATCATACCACTATTATACAAAATAAACAACAACAAAGCAGCAGCATAATTGAAGAGACGTACAGCATCACAATACAATATCCCAATACAATACCCCCAGGCTTATTGAAATGCCTGCCTGAACAAATACGTCTTTAACTGTTTTTTAAAAGTGTCGGCAGAAGAAGCGGCTCTTAACTCAAAAGGGAGAGAGTTCCACCATTTTGGAGCAATGGACTGAAAAGCTCTATCACCTCTGGTTTTGAGTCTGCTGTGTGGAACCTGGAGTAGCAGGCTGCCAGCAGACCGCAGTGACCTCACAGGGTGGTAAACAGAGAGGAGATCAGCTAAGTATGGGGGGGCTTGACTGTTGAGGGCTCTGTATGCAAGGGTGAGGATTTTGTATTGGATTCTGAAATTTACCGGGAGCCAGTGCAGGGTTGCTAAGACGGGAGTGATATGAGAAAATCTGTGGGATCTGGACAGAAGTCGGGCGGCAGCGTTTTGAATTAATTGAAGGCGGTCTAGTAAGGCTTTATTGAGGCAGGTGAAGAGAGAGTTACAATAATCTAAGCGTGAGGAGATGAAAGCGTGAATGATCATTTCCAGTTCTGAGTATGACACAATTGACCTGAGTTTTGAAATATTTCTAAGGTGGAAAAAGCAAGACCGGGTTATAATTTTTATGTTCATCAAAGATCATGGACTGGTCAAAAATAACACCAAGGTTTCTAGAGTGTTTGAACAAACAAAAAAGAATTGGGAGGGTTGATGTGAAAATGGAAACGTGATGAAAGGCTACTTGATGATTCAGTAAAAGTTTCAAGCCAAATCAAAAACATATTTTATTAACTTATGTGAGGGTCACCTATTTAGTATTCTTCATTTGTACATGTCATATTATCATATTGTTGCCTACTGTTTCATTAATGTTACTATCACCATTTTAGTAGGCCTAACTATGAAGTTACTTGCACAAACTTGTTCGGCTATATTTTAATCAAAATTGTTATTTTATTGTGCACATTCATTAGACGTAGACTGCTGTCTGCTACTGTCCCATTTGAAATAAAAAGAATCATCAAAAAAGTAAACATAGCCTATTGTTATTAATACGTATTTGAGCCCTACTTACAACCAATGATGAAAAAAAGGACCGAGCAGGTTAAGTGCTTTCACTTTATAAATACCAGTAGGCCTATTACAATGTAGACTAAAGGTAAAAAGAAAAGAAAAAATGCAATTGTAATTCATAAAACTTTTAGCAGCCAACCATTAGATTAATCGAACCCAACTAGTTATTCTTTATTGTAATTGGAATATTTTTCTGATGTTTTATCATAAAAGTTGTATTTTTACGTTGTAGCTGGTTGGGACAAAATGAACTCCTATATGGTTTTTCCTCTTGTTTTACTCGCATCAGCATCAGACCAAGTTCGAGCGCGGATGTATCTTCTTCAACCAATGAGAGCGCCGGGAGGCGGGGCTAAATGCCACGAGGCTAGGTTGATTCGCTCGAGATGGGAAGTAGTAACCTCGTGGATGACAGTTCGGTGATATTTTGACAAACATGCTACTTAATCACATCTGGAGAATTCCTCCACATCTGTCATGACTGAGGAAGAAAACGTACGTACACACAGATTGTTTTTACGTGTTCATACTGATCCTTTACGCATGTTATGGTCTTGTTTGCTAGTGTTTAGAAACCCATTGATTGACGCTGTCACTTGCACGGACGCCAAACTGCATTAGAAAGAGAGCGAGTTTAAAACTACTCCTGTTATTACCGGAGATTTACTGGCGTTTAAACAGAACCGAGTTCATGTTAAGATTTATGGAGGGCTGTGTTTATATTCGGGATATATTTGGTATAGTTAGATTTCTTTATAATAGTTCAACATTTCCAAAATGTCCCAACCTGTTCACCGGGAAACGCCTGCAATGTAAACAATACTGGCCATGAGATTTTAAATTATTTTTAAACGAGAAAAAAAATACAGTAGCCCTGCAGCTAATGCCGATTTTTACCAGTAAGCCGAGTTAGTCCGTTTGAATAATCGCTTTACAGGTGTATTATAGACTGGAAACAATAAACATCAGATGCTTGGATTTTTGAGGATTTGGAGGAAACTTAATTTGTGCGCCATAAATTTGGCAGGAGTTATATTAGGAGATTAATGGAGCATGTGACATTCCTGTGGAGATTTGGTACCTGTTATGCTTGGGTAGTCTGATGAAGACACTAAATGTAAAAGACCATTCCTGATTTTTTTTCTCTATTCTTTCTCTCTCCATAGGCGAAAGTGCAATAGAAATGGAAGGGCAGGTGGAGGAGAGACTGTGTGGGAAATGGAGGGAGTCCTGTGGATTGTACAGTCTCAACCTGAGGGAAGTCTTCACATGGTGAGCACTGATCTAACAGCTGAATTAAACTGAATTGTTAGCAAGGTTTTGATGTTAACAGTGATGTGTGTGTATGTAATGATAAATGACTGCCGAGCTGCCTTATTATGAGTAGCCTACCTATGCATATGGCTTTGCACAGCAGAGATTTTTATTATCATATTATTATACATATAATATATTAGTCAATTATACATATTGCTGTGATTTACTTTGTTTGAAGCCCCAAAGCTACAAAGTTTTCCGGCACAAACAAGAGAGGAAACGGCAGAGCTTCAAGACACTTTGTCTGTCTCATCTGACCACTGTTGTTCTCTGTCTTTTGAAGTTATACATGTTCACATTACTTACATTCAGAAATAACATCTCTTTGACATTCAATTTTAATCCTTTTAAATTTATTTTTATTGATATTTTTGACAAAATTATTCAGCTATAACACAGATGAGGTACAAAGTTCTTTTTTTAAACAAGCGAAACATAACAAATAAAAAGAAAGCAAGAGACAAAAGAAGAAAAAACAAAACAAGCAAGCAACCTGATAACAGCCTCAAGATTCTACAACAGCAGTTATAATAATACTAAATATACGGTGGACCAAAGCCACATTTGCAAAAGACCTTAGACATTGATCAGTGATTATAGCTAAGCTAACCCATGCTGACTTTGTCCATCAGGCAGGAGGATAAAGAGAGTTGAAAACACTGACTGTGATGCATAGAGTAGCTATGTTTTTTTAGCAGACATGACAAATATCAGACCTGTGTGAAGGGAACTGTATCCAGCTGATGTATCGGGTTCTGTTTTTATTACACCCCCCCCCCCCACACACACACTCTTCACTCTCCAGGCGTCTGGTGAAGACTGTGGTCATGGGCCAGGTCTTGTCCCTGCTGATCTGTGGGACGGCTGTGAGCTGTGAGTACCTGGCTAGTGCCGGCGTGCAGACACCCATGCTGCAGAGTTTCCTCAACTACGCCCTGCTGCTGCTCGTCTATACAACCACCCTTACAACACGCAAAGGTCAGGATACACAGTTAATGTGAAAAAAACACGCAATAGTCTCACTAAGATTCCATATTTATTGTAATTATTATATCACTTGAGATATAGTTTAGTTGAGATTGAAACAATAAAATAATTCCATCCTCATAAATATGTCACTGTTATAATATATATTTAAATATTCATTTAAATCCACAAATCACAACTTATTAACACACAGCAACACCAGCTCCACCATGTCTCCTATGAGTCCTGTTAAAGGTGACAGAAGATTAAGTTATCTGGGTTTTTCTCAACTAAAATGATGTGGAAAATACTGTTCAACAGACCTGATGTGTTTGTCCAGGTGAGAGAAACATCATACAGATTTTAAAAACCAAGTGGTGGAAGTATCTGGTGATGGGTCTGGCAGATGTGGAGGCAAACTATGCAGTTGTGAAGGCGTACCAGTTCACCACCCTGACCAGTATCCAGGTGAGAGACACCACGCTGTGGTTGAGATCAACATCGTGACATCAATGAACGATTTAAATTTAAATCAAAATCTAAACAGCTGTCTGACCCAGAGCTGAAAAAAATATCTTTTAGTATTATTAGCATTATTAGTGTTGTCTGCCACAGAAGTACGTTCAACCAGAGACTCACTCCCCACAGAATGTCGTTCCTGCCTGTGGCCCCCAAACTGTTCAAATCCTCCCTCTGTATATACACAAGTATTGTTTATTATTGACAGGGTACATTTTTTATATTTTGAATATGGGTGTTAGATTATTATTTTTATTACGTATTTGTATGTGAAATGGCGCGCTGTAACAGTTTCCCTTTGAGGATTAATTCTTATTCTGAATCAGATTCTTATTCACTATGTGGATAAATATCCAGTATTATTTTGTTCTGTGAAAATCTGCTGTTGGAGCCTCGTACATGAACATGAACTCCACAGCTTGTTCACTCTCCCTGACGTCTTGTGTTTCAGCTGCTGGACTGCTTTGTGATCCCGGTACTCATGCTGCTCTCCTGGTTCATCTTGAAGACCCGCTACAGGCTGATCCACTTTGTGGCCGTCATTGTCTGTGTGTTGGGGGTGGGAGCCATGGTGGGGGCGGACATCCTGGCTGGAAGAGACCAGGGCTCCAGTAAGGACGTCTTTTTTTTTTAATCATTCAAAAGAAAGTATGTAATATAAACATCATATCAAAATATCATTGTGCTGCGGCCTGTGTCTGTGTCTGTACAGCCAGTGATGTTCTGCTGGGAGATGGTTTGGTGCTGCTCAGTGCCGTCCTCTATGCTGTATCCAACACGTGCCAAGAGTACACCGTGAAGAACCTGAGCCGTGTGGAGTTCCTGGGCATGATGGGATTGTTCGGGACTGTCATCAGTGGCGTGCAGCTGTAAGTTACTGTTTGCTTCAGAAATAAAGATGCTGTCAAACTTCTTCAAAGTTCTTCAAATTTGACACATTCACCAGGACTCAAGAGAAATTATTAGGTTGGTGGCTCAATGTCAGCGGTCAAAGGTCAAGGTTGTGGCGACCTCATTAATCATGACTTTGGCCTTGTGAACGTCGTGGGCTCTCCAGATTTTCTCAAGGAAATCCCTACAGGCTTGGCAGAGATTCACTCGGAGTCAAGGTTGAACTGATTAGGCAAAGCAAAGCAATTTCATTTGTGTAGTCCAGTTTGTCTCAAAGGGCTTTACACAGACTGAGGAAAAACTCCATAGAAAACCCTTTTAACAGGGAAAATTTGGAAAACCTCAGGGTGAGCTCAGGGATCCCTCACCCAGCACGGGCAGACATGCAATAGATGTTGTATACAGACAAGAAAACAGTTTACAGCTCGGAATATGTTATTGTTAGATTTTGATGGCTAAAGGTCAAAGGTCATGGTGACCTCACAAACACATTTCAGCCGTTATGCAACACTTCACACAGCAATCATGACAAAATCTTACAGAAACTGTTCATATTTTTTATTCTTTACAACTCTGAGTGGTGGAGGTGGACAACTGTGAGTCAGGGATTCTAGTATTGTGCGTTTAAAGGTGTTTTTCCTTTTTATATAACTGTAAGTTGCGTGTCATTGCAGAGCTATCCTGGAAACTCACGCAGTAGCTGCAGTAAAGTGGGACCTTCATATTTGTGAGCAAACTTTTTGTCTTGTTGTAGTCTAGTGTCTGATCCTGCTTTTCAAGCATCGTATACATATGATAATAAAACTCCCACTAACGTTCGTTCACTGTGCTCTGCAGCCATGCTGTTCGCCGTCTACGTTCTGTGTATGTACGCTCTGTACAGCTTCATGCCTGTGGTGGTGAAGATGACCAGTGCAACGGCGGTCAACCTCTCTCTGCTCACTGCTGACCTCTTCAGCCTCTTCTGTGGCTTCTTCCTGTTTCACTACACAGTGAGTGTTGTTACTTACAAAGCGTCATTGTGTCAGCTGTTGATGCTGTGATGTTGCTGTCGATTGCTTATTCATCTTAACTTAAAATCTCCTTGATTGATGTGCAGCATGTCCAATTGAAGAAAAAAGCATTTACATGTCACCAGTTTTTGCAAAAAAAAAACTATAAAAAATATAATGTAATAGTAGCAATTACTTTATAATTGTAATCTTCAGTAGTTTCATCACTTTTAGTCAACTTTATTGCAGTCATACTTGAAAAAAATACATTAATAGATATATAACAAATTATTAATTATGATAAATTATATTAATCTGTATTTTCAATAAATAATACAAATTATTGCTTTAGTAATCTTACAGTAATGGGTGTGTTGTGTGTTGTCTCCAGTTTTCAGCTCTGTACATCATCTCATTTGTCGCCATCACCGTGGGTTTCGTCATGTTCAACATTGTGCCGACGTACACGGCACCACCTGAGGACCCGCCCGCCGACCCAGCTGAGAGCTCGTCAGACCGACTGCTGGCGCCGGACAGAGACACTCAGACAACAGAGGCAGTGATTGCTGTCGCTGCACTATGACAGAAACTCACAGAGCGACGGAGGAAGCCTGTTTTGTTGGAAAAGCAGTTAACTCTGTCTCACTGATCAGAGATTATTTGGTCTGTTACACAGTAGGACAGTCGACGAATCATTTTTTGTCTTTTACATTATTATCAATATTTTGTTTTAGTCACAGAGAATGCAGGTGAATGGCATTTTGTCTTGTCCTTATTTATGTACAACTACATCTTTACTTACAAATCAAATATCAGCTGTTACTACGCCTGAATGCCTCAATGTGTAAAACACAAACGGTTCATCAGTTACTCCTCAGTTGTTTCTGCCTTTTTTATACAACCTTTTTTTTTTTTTTTTTACAAAAATTGTCAGCTGTGCTGTTACAATCTTGTGTGTGGCTCTTTCTTGTCTTTTATTGCTAAACAGAAAGCATTCAGCGTGCAACAGACATGTTTCTATTTTTTTTTTTTTTTACTATTAAATTCATTTATATTTATTCTCTTGGGTCTACATCTTGAATTATTACTACTATCATCTTATTAATTTACTTTATTGTGCATGTTCAGTTTATTTTACATTAAGCAATAACCACAAGTCTGTCTCCATGTTTATTCTACATTTTGCAAGGACAACGTGCTGCTTTTACTACATCGGTGTAATCGTACCATATTTTACAAACAACACTGTGACCCTGTGCACTGCACTACACAAAACATCTTCACCAATTTCACAACATATGCAAACTAACAATTCCTACAAGGCAACAGAAGAGTTTCCAGTGGAGTTGAAGTAGGTTTAGCATAGGCTAGCTAAACACAAAAACTATTTACCCTTCTTGTTATACAACCCTGTTGTCATGATCATTTATCATTCAAATATTTGAAGTTATTTCAGTTGTGAATTTTGTATCTTGTTGACCCCTCTGGGCCACCATAGAATTGTGTTCGCAGAACAAAAATAAATGTGAAATTAATTGAGGCCAGAGATTGTATAGAAATGTAGTGTATAAAGGATTTTTGTTTACTTTATTAATTTGACAGAATTTTTTTTTAAAGATGCGGAAAAGGGCGTGGTTAGCGCTCACATGACCGGAACAACACACACACGTGCTTCCTGTTGCTGCTGCTGGTGCACGTTGTGAGCAAACTAACACGTCTGCTGGGCTCAGAAAACAGAAAAAAGCAAATATGCCGAAAGCCAAACAGTCGAACAAGAGGAAGAAGTTCGACTACAACAAAAACCGCAAGAAGCTGAAGAAGAAGTTCATCAAGAAATACAACCCGAGGATAGAAGAGTAAGCAAGAGACTCGTTACGTTAGCATGTTAGCAGTGTTGGCTAACCCCTGGGCATGTTGGCACAGTGAGAAACACTAGGCAGGTTTCTGTCTTAAACTGCAGTTTTAGAGTCAGTGCGGGTTTAAACCTATAGGTCGAGTCGCTTAAACATGGCTGGTATGTCCTGGAGAGTCGACTGTAGCTTCAGACTGGTCTACCAACATGCTGTACACCTGGTTCATAACTGAGGATCAAACGAATAAAACTCGGCTAATTTGTAAACCTGTTGTAGACCACGACTATAAAACGGGCATGGTTGTGTTTTAACACGGTAATTACTATTGCCACGCATCGACAGATAATAACACCACAGAACAGAGCGAGAATGGTCTCTTTACCTCAGATACACACGAACATGCTGACATACATGTGCATATACACATAAAGATATATCTATCTTGAATACATCCTCTTACATCACTGATGATGTGTTCAGGAGCATCAGAGGATGTATTCAAGAACACATTAACACAGAGGGGACTTGCTGTTGTCATGTTATCGCAAAATTACTTAGTATTACTCAGTTGTTGTTGTTGTGGGGATAATGCAGGATTTATGCCCCATAACCTCTTGAATTTCTGCGAGGAGTTAAGTTAAGATATGAAACAATGTAAAATGATTATTGATCAACTTGTCATTCTTCAGTTCACAGATTCGAAATGCCTGGGATGACAAGAAGTCGATGTCCAGGAACCTGCAGGAGATGGGTCTGGCATTTGATCCAAATCGGACGCTGCCAATAAAGAAACCGAAAGTAAGTCACAGCTTTGGGTTTTGGATTTCCAGCTGCCATTTTTTCTATTTTTGTTTAACCTGAGAAGGATTCACCTGCATCTCCTAAATGAACACGTTGAGACCGATCATTTGTGGTTATAACCCTGAAAATTCAACACATCACGTCTCACATTCTTTTAGTCTCGCAGCCTCTTAGTGACCATCTGTGGTCAGATTGGACTTTGTGGCTGAATGTGGGAATAAAATCACACATCACATGTGAAAATCTGTGAAATGGCTCCACTGTCTCATTTTTGTTGATGAATGTGAACAAGATCTCATCACATGATGGATTGTGATGGATACACGGGGTCTCTGCAGATGCTGGGTTTAGTTTCTGGTCTCCACTTTAGGGATCTGGGGAACAGTTGAATGTAACTTTCATTATTAAACTGTAAATAAAATAGAACAGGTTCATATCCTGTAGTTTTTGTTTCTGCCAGAAGGGGGCGACTGAGTGTTGATAATGAAATGCATGTTAGATGTCAAGTGACTGGTTTTCACAACAAATGAGGTTAAAACTGTCAGTAAAACAGGATCTTTCTGGACAGAACAGGCACAAAAAATAATTGCTCAGATAAATGAATGTGCTTGCAGCCGGTGGTGACTCCTGACTGAATAAATGAGACAATCATGGCTTTATTATTCAACATTTAATTGGTATTAACACCAGTGCTGATGTGTTGTAATGTTTTCTATTTTTCTAATGCTAATTAGTTTTTCTGTCGTTCTTCACCGGCGCTCTCTGTTGCCGTGACAGTTTCTCCCCGAGGTTAATTAAAGTTAATCTCATCCTCTGGGCTCACACAGGGTTTCATTTCATTAATGTACGAACAATGACAGAGCTGTGAATGATTCTTTTTTTTTTTTTTTTTCTTTCTGCCTCTTCTGCACTCATGACATTGATGCTTATAAAAAACACCCACATGCATTTCACACCCGTCACATCCCATTAGGGAAAAAGATGGACGATCTGTGTTATAGAAAATGTTTGTTATCCTCTAACCTGACCGATTAACCCAGAAACACACTGGCTGATGAACTGACGTCCATTGTTCCTTGTATCTGTTGACGTGCAGCTCCTCGGAGGAAACAATGAGACCAAACCTCCTGTTGCCACCGTCACCAAGCCCTACGTTCTCAACTGTAAGTCCTATCCTTTCAGCAATTTTCCCTTTTATTCATTATTTTACACTAGAGGTCTTGGCGGGGTTCAGATCGGGCACTTGGGAGTCCTGATCTCACCCATGGAGGCTCATCAAATGGAAAACTTGAATGTATGTCAGTGGTTCCCGCACATAGACTTTTCTTGGGCTCACTGTCAGTATATCAACAACACCCACCAAGTATTTTGGTGACCCATTTTAGCTGTTTTTTAAAATCCATCCGAGAAAACTTTGTTGACATCACCCAACGTCATTAGAATTGGAATTTTTTTTTTGCGTGAAATCTTCCCAGACTGTCTCATTCTTCAAAATCAGGCTGCTACCACAGCAAGTATATGTCACACAACTGTGGTAAACAACTGTATGTCTTTGATTGGTCAGTATACTTTGTGTTGCCAGTTGCCAGATGATGCATTTACAGCAACTCTGACACCTCAACATATCGGCGCAGTGGTCCAATTCAATTTTATGTTATTTGTATAACACCAAATCATAGTATAAATAATCTTTCCTCCCCATCTCAGTTTGAACTTCAGCAGGTTGTCGTGACTACGTCTATATGTCGGACTGCATTGGTTGCTGCCATTAGACATTTGTGTTAACAAGCAGATGAACGGGTGTGCCTAATAAAGTAGCCAATTAGTGGACATTAAACAATTTTAGGGCTGTAATCCTAATACTGAAACATATCTATTTATCAAACTGAATGAGTAGGAATCTGCCCTGACCGGCTTCTTTAGATGTGGCATAAATGCAACTTCAGGATGACCTGATTAGATTTTGGTGGTCAAAGGTCACGGTTGTGTTGACCTGGGCTTTGTTTTTTAGTTTTTAGAACATAGTGAATTTAGAAATCCCAGTACAAACATGCCTGAGGAAGTGGAGCATGTGTCTGGGACTATTTTCAGATGCAGATTAATCCACATTTGGTGCTCTAGTATTTCTGGCAGCAGGATCTGTCTGTGTGGGATTCAGTCAAAATTTGTGGGTTTTAATAAATGTTGGCTCCTCTGTGGTTCGCAGGAGTGAGATGCATCCATTACTGCTTTACCAGTAGCCCTCGTCCTGGACTCTTCCTGTTCAGAGTTAATTAAAAGTAAAGCTCCACATGTCGTCGCCTCGGCTCTGTGAGAGACTTCACAGAAATGAAGTGAAGGTGAAGTCTGTGCAGCTCCTCTGCTTTCATCTAATGTCACGGCTCCTGCCGGACTCATCCTCACTACAGCTGTTCCACCACAACCGCTTCACACTTCATTCACGTGGACACTAGACTTGATCGCAGCCTAATTAGAGCGATACGAACGAGAGTGAAGCAGGTTTTTGTTATTAACCACCGTAGCTCCCTTCAGTGTAAAAGATCAGATGATTTTCATATTGCGAAGACAAACAAAGATGAGGTTTGAATTTTTAAAGTTTGACTAAGAGAAGAAAGTCCAGCATTTCATTACCAGACAACAAAATGTGCTAATCTTTTTGTCTCTTTTGTCACTGACTTTTTGTTCATTGTTTTTGTGGTTGTGAGCAGACCTGGAGGAGGAGGCGAGTCGACCGGAGAAAGACAAAAAGACGCTGTCCTCAGACCTGATTGAGTACGTCCAGTACATGATCCGAGAGCACAGCGAGGACTACAAGGTGAGAGCTCAAACCCAAGCTTCGATGTGTCCTGGGTGATGTTGCTATGGTAACACAGCTTGTGGTTTTGTATTATGTAGCCAAGTATTTACATTGAGAGAGAATCCATTAGTTTCTATTCATTTCATTATATCGTGACACTGGAGCTACAGAGACTGGAAGCTCTTCTGGGATGGATGATTAAAGCCGGTGATCAATGGTCGGATTAATTCACTTTTATGAAATGAAACTGGCCAAGAAAGAACTGGTTTGTTATTTCACTCAGCAAAGGCCACATAAATAATAGAGACTGTCCAACAGTGGATTATGAGGCTGATGCCGATTGTGATAATTTAGCAGAAACACAAGGATCCTTTTAATTTTTGATATGTGGTGTTCAATTGAGTGTTATTTCTCAACTTAAGACGAGCAGAGATACAGAAAAGAAATGGAAAAATAAAAATAGACAAAACCACTGCATATTTATGGGTTTTCTTTAGCATTCCGCCTTGCCAGCAGGAATTACGTTAATTGAAATTTGGTGTGGCTGTGTAGGTTATCTTCCAAATTGTATTACATAGCTACTACACACAGCAAAACAGACTATTAACCGAAGATAATAATTTTCATGTTGAATTGGTTGATGCAGAGTAGCTTAAGGGTCCAAAAATGTTTTTTTTTTAACCACATTTACCAAACACAATATACATGTAATATGTGTACTGTATACATGTAAATGTGTAATCGTGGAGTTTTGGAGATGCAGCAGGTGGATTTGTTACCTTTGGGACAGAGGTAAGGATAGCTGTTTGCCCATTGTCTTTGTGCTAAGCTAGCCTGCTGTTAGTGGTAGTTCCATATTATCACACAGACACAACAGAGGCATCGCTCATCTCATGTCACTTCCTGCAAAAAATGTGTTTCCCAAAATGTCAAATTATACCTGTAAATCAGCAGGCGACTGAGTGAGTGATCGATGCTATAGTCAGTTAATCCATTCAAAGCAGTGTCATTCAAAATGTTGGAAAATCTGTTCAAACCAGGTAAGTGAAATAATTCACATGTGGGAGAGCACAATTATCAACATTAGCACCATCGACATTGTTGGCAGCACCAGCACCATTAGCATCATTGGCACCATTTGTACTATTAACAATCTGAAGTTAGTTTGTAGCTTGATTATCACCTGCTACATTTTACATACATCAGAAGATGGTTTAATGTTATATACTCACCTGCTGGAGTTGATGTCTGTACATTCAGGTTTCCCTGTTGATGCGTTCAAGGACACTCAGACATCTCAGATATGAGGGCTCGCTGCCAAATGTTCAAGACGTTCTGTCCGTCCCGTCCTGAAGTCGCTGTGGACTCAGGAAACTTAATTTGTCAGTGTCATATTTTTTATCTCGGGTGATGATGACGGGCAGCGTCCTCCGTTGTAGCTTTGATTTTCAATCAGAGCTGCTCATTAGCATTTTTCTAATTACTTTATTTTGGAGGGGCAGAGAGAATGCTTCATACAAATGGATTTCCAGCAGCTGGTTTAAGTGGGAGCCATCACTGGGAGCATTGCCAAGTCAGAATCTGTGTGTGTTTGCATGTGTGTGAATCAGTCACATGCACGACTATGACATTTCATTATGTAACCGCCCTCTAAAACCTACAGTTTTCAGTGTTGGGGGAACAACAGACTCACCGTGGAGTCAGTATCAGGCGTAGAGCAGAGAATGGACTCATGGTTGTGTAAATAACTTTTTATTTAAGGTTTTTCCTTCGACATTTCTGTAAGACAGCCAGACAACCTGTTGCTCTGTCTCATCATATCTCAGACTGTGGCCAGATGCCGACGGTGACTGTTCTGATCTTCTGACTTTTCGATGTCACAGGGTATAACATGCCACCATATTGGTATTGACGTGTGCGGTGTGCTGTCTATTAATGTAAGTTTCCATGGCGACAGGAAACGGCATGCTGACATGCTGACATGCTGACATGCTGTCCATATCATGTGTCATTCGTCGTCATTGGATGATAAATGTCATCACCTAGTGTTGCTTTTATACATGCAGATCTATAGAACCGTTGGAAGATGTAAAACCATTGTTTACATACAGACTGCATATCCCTAACCCATTCAAAATACCCACAGACTTCAGGACGAGGGAACGGCAAGTTTCCTAGTTTTCTGTCTCATTCCTGCAAAACTGTCTTGTGGTGCACTCCATGTACGTACAAGTGGAATCTGAATTCAAAGCTGTGAGTGACGTCACATCTGAGCACTATGTGATAGTTTGCGGGTGAAAGTAACCTGTCAACATGGCTCCAGGTACATACTGTCAGTACAGCTAATCTAATGACACAAAAACAAGACTAAGTGGACGTTAAACAGTGCAGTGTTCAGCTTTTATTCACTGTTGATGCACGGAGCAGCCATCTTGGATTGCAGTCTCAGGGCTACTGAAGTCAGATTGCGTCACAGTGCGTTTCTGAGGACGCAGCTGGCTGGGAACTCAGAGTGCACCACAAGCAACATCCTGACCTTTGCCCTGGTGCCACCCTCAGGACAGACTTTGTTTTTTAACCTAAACAAAAATATCCTAAAGGGCCTTTTTTTTTGTCTTTCCTGTGGTTTCTGGTATGTACTGTGAGTTACAACCTGGCTTTCAAACTTGGTTGAAAGTTTGGAGATTTACTTTCCACATTTAGTTTTGTGTCATCTATGTTCAAACCGACCCTCCTGTCCTTTCAGGCGATGGCCAGAGACGAGAAGAACTACTACCAGGACACACCAAAACAGATCAAGAGGAAGATCAACGAGTACAAGCGCGTCCACCCGCAGCACTACGACGCCTTCGTCAGCTCGTTAGCTCGACCACAGCCGATGGACCAGTAGAGGGGTCGAATACCTGCTGTTCTGGACTTGATATCGTTCTTTGCATCAGGATGAGATGGATCTCATAGAGACTGTTGGATGAAGACAGGATGTTCAGATTGTGACTGGACTCACAGGAGGACAGAGGTATAATAAAACCTGCAGCGACGGGATGGACACGTCTCTACTTCCTGTCAAGATCTGGTATCTTTTATAGTGTCTCTGCCTCTTCACAGGAAAATTGTCCCGATTTTGCTCCCAGCTATTTTCTGTGTCATGACGGATGTTTTTTTTTTTCTTCTTTAACTGTATCATCATGTAATGCTTCAGATGTTTTGATGTCTGAGGGGGAGTATCGCTGCAGCATCATGTTTGAAATGAAAACATGTTTCCAGATATGTTAATATGCATAGAAAATACTGTTAACCAGTTGACCCAGTTATTATCAATGGATTCTGAACAGCTGAGAACAAGAAACAATATTTACTGCCATATTAAACATGTTATTACTGAATGGAAATATTGTATGTTAACTTTTAAGCAGTTTGTTTAAACCCACTCTATGTACATTTAGATACCATACATTTTCATACAGATTTTTCTTGTCTAAAGTTTTCTTACCTTGATCTAAATTTTTATTTTTTATTCATATATGTTCATTTCCTTCATTGATCAAACAAAACAAAGGCTAACACAAATGTTCAAATCTTGAATGAAAAGGAGCAGAAAGAAGAATAGTTCAGTCTATAATCTATAAATATATAATCTTCCACAAGACATTAAGTAACAAAGCAAATAAATGATTTAAACAGGTATTGAAATTGAGTGTTGCCACCACACTCACAATTTCAAGAGTAAAATCACATCATCTATGTGTAATTTTGAAAATAGGACTCGGTTCACATAATGACTTTTCTTTAAATAATATTATTACCCTTTTTATTCCCTTCCCAATGACCTTTTCTTGTAAAATTATGATTTTATTTTTATAATTTCTCTATTTACCCCTTAATGTGACCCTAATACTCCTTTGCAGGATACTGTTTATATACATTTACACATTGATTTCTGTATGGAATATAGCATTTGTTGCCTCCAGTGAAATAGATTGATCCACGTGGTGTTGGAGTCACATGTCTTAAAGTCATCTCACAATCTTGTGCAGAAATGTTTATGTGAGCAGATTTCACCATCCCTGACTCCTGAAAAACAAACGGCCTCAGTGTGAAGGAGCAGTGAATGAAGGGTGAAGGACATGATCAGCACAGATAGAAATTAAGATAAAGAGGACGACAGCGTGAGAGGGAGAAGATTGACCGTGAACATGTCCTGACAAGTCGACAGCTGAGTGTTCTACTTTTAGAAAATGACAAATAATCAGCAGGATGGTGTCAACAAGAGATGCCATCATGAGGATCTGTGAAGAGAGCCTGTTGAGACGCATCGTCTCTGCCTCCGGAGGGGACATGACAGTTTAAAGGATCTGTCAGGAGGTATATTTTCTCACTGTCAACAAATGGCATTAAAGGACCAATGCATAGTATTTCTAAGAGCTGCATAAAGGCAGTTGCAGGTTCTTAAAGATGTTTCACCTCTCCAGTGTCTTTAGTGTGTTATTGACACAAAGGAAATTACAATCTTGGACTTTGAAAAAAAATATGCAAACCAAGCATCAACCTTATAGGGACTGAAATATGAAGCTAACTGGAGCTGCATTTCTCTAATGGTCCACTTAAGCTGTGAGTCAGTCACAATAGACTCCCATGTTAAAATGTCCAACTTTACAGCAGAAATAAACATGTTTACAGCCTGGTACAAAAATAGGGTTTGTCTCTACAGCTAATTAGCTAATAGCTGCAGGCTTTTCCTCCTGAACCTGCTGAGTTTGTTGCCATGGTAGCAGAACATCAGTATGGAAACGAAGCGGTGAACACGTTTAAAAAATTAAAAAAATTGTGGACAACAACCTTCAAACTTCAAAGACTTTAGTAAACCATGGCGCCTGCAGCACCAGCTGTCGAAGTCACAGTGACACGTTTTCTTCAAGGAAGTTTTAATTCAGCTTGACGGGACATTTTTATTTTGGATGATGTTAAATAATGACATTTGTTGAAACCTAGGCTACACCAGAACCACAGCGAGACCAAAATAGGGAAGTTCATGAACAGAGAGCTGCTGCAGTGTTAGATCACAAATGGAAATCAGTAGATGTGAGGTTTGAAACTGAGGCTGTGATGCTGTGATTTGTAGAGAAAGAAACCCCCAGAGTGCATCTGATAAACAGCTGAAATAGCTTGAAAATATGAATCTAAAAAGCAGGGAAACTAGAAATGTTTCTGTCCCAGTAGCCACTTCAAAGTTTGTCGATTTACTGAGTTATTATTGAACTTCTCTGACCCAGTTTGAACAGTTTGGAGATGAATGTGCAAGAATCACATACAACACCACTTATGTTGATTATTTGCCATAGTACGTAGGCGTCACGTATTGACGTTTGCGGGAAATAGGAAAACATGTGATTTCTTTTCTGTTGGTAAAACCACACAAAAAATGTGATTAATTAAAAAAAGGTGCATAAACCTCAAGTGCTTCAGGGCACCTTACAACCTCAGTTTACTGAGGAGTCTAAGAATTAGGTGGGCGGGGCTTGTTGACTGCTTTGTTGTGACATCACAAAGTCACAGAAGTCCGGATGGCTGATTTTAAGGCTCCAATTTCTGAATACAGGCTGTGTATTTCTCTGTGAACTGAAGTTTTGATACTTTTACAGTATTAATATAGAACCTAGACCTAATCGCACTACACATGGACATGGATCTACCTTCATACAAGTGGGACCTTTAAGGTTTCACTACATGAGTTATGTGTTTTTCTGCTGTCCTGTGAAAACTTCCTGTTAGACCAGTTCTGGTACTTAGTACAAAGGTCAGGCAGCAACAGCAGCCTATAGATTTTATCTTTGTGTTTGCATTGACCTACTCAGTAAGCAGAAGCAGGGGGAAAAACTCAACTTGTTGCACAACGCTGAGCAAGGAAGCTTTTTCTATAGATCCGCCTAGATAATTTTGTTTACACAGATTGAGTACACAACTATGTTTATTGGCAGGTCTGCTTTTTCTAATTTTACTCAGGTCTCATGCAACATCTCTCGGTCTGGTTTTCTGTCATTGTAAGGAAAGAAAAACACTCAAGACTTGAATCCAAAATTGCAGCTCAGGTTTTAAAAGAGAGAACAACAAAAACATGAAGACATGCATGAATTCATATCTTAACAGTTCCCTTTACACAACACAAGAAAAACAAAGGAGATAAACAAAAAAACAAAAAAACAGTAAACACAGAGCAGTTAACTAGAAATCTCGCCCGCTGTGAGAACAACATTTCTGCAGAGCCACACGACATCAAAAGGAATAAAACTTCACATTCATTACAAGATTGTGCGTCATAAGCAAACATCGCTGCACACAGACAGCATTCAAATAATCAAGAGTCGAGCCAGTTCCAGTTCCAGTTTATCAGCACAAGTGGCTTTAAAGTTGATGGACACATTGGCACCGAGATGTTCAAGGATGCGTGTTTTTCGGGGGAACTGGTACATTCTGCACAGTTGTGAAGCAAACATGACAGGTGTGTGTGTGTGGGATTCAAACAAATCCAAATTACATTTTAATCCATACACAAAGAAATGGGGTGACAAATTTGATGGATCCTGCCTCCTGCTAAATCATTTTCTCCTGATTCAATAATGAGTGAAACCATTAAAGGATAAAGCCAGTGATGATCTATATTTTTCTTATTGTCAACATGTCAAACAAAAAGGGACCATAACCAACAATTAATTGATCTTACGAACAAGTACTATCTGTGTAGCTCCATTGTCGTCTAAAAAAAAGATTAAAAGCACATCAGTGAGTCACACTGGGTGACATTTCGTTCCATTATTATGAACACACACATTTATTTCAACACTAGAGCATTAAATGTGTATTAATCCATTGCCAAAAATAGTCCCAAAAATATACTACTAAAAACTTGTGTGCAGCAAATATTGAACTGTGTAGTTGAGTGCTGTTTTTTAAAGATGTATCTTCATGGTGGAAAAGTCTGACACAGTTATCAGACCCTTTGTTGTTTTAGGTCATTTCCAGGGATTTGTTGACATAAAGAAACACTGAATAACAACCTTGTTCTTTAGGGTCCACTACCCAGTGAATGTACACAAAGCAATGGATTACAACTTTTTTTTTGCGTCCATCAATGAGGAGGCAGTAAAACACAATGCTAAGGGGCTAAAAAAAGAGCCTGTTTGTTTTAGCCTGACAAGTCAGTAATGAATGAAATGCTGTCTTATACAAAATACCAAATGATTGACATAAAATTACCCCTTCACAGAGTTTGCGTTCATTACTGTCATCAAGTTTTACCGTTTACATAGCGAAAATAATTTTACACTTCATAGATGGAAATAATTGTGTCTGAGTGCTCAGTGTTTCCTTTATTTTTGTTGGCGCTGTAATATGTTTTGGTAATGTATTTATTTGATTGTAATGTGCCTTTTGTTGTTGAAACTAAACACAAAGAGGTTCTGGTTTCTGACACAAAATCTTAAAATTGTTCTCCAGCTGTAGTGGAGGAAGCTACACAAGTGCAGAAACCTGACAAGTGTTGTGAGAGGAAAAATAACTCTGCTCTTTAAAATGTCAGGAGGTCCCTTTAGATCCCCTCACTGAATTCCCCTCAATCCCAGAGAAAGCATCCGTGTAGGGTTGGCGAATATCTATTAAACCAAGTCACTGAATTCTTAGAGCTGGTGCAGTGTCAGTTCCCGGGGAACCTCCAACCTGGCAATGTTAAGTGTTTTCTGTTCTGCTCCGCTGGCTCTTAAAAAACAAGCAAACCAAACAGAAACCTGTGTATGCATCTATATTCTTGACATATTTCAGTTCACGTGTTATGTACAGTATAATCTATGCTTAAATAAACCTGGAACAGGTTGACGACTAGTTCGAAGACTCAAAGTCATTGGCAGGAGGTGAACTTTGTGGCTCTGAGTCATACATCTGTAAATAAACCTTGGCTTCCTCGCTCTGCACCTCCTCTTCTCTGGTTAGTGTGACTGGTGGTTAAGTGTAAAATGAGCTGAGGGAGGAAGAGAAGGAGGAGGACGAGGAGGTGATATAGTTTGAAAACAGCAGGGAGGAAAAGGAGGAGTTATTGGAAGGCTTTGCAATCCATCTTGCCATCTTCTCAATCTCATCTTCTGTGTTTAAAAAATCTTTAGCATCAGTCTCAAAGGCTTCATCACCTCCTCCTCCTCCTCCTCTGCTTCAAATAAGCCAGAGCTTATATAAAGAAAGAGGAGGAGGAGGATGTCCTTAAGCCATCCCTTTGTTTCCATCCCTATCTCCTCCTCTTCTGCCCTCTGGGCAGACTTAAGATCAGACGAGCTGGAGCAGGAGGTCCTGGATGGTGTCCAGACCACGGCAGGAGTTCCTCAGGGCTCCATCCGAAGCAAGCTGGGCAGCCAAGAGGAACAGCTTCCTGTCCTCGGTCACAGAGCTCAGAGACAAGGCCTCATGTAGCTCCGACACACTGACAGCATTTGGCTTATCCTGTGGAGAGTGAAAACCTGTCAGTTTGACAAGAAACTACCAAATTAATGAGCAAACATTAACCTATAAACTTTGCCGGTACCTTTTTTTTTTAAGTATATTTTTGGGGCTTTTTTGCCTTTACTTGATAGCACATAGTGAGATAGACAGGAAAGGGGGAGGCAGAGAGAGGGGGAATGACGTGCAGGAAAGGTCTGCCCAACGCGGGATTCGAACCGGGGACGCCTGCGTTGAGGACTGTAGCCTCTACATGGGGCGGCCACCTTAACCACTGCACCACGCACCGCCCCACTTTGCCAGTACCTTTTTCTTAGATTTATGTCAAACAATAGGCCTGTTTCATATAGGCTACCGGTATGAGTTTATACCATACTGTATATAAATATTATACCAAAGCACATACTGTTGTGTAAAAAAAAGTTTCTAAAATTACAAAAATAATCACCGAAAATCATATTTTTGGTACAAGATGCAAGTCGTTAAAGTTAGATATCATATACATGTAGATGCCGCATTAAGGCTTGTCAGGCACGTCAACATGACCACCATCTTGGGCAGGGTCCCGAATAAATTTCAGTAGCCTATATGTAGGCTATGCATGTGGGTGAGTAGGCTATGTGTATGTGTGTGTATGATATAAACAAAAAAAAATTATCAATCTATGTTGTATCATAAATATATATCTGACATCTATAATAAACCAAACAGCTTGAAAATCAATTGAAAATTAACCTCTGCCTGACACAGCCCCTGCCCAAGATGGTGGCCGTGTTGACGCATCGTTCCAATGGACAGCATCATCAGAGGCCGCATCTACGTGTAGATCTATGTTGTTAACCTAGTTTGGTAGCATCACTTAACTTGAGCAGCACTCTGGTGAGGCAGTGTTGATGTTGACATTATGACATAAAATTATGGTTTTGTTGAAAATCTGAATCAACAAACGTGAAACTCCAACCATGCTAGCCACATTAAAACCTGTGGTAACCTATCAGCTAAGTGTACAATATAGAACGTCTCTGGTATACCCAAACATGGCTAACTCGCGGGTTTGTTGTTACCAAGGTTATCTATCAGCTACAGTAGGCTACCTTGGTGCGATAAATGCAAACAGATTACTAGCCTACAACATACGGAAGCTTAACATACAAAGATGTGATAATCATGCACTAAGTGAATTCTGTGATGCTGATGTAACACTATTTGCAGCAATCTGTGTTTTCTAAGGTAATAATAACCTAGTGAGCCTGTTGAGAATTTACAACACAACACTGGTCAAGTAAGATGGCACAGAATATGTAGTAGGCTACAACACATTGCAGGGATCAATACTGCAGAATGTACAGTAGAGCACCCTAATCTGTGGTAAATGTCCCAAAGTATTATGCAAGTCTCTGATTACCACAAGAAACCACAGGAGCATGTGGTGCACTAGCCTATACAGGAACACGACGAGGGGCTGGTAGTGTAGGCCACCATAGATATCGCATGGTTTTTACCACAGGACATGTTTATAAAGGGTGTACAGTAGGCTAAGTGTTCAAAAATATAGGCTACAGAGAATTACCGTTCGAAGAAAATGTAGCTGTTTTGAATTCAAGCTGACTATAGCAGAAAGATAAGACTTGGTCTAGTTTTAAAAGCCTTTAAGAGGTGAGTATTTGATATTAGTTATCCTAGTGGTATCATGTGTTCAGTAGAGTTGTACAAATGTGTCTTGGTATCTTTGGCCATCAAAGACCTTGTTTTGGATAAATGTATCCCAACTGATAAAGATAACTTGGCGTTGTAAGTAAGAATGTAATTATCATTAAGTTGCGTAATACTTCACAGTGTGTCATTGCAAAATAACTACATGTCACATCTTCAAACGGTGGATGTCTTGATTCTGAACGAAACTATGCAAAGACGGCGAAGTTAATGCCGCACTCCTACACAAACCATTCAACCCGGGCTTGAGTCTATAGATGTCCGCCTCGTTTCTTTGCACCACATCTTTTCCAACAACACAGGTTCTGCTGCAAGCATCCTTTGTACTGCTTAAACAGATCGAGAGCTGAGGCAGAGAACAAAGTGGTGGTGGGTGAGAGAGAGTATCGCTATCAAAGAGAACTCTTCCTACTGAAGATGTTACTTCTTTTATTTCATCTGAGTCATTTGCACAGGACAACCAAGGTTCAAGATCTTTTCTTACCACAGATACCACTTAACAGAAACTGGTTTGTATTCATTTCAGAAATATCCAGGTGTGCTAGGTAAGAATTAATACATTCTTCAACATCAAAACATATGGTATTCTTTGAAAAACATGAATCAAGGGAAGGACAGCATTGCAATTAAAAGATAACCTTTGGCAAGGAAGTTTTCACCTGCTGGTTTGTTTCTCAAAGGCATACTGTATACAAAAGGTATTGAGCCAGTTTTCACCAAACTTGGTGTAGGGATGGTACATGGGCCAGCAATGAACCTATAAAATTTTGGGGAAGATCCATATCATTTAATATAAATTTGATTATTTCACTCTGAGGTCTGGTGTATAGTGTTTATAGTTTGTTTTAGTTTTTTTCAGTTTATTGTAGACATATTTCAAATCGAAGTGCTGTCATTTCCTTACAGTTTTGTTTTAGATTTGCTTGGGTCACTTTAGCATGAATCTATTCTTGAGGGGATTAATTTAGTATTATTTCTATTATTGTTATTATACACTTCAACAACTACATTCAGAAAAATACATTTCCCCAATGTTTTCTTCACACTAGTTTGGCTTGGAGCCCAAACTCAGACAACTGGACATGGCTATAACAAATGCTCTGTCCTATCAATCTAAGGCCTAAAAGCCCAGAAAATACTCGGAAAAAAAGAAAGAAAAGAAGATCTGCATTTAGACATAAACATAAGTCTGATGGCTGTAGATGGCCTTTGTACTGTACCTACAGCCATAAGGCTTTTCAATTCTTCTGCAAATGAGCTGCCAGACAAATGAATTTCCCTTTCTTCTTCTTATCCTTACTCTTGTTCTTATTCTCATTTTTATTTGTATTCTTATTTTTTGGTACCTGGTAAAAATAATCAACTGAGAAGTATGAGAACATTATTTCAGAGACTGTATTCGATGTGAAGCATGTCCTCAGTACATGTAGATATCTAAAAGCCGCCGGAAAAATGGTGGTAACCTACGTGATGTAGTCTAGCTTTAACCTAGATGTCTACGTGTCTTTTGAAGGGATCATCATCAATAATCAATCATCATTTTGATGTTATAATTTCAAAGCTGCACCAGGTTAACCTGAAAGACAATCTGGATTGCAAACTTTTCTATACCAATTGGCAATAGGTTTAAAAATGCACAAGTCCCTCTTTTCATCTCTGTAGGAGATGTTCTGTTTGATGTTTAATGATGAAGTTTTCTTGTACATCTTCAAGATGAAAGCAGGGAACTGAGTGTGTGTGTTAATTTCACACCTGTAGAGGTTTAAAGCATATTGATTTGGATGGTTTAACCATGATATGCAGCATATTTACCAAACATTACAGAACATTTTTATCTTGAACTGAAGGCATGCTTTGAGTTTCTTTTTTTTTTATCTCAGTTTGAGGATGAAAGCCGCAGCGCTCTGACAGCGTGTGTGACAAATATTCCCGCTTCCCCCGAAGGGTCATGTATAATTTCACAAGTGCCAGACCGAGGGAGAAAATACGAGCTGAGAAGGAAATATAGAAATGTTTATTTCAGGAGTGCAATGGATCATCTCCGCGGATAAATGTAGAAGGAATGACGTCTACCTGCTCACTCCAATAACTCAGCCCTTTTGTGTTTGTCTCTGCTGCAGAACATTAACCCAATGTAAGCCGGTGCATATTCTCATTTGTCCAGGTCATAGTATTTCAAAGGAGGTTAAATCGAACGCAACTGGACTTAGTTGTTTGTCTAGACAAACAACTAAGTCCAGTTGCGTTCGATTTAACCTCCTTTGAAACCCAATGTAACATTTTTTTCAGTGATAGACCTCAGTATAATTTTAACTGAAGACTTCAGAGTGTGGCAGAGTTTGATGGCTTTAAGGTGAGCATTGGATTTCACTGTGCTCAAATGCATCCTAAAAGAAGTGCTGAAAGGGCCATACCATTTTTTGTTATTCATTAACATTTTTCAGATAAAATGTAGTTATTTTTTATTTAACTTTTATGTGTATATTTAACACACACTATGTATTTTTAAATATAAGGTCTAGAGTTTCAGATGTTTTTTAAATGTATTTTTCTATTGTTCAAGGCAGCCATGAGTTTCCATTGATTTGAGGATGGATTATATTATTTTCACCAAATTGATTGTGGCTTTTTGCATAGTCAGGGAGTTAAAAGAGACCAAGGATTGCAGAGAATGGATGGAAATGTAAAACATAACATCAGAACATCACACTTCTTGTTGGATTATATGAGGTAAAACGGTAGGTATGGACATTTCTGAAGATGTAAACAGGTGGTTTTGTTTACCTGCTTGTTTCCCAGGATGACCACGGGCATCTGGGGCCCCACCCTCAGTAGACGGTGCAGTTCATCTTTGGCCAGTGGAAGGCGGCTCCTGTCAGCGGAGTCCACCACGTACACCAGAATGTGAGTCCTCCTCATGTAGTCGGACCAGTACCGCCGCAGGTCCTCCCCCCCACCAACTGCAGCACAGGAAACACAAACATTATGGAGTCAATCTAATAATATGAACATTTGCACAAATGTCCTCCAATCTACAAAAATGTGGGCAACACTGTATGATAAGTACACACTATTAAGCATTAGTTAAGCATTAATAAACACTGAATTCTTCATTTATATAACGCATGAATACTCATTAGTATCTAGTTTATAAATACAGTTAGTGCTTATCAGTGATGAGTAAAACATTTTCAACTGTGTTTATAAACTACATACTAATGAGTATTCATGGGTTATAAATGATGAATTCAGTATTTAATGCTTAACTAATGCTTAATAGTGTGTACTTATTATGAAGTGTTACCAAAATGTGTTGCATTTTAGATACAGAATGCAGAACATCATAGTGGGGAAGCTTTTTTGTGCGATGTCTATGTTTGTAAATGTGATAAAATATTCTTAAGTCAAGGCTTACTTTTCCAAAATCTTCACAGCTATTTAACAGCCCAAAAGAATTTAAAATATGAATACCCAGTCACATTTTAAAAAATGGTCATTTATTATGTGACTACGTGGGCTTATCATTTTTTAAATCCCAGACAATATACGTGACCCCAAAGTTAACACTGAATCTCAGTGGACAAGTATGAATTGTAGCTTCAAAGCAAAAAGACAAAAAGACAAAAAGACAAATATTTACCTCCCAACACTTAAGGCTGAATTTATTCAATAGCAACAATAATTGGTCAAGTGGCCTTCACTCAGTATTTCAGGGGAGTTTTGCTTTTTCTCCTAAGCACTTGTTTCCTCACAGATGTATAAAGGGCAGGCACATCCATGAATCATGATCATAGGTAAATTTGGTATACATGATTTTTTTCTTTATAATATAAAGGTAAATGTGCATTTGTAGTGCATTTGCAGATCAGGCTAGATTCTTTATTATTACTGTAAAAGTATTCAACCTAACACTCAGTCCACTCACTTATGGATGAACACTCTTCAAAATAAAATAGTGGAAAGGAGAGAGCTAAAATATGGACCTTTGATTTGTGTTTTGTGAGGTCTGCTTTTAATGGAAATGCATCAAAGTACAAAAGCAGCTTTAAAGCCAGATTTTCCAGTCCCCGAATGCTGTGATCCCATATTTTTTGGAGAGAAATCAATATCTTCATTGATCATGAAACAAGTCTCCACTTGTTGTGACACAGAAGCTGTTATCACTGGGGATTTCCATGAGTAAGTGGGGCTTTATGAGAAGGGAGTGGCATGTTATTTAACTATAAAGCCCCCCCCGAGGGTGTCTTTTTATCCTGTGTCATAGTTTGTATCATTTAAGCAGAAAGCAGCAGAAACAGTAACAGGGTGCTCAGAGTCAAATGGGATGTGAAGAAATGTTCTTTTATTGATCTACACTGAGAAACTGAGGCTGCAAGGTCAGCTAGAGAAAAACAACCACAAGGCCCTGACTGATCGCCTGGCTCAAGGGCGGTTAGCAGATGTTTTTCTGTCACTTTCCTTTGTGCTGCAGTGAAAAGAAGAAAAAGAAGAAGAAGAAGTCTTTCACATGAATCAGGGGGATAAAATGAATTATAGATAAACTGTTGGCATTCCTCCTTTAAACAAATTGGTCACAGATTAATTTCAGATGCGCACCGGGCTGAATGGAATCACTGATCTAGTTTGCTACCGAGGGGATGAAACAGGCTGAGACGAAACGGCCGTTATTTATCTCCCCTTGCCCTGCTGAGGAAATTGGTTGGATTCATTTGTGTCCATCCATTTGCGTCTAGACATGAGAACCTGGTGAAGCTCTGAGCGAAAAATAACTGCAAAGCTACTTTTTCTTCTTTTTAAGATACTATTTCTTATGTTCTTTGACTTCTTTTAACTTTTTTTTTCTCAGTATTATTCATTATTTTCAAAGGAACTGCTTTGGCATTGGGGTGTTTTTGATTTATTTTCTCTTGTCCTGCATTCTCAGAACATTTTCTTTTACTTTTTTTTCTATTTTTTTTTTTTTTTTTATCTCTAATGCTCAGGGGCATTACTCTTAGATTTCTGGATTAACATTGAGGATATGTTTAATTCACTGCCTTAAATGCAGAACATGTTTTGTTTTGGCCTTTTTGGAATTCAAAGAATAACCGTGTATGATTCATTGACTTGTTTGGTCACATGTGAATGTACAGTAGTGCAGCCTCCGTGTTTTCTACACAGAGGAGTCAGAGCTCAGAGCAGGTGGGTGTTTACAGGGATCGTTATCTATCCAGCTCTGTGGACCGAGGCTCTAAAACAGCTTCATGTGGTCCAGTTGGACATCCATGGGATAGTTTGTTGAAATATTCACTCCCCTTGCTTCAGAGGAGGGAAACTTTCACACTTCCCATGATCCCTGCTGTTCTGTGAAGAACTGACCTGCAGCTACGCACCAGCAGGTATGACTTCAGGTCCTCGCCGCCTCCGAACTCAGCAGCGAGAATTCATTAGTGCTGGACTTAAACGAGAATGTTGCTAGGAAACTGAGCAGCGATATACCTACAGCTGATCTGATGTGACAGCAGTAAATATTCTTTCACGTGAAGACGAGATGCGGAGGACGGACTCCGGCGCTCTGCACGACCCTGGTCCTGCTGCGCCACGAGCCACATTATTAGAAACGCACACCCACATTTGGACGCACAACAGACACTGAGTCACAGGGGTGTGAATGGCGTGTGTGGTTGCGTATGTCACACTAAAGTTGTCCTCACTGATGATGGAGGTTTCAGTTTCTCTTTCCCTGCAGGGTTGTGGCTGCAGCCCCACGCACCTACCTATCACACAGCTGCTGTTTACACCAGGTTTACAGCCAAAGCACTATACTAAATTTAACTTTGACCCCATGACACGGATCCAGTGATGTGTTATATGTTGTGTTGAGGTTCTGTGTGTTTCCTCCTGCGGCACTCCCTGCATTACGCTGCACTTTGGCACTCCCTGCATTACGCTGCACTTTGACCTTATTTCTTATCAATTTGCATCTTCAAAATGTCTTGTTACTTTCTGATACCAAGTCCGCCCTGAAGAAGTTGTACTGCTCAGAGAATGTTTTATAGTAGCCTAAGGGCCTGACCAATTAATCAGCCATCTGATTGAATCAACTGATCTCAGATAGATCAGAATCATTGTGTGTTGGCCAATAAGTACCAATGTGAACACTTTTTGTGCCTTCAAACTTTTCAGGTGAACTTCAAACTGTCTGGGTTTCTTTCCGTGTCCGTGTCCTTACTTTGGTTGATCCCCTTGAGAAAAATACTGTTCGTGTTTTGATTACTCTGTTTGTGGTTCTCTTATTTATATACTGTAGGTTTTCTCCACACAACACTGCAGGACTTACAGTGGCTAGTAGAAAGAAAGCGTGTAATTATTCATTACAGGTTTTGGCCCTTTTTCTAGTTAATTTTATTTTTCTTATGGATATTTTCCAAGAGTTTACAGCAGTGCTGCACTGAGCCCACTTTGAATAATAAAATTATAAGCAGTCAAATGTTGTGCTTCCATAGCCTACGTATTTTATTTGAACCATATTTGAAGGATGATTGCAGAAAATGTATGTTGTTTACGTAACAGATTAATCAGTTTGTTGCTCCCTAATATTGGTTTTTGGCCATATCAATCTGTTGCTAACAATTATCCCTTGTCTTATCTTGTAGGTGACATGGAGAGGATGGAGGTGTACAGACAGATAGATGGATGAGCAAAGATAACATGGCTGCATAAGGAAAAACAGGAAAGAACTGATAGGGGGACTATAGAACAGCTGTGTCAGAGTGCAGGTAAACAGGAGACAGGTTAGCAGGTGGGTCCGGCAGTCAGGTGACTGGGACAAGGAGGCAGGTCTGAGGACGTGTGGAGTGCAGATGGAGAGTTGGCAGGAGGGCAGAGGCCAGAACAACCAGACAGGACAGGAGCAATGACAGTAGGGACGGCAAATTGTGACCACATCCACATGCCACGCACGCTTCCCCGAAGTAAATCTCAGTAACCCACATACGATTTGCAAATCTGCGGCTTCATGTCAAATTACACATGTTTTTACAGATTTCTTTCTGCCGCATTTCACAGACTATACAGTCCCACAAGGACAACGGAACTTCTGGACAGCATGTACACATCAGGGGGAGCAGGTAAGTGTGTGAAGCTGCGTGGGAGATGGTGCAGGGATGGATGGATGTCAAAGCCTCCCTCCTGCCTGCTGTGCAGCGCGCAGGCTGCTGGTGGAGGTGTGAATCCGACAGCATGCGAAACAGATGCCACTGTGACTCCAGAGCCATACAACATGAACAATGTGTATGAGTTTAAACTACACAGATTTTCATTGTGAAATCTATATGACAGTGTATTTATAGGTACCTTGAAATGTGCCCATTTTTACATTTCAAATTCATAGCACCAAAGCTGTGATCAAATTAATAGTTTCACTGTTTGATTGGCATGACGAGGTTGATGTTCTTTAATATTATGAGTGTTAACTGCTATTCTTTTACAAAAAGAAAAAGGAGTTTGAATATTGCAGAAAAGGAGTTAAAACACATTAAAATCATATTCTGAAAAATATTGTTTGTAGCCAACACATACTCTCCAATCACAGTTAATGAATTCATGTTTTCATACATGCAGTCTGTTGTATAATCAGCAGCTAATTTACATCTTTCCTCACAAGTTTTTTGAGCTGTCGGTTTCAAGGGGATCCTTCCTACTACGATTCACAGCTACATAAAAACATGGTCAGAATAAGTTGAAACCGAACTGCTCCTTATAGTAAACCTGAACACTGATCATTAAGTATTCGGATGTACTCTGAAGGCTGGCGGCTGATTGAGTTCCTCAAACCAAGAGGAAATGTAGTTCATACTATTGACACAAGCATGTTTACCAGAGAGGAAAGCTGAGAGCCACACGCACAGTTTGGACATAAAAATTTAGAAACTTCCTGATCCAGAGTTGCACTCCCCTTTAGCACAAACCCAGAAGCCTAAAAGGCACTTCTCTAACAGATCTGATCTGTGTCTTTTCTTTTCATCTGGGGGTTTAAAGCCTTTTTAGCTGGATTATTCCCAGCGGAGAGAAACTCGTCAGTCTGTGAACTGTACGGCCTCTGATGTGTGTAAAGTGCCGCACTGAGCTGTCAACACGCCTGTGCATCAACGTCACAGAGACAAAGACTCCAACCATCTCTGTGTTCAGATCATGAATGAATCAGCCGCTGAACGAGGCACAGTGCACCTACTGCATCTACAGAAGCTCGTTCTGAGGCCCTGCTGCAGTTAAACGACTCACACTCAAGAACGGCTGAATGAAAAGTAATTCATGTGTGTTTTCAATGCAGTGCTGTGACTTTCAGTGGAATGCTAATCTAAAGTATTTGTGCCAATCTAAGTGGACCTATCTGCCTCTCCTCGCTGGGCATGCATGGCTCAATTTGTTTGACTCTTTAGTCACACTCACAGTTTCTATGATTCTCTGTAACAGTGTTCAATTCCTTCTTAGCTACCTTGAAACTGCTGGAGGTTTCACTCAGTCACTGAACAAATAAGGACAATATAGCGAGTGGCTCTGTGCTGGCAGTGATGGATGCAGCAGCTTTCAGGGAAGAAATGGAGGGGGGGGGGGCATGCTCTGAACAACAACCAGAGCTGGAGACAGACTTGTAACTCACGTCCACAGATTTGTAGCCAATGCTGGTGCAGTGTATATAGCCTATACTTGCACACTCACTTGTAATATCATTTTATATACCCCTCCATTTTATTTAAAACACTTGGTGGAAGTGTACCATAACATAGGCTAACTGTGTAGGCTACAAGAGGATAACGGTTAGTAACATTAATGTTAATGTTATAATAAAGGTTATAACTGTTGGTAGCCTAGTTGTTGTTGTTGGTTTTGTTTATATGTGCAAAATTGCTGGTGAATTTTGTGGGTGATTGTGCTTTGGTCATTTGACTTAAACTAGTCAGTTGTTGTCATGGCAATAGTACAATCTTCCTGTCTGGGCCAACAGCATTACATAGGATCAATGGAATGTAATGTATGTAGTGTAAAGTGTCAATATAAATACAAATAACATAGTAGCCTAATTAGCACAGAATGTGAGATTTAGTTGTAAGAGTCTAAGAAAAAAATTATTTGTAAAATGTGTTAATACATTTTGATTAATAAATCATTTCTTATACTTTTTCTTCCACAATAAAACCTATCCTTATTTTTCAAAATAAAATGTTCAATCTGAGCCTTGAGTGATTCATGGGTACAACACTAGGCAAGGCAAGGCAAGGCAATTTTATTTGTATAGCCCGTTTTTACAAAAAATGTCTCAAAGGGCTTTACATGGCATAACAACATCTAGCAGTCTGGTTCAGGGTGGTAATAATAGTCCATGACTTTTCATAGAACTACAAACAGTTAAAACTTTTCAGGATGTAAAAATCCTGGAGCGCTCTCCCCCTGTGGTTAAACCTTGTTATCTAACACTCACCCTGGACATGCTTCGCTTTCAATCTCAAAAATGCCGTTTGTACGATCGTGATCAGATGGTTTTTGGTTGTTTGCTTCACATTTGCAGCTGTGTGCTGTAGAGGTCACCAGTTAGAGAATGTAAACAATCAAGTTATTTGTTCCTTGAGTTTGTCCTTCAGGCTTTGCTACTCCCTGTGTACAGATTTACCAGGGTACATATGTTGCCTGTGGGGAAGCTCTGGAGCTGATTTCATGCCAATGTTTTTTTTTCTTTTCTTTTTTTTTTTGCCAGTGTCCTACAATTCACTAGAAAACTGTGTGGTTTGCATACACAAAACTTCATAAACAAACTAATGCATTTGTTTTGCAGATAGAAAATACTTCTATAAGGACATACACAACATATAATATTTCTAACAAATCAAACAAAAAATTATCATGTGATCTCCTAATTTGCAACAGGTGGCATCAGTAGTATCAAAAATGCAATTAGGTAATAACCACTAGAGTCCAGTTCTAAAACTGTATTCTATGTTAAAATTTGTCCTTGCCCAAAAAAATGTTTTTGTTTTTATACCTAACTCCCACCTGATGTGCTTGGCTGTGCTAGTGATGCTAATGGGAGCATAGCAAACATCCCACCACTTTTGGATTAGCCAGGAGTTAGGAGTGGAGTCAGGCACTGCCAAGGTGGTGACAGTGAAGCAGCTCACTCTGAGAAACCTGGACTCGACTAATAGCCTTTATTGTAGCCACAAATTGTACAAAAGATTGTGACCCACTTTGTTATAGGACGTGAACAGTACTGAGAAAAAAAACATACAAAATGCTTAGCCTATACTAAACAGTAAGCTTAATGAAGAATAAAGAGTGATGTGTTCTCTTTGGAACATGTAATGAACCATGAACCACTAAGTCACAATGAAATCACTGATTTAAAATGATTTATATTTATAGGCTAAATAGACAAAGGACTAATATATATTACAGCATATCCTGTGAACCATTAAATTACATGAAAACCATTGAAAATCTTTTTATTAGTGAATTACACTATTATTCCTATAAACCACTAACTTGGAACAATGCAAACAAGCTATGATGCTAGATGCAGTCCAATGTGAGTGAGTCATAATGCTAATATTAGCATGCTAACTAAGATCTTCCTTCATTTGTCCTAGGGCTCGGGAAATTTCCATCTACATTAGGCATGAATATATTGATTTCATTGACTCAGATTAATTTCCCACAATCTGCTCTTCCCTTTAAAACTCTTCTTCTGAATCGTGTTTTCTCAACATTTTTCTGTCTGGGGGGCACTGTGGTGTGGTGCATTACCATGCCTGTTTAATGAAACAAATGGCCAACTGTACTGAACAGAGAGGTAAGGAAGCTCTTTCCATTTCCGTATTGCTTGCTGCTGAAATGAAACACAAGGCTCCACACAGTACCTGCACTGTTTGATATGAGAGGGATAAAAAGGAGTCTTACTCTCCAGGAAGTCCAGTTGACAGGCGGGGGCGTTCAGGCTCATGAAGTTGAAGCCACGGGTGGGTCGGCAGCGGCCCCTCTTGGCTGCTGGCTCCCCGGGGGTCAGACCCTGCAGCATGCTGCTCTTCCCAGCCCCGTCCAGACCGAGGACCAGGACCTGGCGCTTCCCTCGCTCCTCTTCCTCCTGCAGGTAGAGCGCAGCACAGAGGCATTCAGAAATGCAGACGTAAAGCAAAAATTAAACATACATAATATAATTCATTCAACACTGAACAAGGTTATTTGTTCAGTTTTAGGAAGAGTGGGCATATGGAGGTTTGCCTTACAGGTTTACAAATAAAGGATGTTTAACAGTGTAAATGCTAGTTCATATTATTGCATATTGAACATCTTTGTGGTCTGGACCTTTTGTCAGTAAAATAAACATTTTCAAATCGAGACATAACTTCAAGCCACTCAGACACTATGATAGGGAACCAGCCCACGACAGCCCTATAAATACGAATGTCCGTGACTGACTGACCAAGTGATTAAGCTACACCACTGTGCAGCTGGGCGAATTCTGGCGCTTGTCCACTGGCCATTGCTCTTTTGTGATGAATTGGCAAAAACACTTTCTGTTCTGAGGTGTTTACAGCTTGTAGTTTTGGCAACTTGACACATTTGTTGCTAGATTGAGAGAAATAAAATGCACATAGAAACAATGATGTCAGCTGTTTATGCACCAGGTCAAGCCAGATACATGGATTTTTACTTTGTTTATGGTTTGTTTAAGTATTTTTTGAGGCTTTTCACCTTTAATTGACAGGACAGTAGAGATAGACAGGAAAGGGGGAGGCAGAGAGAGGGGGAATGATGCAGCAAAGGGCCAATGGGGGTATCGAACTGGGGATTGTTTTTACTTCTATACATCAAACAGTAAAATAATGAATCATTTAATATCCCTAGCTTTATAATTAGTGGCTTTAAAGGATCAGATTATCTGTATGTCTCAAGCAAACTTCATGAAACTGCTGGGACGTTGACCCTGGGTGTACAAAAGACACTTCATAATGTTCAGGAAAATGAGTCAGCATGTGTAAACCTCCAGAGGTAGATAGAGCTATCCTGATATCTCACTTTAGTGAAACACATCAGCAAGCAGCATCGTAATGACTCTGCTCTTTATTAGCTTTAAGTCAGATCTGAGTGAACCTGCAGGGACCTGGAGAGAGCGGCTGTCGTTCACTCAGCCGCCTCAGTCTGAGGAAAGACTGACAGTCGGTAAAGGTTAGCAGCCAGATTCAAAATCATCAGTGCTTTCTCTCTGCCCACCAGGCGCCAGAAAGCCTTGGTCCCTCTGAGATCCTTGGCACGTCAGTCATCTTCCTTTTTAAAAGTCACACAAGGTTAGTCTTTATTCATGCTGTGTGCAGAAGTGCAGTGTTAATTAGCAATTCATATTAGCCCTTTTAGAGCCGAGATGCATCGGTTTTTAGCTTCTTTATTATAGAAAATATCACACTTGACTTCACTTTGGTGATGGATGATCGTGCCTTGAAGATTACTTTATTTCATTTTCATAATTAGCAGCTCTAATTTGATCCCTCGACAGATAAAACTACAGCACAGAGTTGGAGAGAGGTCAGAGGATGAAGTTCAGATAATTAGGTGATGAATTTAATTTTCTCTGACTTGTTTCTCTCAGCAAGCACTGGCTGCTGTTGCTGGGTAAATGCATGCAGGGGTAAATAAACACAGTTGCTTTGACGCTCTGTGTTTTTCAGGCTCTTCACTGGGAGACAAAACCTCAAACCCCGGGAGTGTTGAAGCCTCGTCGTAGCTGCTGAGGCTGCAGAGCTCATGCTCCCGCCTCTTGAAGCTTTAAGAGCATGGATTTTTTTGTGCAAAGTGATCAATTCTTGAAGATAGTGGCTGCTCTCTGCCCCTGTCGTCTGATTGGAGCTTACATGATCTCAGGATTGCACAGGAGAAGTTAATCAACACCCGAAAACCTTCCACACTGATCATTCCTTTTGATTAAGAAATGGATTTGACATTTTTTCAAATCAATTATCTTGTGCTACAGTTTGTTGGTGCATATCTTCACAGACTTTTTCCTTTAGGTTTCAAACTCACTACTGCCAGTTAAGACCTTTTCTCAGAAACACACCAATACTGTATTGATTTCTATTACTTACTGGCTCCGCAGGGAGGAAAAGAAAAGAAGCAGAGCTCAGCTGCATGATCTGCACTGCTGGATTTGACAGGTAGGGATTTAACGTCTTGCTCAAGGACACTCCAGCGGAGCAGACGCCTGGCAACACAAGGGCTTTATCACATAGAAGCACTATAGCCCACTCGCCTGCAGCAATTTACAGGGGAGAGGGAGAAGATGAGGAAACGATGATCCTCTGACTCTGTCACATACCATCAGTCCCTCCAGCTCCAGTTCTGCTGTGATTAAAAGCTGTGACTTCTTGCTTTCTACCACATCTTTCTTCTTCATTTGCTGAAATCATGGTCCTTTAACTACAGATAGGAAGCATCAACTTGTTGCTTTGAATGATAATCAAGTGTGGATCACCTCCAACTTTAAATTACTGTGAATATGGTTCACTAATTAAAGAGGAACTATGCAGGATTTTTTTTACCTTACTACATTTTAACCTTAAACCCCTTGTACAGAGCTTTTTTAACTGGAAACGCAAAAGTCTCTGGTTTCTGCTGATGTGTCTCTGTTACCTACAACAGCAAATGAGCCCATAGCGTCTTGAAAGATCAGTGCTGCCGCCCCGGTGTCCCAGCTCTCATCTCGGCGGCACCACAGCACAAACGCACCCCGTAATCTCTTGTGTATGACAGATAAGACTGCACAAATATACACACTGTAACATCATATATGATATATACGTAACATAATCTGATTGCCCCCCCCCCCCCCCCCCCCTCATTTCTCATTTGTGATTCTTAATTTGAATTGCAAGTTTTGAATCACAAGTGAGCTGCTTTACTGTCGCCATCTTGGCAATGTCTGACCCTGCCCTGTAACACCTAGGCTCATCTGGGTGAAGGGAGGGGCATGTGTGAAGCTGAGACTTTCGCGAAGGTTGCTATGGTAACCGTGGAGAGTATACACTCCTGTTAGCATCATTAGTTTAGCTGGGTGTCTGGCCTGAAGGCTAACCAAAGGCCAATTCAGTCGCTGAATAATTAGCTAGTTAACAAGCTGAAGTGTCTTCCGGCTAATCCAAAAATGGAGCAAAAATGTCAGCGACTGTCAGTTTATGACAAGCACATGCTCACCTACACATCAAACAAAGAGGCCATACCCCTATAAACCTCACATCTTTCTGATGTGTGTGTGTCCTTAGTGTAATTTTGTGTGGGTCATCTGAAACAATCATCATCCCCCTCAATGACCACTCGACTGAGCACTGGAACAAAACACTACACAAACTTTTTTTTTTTTGACCACAAAAAAGAGTGTTGGTGACATTTTATATCCAAGAGGTCAAAGATCAGTGTCCCTGTGACATTTCAATGTTCTGCACAAACACTTCTGCTCATTATACAAACATGTAACTCAAAGGGGAGATTGTCTGACAATTGCTGTTTAACTTCACATTGAATGTGTGATTTTTGTTTATCTGTTGTTATCATTATTGATTAATGATTGATTATATAAGTACCTTATGTATGAGCATTTGCTGCGTCTTAATAATGCCATATTTGTTTTTAAAGGTCCGTAAGCCCTCAGGGTTTGGACCCACTGTCCATCCTTGCAGAATTTGGTTTCTCTGAATGTTTTACCTCAAATCTTCTCTTTTTTTTGGCTCTCTGAGAAAACTCTCAGCCAATCAGAGGAGACACTCAGCGCCTCTGATAGGCTGACACTGACCTGTTGTTACTAGAGTTCCAGAGCGAAGCCTGAGAGAGGAGAAAACTACACACTTTATGGCTCTTAAAATCACGATTTATATCTTCTTATGGAAAAAACGTCAAACTAAAACACAGGTTGGTGTGAAATGAGACCTTTAAGCTTCAGGTGCAGGTTTTCCCTTGTGTCTGTGTTTGCAGAAATAATGATTAGACCAACTATCTAAACGGACCCAGAAACTGCGGTACATTAATTCACCCACAGACTAAATCTTCCTCTGCTGTGATTGTTTGTCGCCGTGTAAATGAGCATGTGCAGCCCTCCCGCCCACTGAAACCCCCTGAGGTCAAAAGCACGCTGTTAGTCAACTCCCTTGCTCTTTTCCCCATGCCGGAGACACGATTACAATGCGTCCTGGTACTTACAATGCATCTTGGTACACTTTGGCTCCAGGGATGAAAACATTTAAGTCCCCCTCTGCAGCAAGCTGCTGCCAGACACTGACAACATTATCCTCCGAAGACGGACTGAGCCAGATAAAGCAAGCTAAGCCTATTACAGGCTGCTGCTGATTGAATCCAGGAAACAAGATTAGAGACATGCAAATAGATTTTATTAAGAGATTCAGTTTGCAGCTGTAGTGCTTCATTCAAGAACCATTCATCAAGTCACCCAGCTGCTTCACTTCCGTCTGTCTCTGCTGGAATCTGACTGAACAAACCGTACGCTGCCTCAGTCACACCACGTCAAACACAAACACATCCTTTTAATCAATTTTAGGTTTTAGAAACATCACCGCCCACATCATTCTGCTTCTATTTAACAGCAGCAATTAGAGCAGTTAATTTCCATATTAGTCTCTCTGGTTTGAGTCTGGTCCCCATTTTAATCACACTCAGGGATCTGATTTTTTCACATGGCTTCTTCTGTCTGTCGATGCAGCAGCTAAACGCTTTACCTTGACAGCTGAGGATGAACATGGTTTGATTCCCAGCTGCCTGAATCACTCTGCTGGATCCAGCTTCTTCGTGTAATCACTGGAAAACCTGAGCTTCAGCAGCACAGTTTATGATCTGCATAACTGACAGTGTTGATCATTGTTACATTATTTATCATCACATTTGTTTGCTTTACAGACCAACTGCCGATCGATCTCCACTCGCTATTTAGAGTTTCTTCTGAGCCTTGTGGGCATATGGAATTAAACCGCTGCTCAGCCACTGTGAAGCAATCCCAGTACTTAAGTATATTTATGTGTATCTGTACTTAATTCAATTCAATTGTGTTTTATGGACATGTCTGTGGACTTTGTTGGACATCCTACGAGGTTTTCAGCGACCGGCCGTGTGGTCAGGGTGCACACCTCATGGTCATGACCTAATCATGACTTAAGCATTTTTAAAAGGAAGTTTTCAATTAAAATTTGACTGACCAACTTTTGTAGTGGAGTAATGACCAGGACTGTCTAGACCAGTGGTGGATACAAAGGTGTTGTACTGTAAGGGTCTACATTTGGTAACAGATCTACCCCACAAAAAGGTCCCTGGCTGGGCGGGGCAGTACTTTCCAGAGGTTCAGGAAAAGCTAATGTTTTCCGATTGCATTTGCAGCATGTTTAAAAAGCTGCAGCTGTTTTGTTTTGATTCAAGACTGTTTTTCATCATGGTTGGAGATGGAGTCTCAGAAGAAAATATATGACAGATGGATGGACATTGAGTCCCAGGCCTCCCTAAGCATTTACATGGAAGCAGAGATCCAGGTGGAATTCAAATCAGCGAGCCGCAATTAAAGTTGTGCACCAAAATAAGGTTGGGTGCGCACAGTGTCTTCCACACTATGACAAATAAATAAAAAATAAATATGACACACTGTAAAGCTTTTGTCTTCTTCTTACGACCACCGACTGGATAGGACTGGAGGTTGTTGTGCATTGCTTTTCCATTATGTTGTCGGCCTGATTTGCATAATCTTCCTGTAACTTTAGGTCATGAGGAAGCAAAGACAACGACGGGCCACAGGAACCTTTAAGTTCATGAAGAACGCATCTTAAGATACAGATAATGATGGAGCAGTCAGAGCATCAGCATCATTATTATCACCAACCTCTGTATCGTCATCATCTTCACCATGGTGACACCACCAAAACCATCAGCTTCATCATCAGTTCCTTGCCCACTCTCTATTATTATGATTTTCTTTGTCTCAAATGTTGTTGAGATATATTGTCATCATTATCTTCATCATGAGTCACTAATACAGTACCATCATCATCATCATCATCATCATCATCATCATCATCATCATCATCATCATTATCATCATCATCATCGTCAGACAAAGGAATTCCCCTTGGGTGATAAATAAAGTAATTCTCATGTTATCGTCTTTGTCCCCTCCATACTAAGTGCATCATTATCATCATCATCATCATCACCATGTCCATTGTCATTTATGAAGCTTCTTCATCACCATAACTGCTATTACCTATTTATTATTATACTGAGTCTTGTTACCTTCAACATCACCATTAAATGGCCAAAGCCATCATCATCATCATCACCATCATAATCACATCCTCTGCATGTCAGTTATTCATCATCATCAGCACCATCCTCCTCATCCTCATCCTCTCCATTCACAACCTCTTATTCAGAATGATGATCAGCTTCAGCATCATCAAAAATCATCTTCATCACCACCTCTCATTCATTTACCAACCATCCTCTTCATCACCTTCATCACCTCAGTTACAATCATCTAAATTCTGCAGCCAGTCACTCAGATGTAATGACAGCCTCTCAACGTCCTTCCTGTCTAAGTTAAACACCTGAGTGTAGATAATAAGATCTAAAAGGGGGGGGGGGGGTCAATTAGAAACATGCTGTCCCACCTCCTTGATCGTGCAGTATTCCGCCTGTGGTGACCATATTCGCCTCTTGTAGAAGTAGTTCAAGGCGATGAAGAGAGCAGAGCCCAGGGCTGCCACGGCGGCGGTCAGGGCAATGGAGATGTGCCGGAGGAGAACCATATGTGGAGCGCACCGACAGGCGACTGGAGCCGGAGCCGGAGCCGGGTGCCGGAGCCGGGGGGACCTGAGGGCGGAGGTGGAGGTGGAGGGGGGTGGGTCACTGCTCTCCTGGATGCCGACAGTGTTGAGACTGAGTGCCGCTTCCCTCTCCTCGCTGTAACAAGCCGGACGCCGCTCTACATGTGACCGAGCGCTTTCTGCTTGTTTTTGTTTCGAGACGCGCAAGAGGGGGGAAATGATGAGGCGTTTAAGTGCTGCACGTAAACTCCACAACTCTTGTGCAAATGCGACTCGCGGTGCTTTCAGGTGCACCTTTGACCAGCAGGACTGCAACTGTTAATCACCAGAAAGTAAATCAGCAACTACTTGGATAGGCTACTCAATTAATATTTTGAGCAAACAAATACAACATCTGCAGCTTTCAGTCTCTCAGATAAGAATATTTTTTTATGTAGGCCTATCTTTGTGATGGGACTGCTGGTCAAATGATACAAATTATCAGATCACCTGGGCTGAGTTTCATTGAGCGTCTTTGCGTATTTTTTAAATCAATCAAGTATTAAATCTGCTCATTTTACTCAACTGTAGCGAACAAGTGTAAATCTTCATTAAAAAAAACAGGCCTGGATTTACCCACGGCAAAACTGACCAATACTACCCTGAAACACCCCAATTCTTTTCTATACTGTGTTGCCTGAGACTGTCATCCTTTCCTAAAATTGAATGATAAGGGCAAAGGGGAAAGTCACATGACATTGTTATAGAGCTATAACCTGTAGGTCAATGTCAATTTAATTTAACCTTGACCATTATCTCTGATATTAAATATGTAGTAACTGATTGTTTCCACTCAGGGGCAGCAAAAACTAGATATGAACACTGAAATGTCATTTTAAATTGATAGTGAGTCATTCACCTGGTGAATCTCAGTCCATCATTGATCCTATTGTCATACTGGACTTGATAACTGGAGAATTAACCTATGGAAATGTCCTGTTGTTGGATTTGTCATGGAAAGTGGAAGACAGTGATGAAAATGTGGTAGGCTAATATTTTGTTGGAGAGACTCAGTGTCAGCAGCCTCTTATATGCATGGGAACTTTTAATAAACACAGATCCAAACATAATATATCGCAGTCCTAAAAATGTAATTATAGAATATCATCATCATTAGATATGCAGAGATGTAGCTCCAGCTTTCCCACTTCCAGACCGCACTTGAAGGCAGCAGGAACACCCCGCCCATCGCCGGTGTACCGACGGGAGCACGGACGTCAGAGGCCAGAAGTGAATTGTTGTGAATCCGAGCAGACAAGGGACAAGGGAGGAGGATCTCAGACAGAATATTATAGCTGCTGCGCAGCAATGGGTCGGGTCCGGGCTAATTTTGGCAAATTCTGAGCAACAAACAGGAGAACAGGAAGACAGGACGGTTGACCTTATAATGTTCAATTTGCATCAGTTGAGGATTGAACCCGCAACCTTTGGAACCAAAGACCTTTGTCTATCACACTGAGCTAATTGACAAGTGGCAGTTCAACAGTGGCTTCACAAATTGAGTAAGCCATTCACTGTCGTGTTTGAAACCACAGTAAAAAGAAAAATCAGTTTTTGAGGTAAAATAATGATATGTATTAGTCAAACATCTACTATGTTAGGAGCCTTCGCACATGGTCCAGTCCAAGCTATTTGGATTTTTAAATTTAGAGGCTTGCTGTGATGGCACCATTAGGACAATTGTCACAGGACATCTGACATTTTGATCTGTCATCATCATCATCTTCACCCTTGCTGGGTCTCGAACTCACAATCTCTGACACCAAGAACCAGCTCCTAACTCGCTGAGCTAATTGGCTGGTAGTGAGACCTGCTGTGTAGCTTCATTTATCCACTCAGGTGAGCCAGTGCCCGGGCAGCTGTTGTGATGAAATGGTCAAAATGTCAATAATTCAGTCATCTAAACAAAAATCTGATAATACATAAATTGCATCTTGACAACATGGAAATGTTGGTGATTTGTTTTTAATGATAAGTGTTTTGCTTCATAAGAGAAAATATGATGTTTATAAATTCCACTCTCACATTGGCTGCAGTTGTTCCCATGAGAGCAGAATTCAAAATGTTCTAGAAAATTCAGTTTTTGAGATAAAATTCTGATATTTGCCAAACTTCATCAACCATGACTCCAGAATATTCTCAATTTTTTCAGGAAGATTGAAAATGTATTTATCAAGAATTTGATGGTATATGTTTACAGTAGTGTTTACAGTCAAACGTTTTCATGCACTGTAGGCTCAATTTTTGCTTAATCAAAAATCCGAGAAACAAGTTTTGTGGAGGACAGTCTGGAGATGCTCTGTAGCAAGTTTGGTGTCAATTGAGCAAAAATTGTGGGAGGAGATACATTTTAAAAGTTTTACAGTTATTGAAAAAAACAGAGTGATGGACTTCATAATTTGTAATAAGTTTAAGTGGACAAAGGTTTCAGCAGTATTGAGGCTACATTGTGGTGAAGTTTCAACACTGTAGCATCTACCGTTGGTTTGGTAGGAATTTTTAAAGTTTTTAAATTGAAACGCTTATTGTGCCCCCCCTAGGAGGGGGGGGCACATGTCCTTGGAGTTGAGTAAATCTGGCATGGGACTGGACCTTTGTGCAAAGTTTGGTGACTTTTCACCCATGGGAAGTATGACTTCCTTGGAAGAAGAAAGAAGAAGAAGTTTATAGCTGCTGCGCAGCAATGGGTCGGGTCCGGGCTACTTTTGGGCAAATTTAGGCAATTCTGAGCAACAAACAGGGGAATAGGAAGACAAGACAGTTGACCTTATTCAATTTGCATCAGTTGAGGATTGAACCCACAACCTCGGGAACCAAAGACCGTTGTCTATCGCACTGAGCTACTTCAAAAGTGGCAATTCAATAGTGGCTTCACAAATTGAGTAAGCCATTCACTGTCGTGTAGGCAGATTTGAAACCACAGTAAAAAGAAAAATCAGTTTTTGAGGTAAAATAATGATATGTATTTGTCAAACATCTACTATGAGTCTAAGATGTTAGGAGCCTTCGCACATGGTCCAGTGCAAGCTATTTGGATCATCATCATCATCATCATCTCCCTTGCTGGGTCTTGAACCTACAACCTCTGACACCAAGAACCAGCTCCTAACTCGCTGAGCTAATTGGCTGGTAGTGAGACCTGCTGTGTAGCTTCATTTATCCACTCAGGGAGTCAATGCCCAGGCAGCTGTTGTGAAGGCAGATTTTGAAAAGTCAGAAATTCTATTATCTAAACAAAAATCTGTTAATACATAAATTGCATTTAGACAGCAAAACAGCTTGAGGACATGTGACATTTTGATCTGTCCTCATCATCATCGCCCGTGCTGGGTCTCGAACTCACAATCTCTGACACCAAGAACCAGCTCCTAACTCACTGAGCTAATTAGCTGGTAGTGCAACATGCTGTGTAGCTTCATTTATCCACTCAGGTGAGCCAGTGCCCGGGCAGCTGTTGTGATGAAATGGTCAAAATTTCAGAAATTCAGTCATCTAAACAAAAATCTGATAATACATAAATTGCTTCTTGACAGCATGGAAATGTTGGTGATTTGTTTTTAATGATAAGTGTTTTGCTTCATAAGAGAAAATATGATGTTTATAAATTCCACTCTCACATTGACTGCAGTTGTTCCCATGAGAGCAGAATTCAAAATGTTCTAGAAAATTCAGTTTTTGAGATAAAATTCTGATATTTGCCAAACTTCATCAACCATGACTCCAGAATATTGTCATTTTTTTTCAGGAAGATTGAAAATGTATTTAGCAAGAATTTGATGGTATATGTTTACAGTAGTGTTTACAGTCAAACGTTTTCATGCACTGTAGGCTCAATTTTTGCTTAATCAAAAATCCGAGAAACAAGTTTTGTGGAGGACGGTCTGGAGATGCTCTGTAGCAAGTTTGGTGACAATTGAGCAAAAATTGTGGGAGGAGATACATTTTAAAAGTTTTACAGTTATTGAAAAAAACAGAGTGATGGACTTCATAATTTGTAATAAGTTTAAGTGGACAAAAGTTTCAGCAGTATTGAGGCTACATTGTGGTGAAGTTTCAACACTGTAGCATCTACCGTTGGTTTGGTAGGAATTTTTAAAGTTTTTAAATTTAAACGCTTATTGTGCCCCCCCTAGGAGGGGGGGGCACATGTCCTTGGAGTTGAGTGAATCTGGCATGGGGTCGGATGTTTCTGTGAAGTTTGGTGAGTTTTCACCCATGGGAAGTATGACTTCCTTGGAAGAAGAAAGAAAGAAAGAAAGAAAGAAAGAAAGAAGAAGAAGAAGAATTCCTAGGAATACAATAGTGTCCCGGCAGCTTAGCTGCCCGGACCCTAATGAATGAAGCTGTGACAACTATTTATCAAAAACAGTGTTAGAAAATTTGCTAAACAGCAAGATATAAACACACAAAGAAAGAATGAAACAAATTATGTAGGCCTGGCTAGCCTACACAAAAACTTCAAAAAGAGAGAGAAACTATTTAAAAAAAATATCTTAAAAGCCAATATGTTGACTATTATTAAGGCCCATTATATATAAAATAACATCCAAAATCCGTGAATAATGACATTCTACAGAAGTATTAGAGGATAAAATGCAATAGCCTACTGTCTTGACAAAACTATCTTTAAACAAATTCCACTTCAGATATGTAGCCTACTGAATAACAAAGACAAGGAACATGGACAACACTGGTGTCAACACAAGACGGACAAAGAAACACGACATGCAGAATTACATCTTTAAAGCCAATAACTACACAGGAATCTACCATGAACTAACCAGCTAGCCCACCAGGTTTCACTGACCAGTCAGTGACTTGAGAGAGATCTCTGAGCACTGAGCTTCCTCTGGGTTTAGGACACTTTGCAGACTCATCCAGGACTGAGGCAAAGTCACTTAACAAGAACCAGAGGGAATTTACAGGGCTGAATATGAGGGTTATAACCATGCAAATGTCACGTCTGATAACAACCAGAGCACCAGGCCACATTGACAATCAACAACCAGATGTTTAATCAGGAAGCAGCTGAGTGGGGGATTAAAGTGCTGCAAGAAACTCTGAGTTTAACATTCAAACTTTCTCCTTCTGTGTCCTTCAAGACCTAAATTAATGTCATGAGTCATTTTTTAAAACTATAATTTCAGTACCTTAATCAGAGTGTTTCCTGTGATCAAAATTAGAGCAGGTGGAGCAGCAGATGTTCCCTTTGGTCTTGAAATTACAGCAATGCCCTCTGCTCAAATTATGCCAGTTTTAAATAAAAGAGCTAAAGAGCTGTTGGAAACCATCCTGGCAAGTTTAATCAAAACCCAACCTGTGGCCCCTGAGCTGTACAGGCAAAAAACAAACAAAACAAAACAAAAAACGGACCTAAAATCAGTCTCCATGGCACAGCATGAGGATGCACCATATCACTTTGACCTCCAGAGGGCGCTGTGAGCTTGAGACTGAGTAGCCTGTGTCAATTCAGAGAGCTGTGGAAATGGGCCTACCGTATATACATTATTAATATTTGCATAAATTGTGAATCAAACACATCAGAGTTTTTTGCTCTGACCCCCTTCTCGGTTTTTACCTTTAAAGCAGCACCTGTTCTCTTCAGTAGCCTACATCTGTGCACAGGATTTTACAGGTTGTTCCAACATCTTGGAGAAGACCACCTGTGGATTTAGTCCACATCAGTATCCCCTGTCTCTTGTGATCCAAGACCGAGTCCATGATGCTGAGGTTAGGGATCTGGTGGGCCAGACAATGTGGTCCTTGTCACTGAATATGAAACTTTACAAGGCTGCTGTATGCTTGTCTTTAAAACTTCTGCACAGTTCAAATTTAAATTTAATATAAGAAGATTCTTATAGGCTACCCCACTTTTAAAGACTTGCTTTTAGGTGATTTCTTTGTATTTTTTTCCCATGGCCTTTATTTTTCCTGAGGCTATTATCCTTTTCTTTTTAAAAATATCTTACTGTCCTATACTATATTTTATTGTTTGTTTTTATCAGTTTCTATTGTTTTTTTTCCATTTCCTTTTTAATCTTATTTAGTTGCATTGTTTTTTTTTTATGAAACTGCTCTTATTTGTTTCTCAATGCTTTTATTTTTCTGTTTTATTTCACTTTAGCTCATTCTGTGCTTTATATTTTGTAGTGCTTATAATTCCTTTAATTAGGCTATTTATGTTTTATGGGCTCTTATGAGTTTTATGTCTCTATTTTGGGGCTCTTCTGTTGCCATTGCTCTTGTGTGTGTCTGCTTGCATGTCAAAGCACCTTATAAACTCTTGTTTTAAAGGTGCAATATAAATAAAGGAATTATATACAATTATTATCAATTGTATTAATCATAGCCTTTGTTTAGAGTTTCATTTTACACACTAGACCAGGCCTGGGCAAACTAAGGCCCGTGGGCCATTTCCAGCCTATTAATCCAGCCCATCAAATACTGGTAAAAACTGTCCAAATTAGGCTATTCCAAAGACCACAAATTTGATGCACAGGCAAAAAAGGGGGACCAACAACACTGCTCCCACTGAAATTGAATATTATTTGAATGTAAGTTTTCTTTTACTTTTAGGTAATGGCTTTAACGTGTAATTTAGCCTATTAGTTCACACAAACACTCTCCAACCACCTGATACTGACCCCCCAGCCAAATTTTAAAACTCATTGTGATCCCCAAGCTAAAATGTTTGCCCACCCCTGCACTAACTTAGACCATGTTCAGAACTTTTTGTTGATATCAGTCTGTCAAATCATTGCGACCGGAAGTTTCACCTTGCTGGTGGCAACAAAAGTTTTATTTTGAAATCGTAGCCGGAAGCTGCCGCTGCGAACGTACGGAGCTTGACAGCGGTCGACCGGCCGAAGTCATCGGGACTGAGGGAAGACTTTACCGCCGCCACCGCTGCCGCCGCTGCCTCCCTCCCTTCCTCCCGTCCGGGCTGCAAACGGATCATTTATCAAAGATAACAGACCCGAGTTTCACGCGGGGTTTACCGGATTTTTACGTCTTCGGATTTGCTCGTTACTTTTCCTCTCTCGGCGGCGCTCGGAGTGCTCGTTACCCCGCGGCGGCTGGCGGCTAGCATCGGCGACTGCTGCTCAACATGGTGGCCTGTAGGCAGGAGGGAGAGACGAGCTCACTGAGGGGGTTTTAGAGGGGTTTTTAACGGCACTCGGACGGTTCTCGGTGTGAAGCTCCCCCCTTCACTGGTGTGGACACATTACTGCCCTCCTTTGGTTTTTTATTGAGGTTTATGGACTTGGACGTGAGGCAGCTTTCTGTGTTTATGTTGAAACCGACAACAGACCAGCGGCAGCAGCAGCAGCAGCAGCAGCAGCATCGCCCGTGTGCTGTGGACCGTGGATAATTGCAGTTTACTTAAAAAGTTGTCACCGGAAAAGTTGCAAAACATGCGTTTACAACTGGAAAAACACGTCAAATATCATCACGGTGTAGTTTAATGACCGCTGTGTTTATATTACACATGAGTTGACACTCGCATAGAGATGAATTGGTGCACAAGTGCAGCCTGCTGGAGCTGCTTCACCCTCTGATACAGTGTCTTTCATCAGCCCCTTTCTTTTTTTTTTTTGGAATCATTGCTAATCGGTGGATTATTATGGATTATTATTATTATTCCCTAATCCAAGGCGCGCCAGACCGGGAATTTTGGGAATAACTACTGATGCCGTTGTTGCTGATGATGACAGAGAAAAGCGATGGTTTCCCTTCGTTATGATTTTGAGTAGAGAGGAGTTAATTACATGGAGACTCGCCTGACATGCCAAGGAAGGAGTTGCCACTACCTGAGGGTTGGGAGGAAGCCAGAGACTTTGATGGCAAAGTCTATTACATTGACCACATCAACCAGATCACCAGCTGGATCGACCCCAGAGACAGGTATGGAGTCTGTGCTGTAGGAAGACCTTTGACCCCTTGCAGATGAGATATTTAAGGAAAAAATGTAAATGTGACCTATGCATACCACTAGACCAGGCCAAAGGAGCCTGATAGGCTGAAAGATATTTACTGTGCTCTATAAAGACCAGCCGCTGGTCCATAGATCCTAGTTGTGGAAGAGAAAGAAGGCTGACTCAGTTTAATTTCAAATGTAGACAGAAATGTACATAGGATGTAAAAAGATACAATAAATGCAAATACCAGCAGACACACATACTCTATTTACCTCTGCCCCTGTGTTGCCTTTATTCTGAACTATGACATCTCTCGGTCACGGTGTTTGGGACATCTATCCTCCATGTCTCTTATCCTAGTAACAGTTATTTTCATTGTTAATGTCCCACTCTTTTAAGGTATAGTAGTTTACTGGGCTCATGTGTTTCACTGCATTGACAAAACAAAGCTGCCAAATAGTGTGATATTATGTGTAGGGCTGCACGTAATGGGAGTTTTTTTTTTGTATTTTAATTTAGATCCCTTTTAGCCACCTTATTGTAGCAGTGGCTGTTTCTTAAGTCACCATTTATAACCTTTTTTATTTTTTTATGATGATGATTTATTGATTAATGGGCCAGAAATTTGAGCAAAATGCCTGTTTGAATTTCAAAGATATTCAGTCTGCTGTTGTGTACTTTAAAGAACAGCATCAACTCCCCAGATTCGAGAAGCTACAACAACACATGCAGTGTTTTGGTTAACACAAAAAAGTAGATGATCAGAATAGTTGTTACCTAACTTTCTGCCAACTCACTGACTGATCAGTAAACTAATTACCCTTAATAGGCATTATTCTATCTCCCTAGAAAGCTCGAAATGTCCTGTCCCTTCCTTTCTTGCTACTCTCTATGAACCTGATTCTTTTATTTTCTACCTATAGCTGTTTTCATCCAGAAATAACAGATGGCACTTTTTTTTGCACAAGATAATGTGAAGACATGGGTTAAGTGGGAGTGTTGAAGAGCAGTGGTGGTGATGAGAGGAAAGTGTAAAGAGGACAGGGTGAGCGTCTTCTGAGCTGCAGTCATTTCTTATTTGAAGTAGAAATTTGACCTTGATGCTGGGAGTCGTCCTCCTTTGGTGCTACATCAAGCAGATCTCAGTTGGTGATAAACAAGATGTTCCTTCGCACAGTGTGCTCTGTGAAGTGGTTTCTCATTAGCTTTGAAAGGGGAGATGCAGAATAAATGGGAGTGACACGTTAATCACTACAGAACGACGCTATCCATGATCAAACTCAGAAAAAGTTGAGTAGATTACAGAAACAATCCCAACACTCTTTCCAAGAGATGTATGTTGGAAATGGAAAGTTACCTCCAGTATGTTTGACATATAGTTTACTACTGAGACTAATGCTGACATTAGAGCCTTTCCCGCTGCCATCAGAAGCTGATTGTTAGCGGGTTTAAACAGGTTTTTTGGCCAGTGGGAAAGGGGTATAATTGTTGCAATTACTGTGTATGTATAACATAGACTGGCACAGTGGAGGATGTATGCAGCATGTAAGCTTGCCCACTTGGTCATATATTTCATACTTTTTCAGAATTTTATTTTATAGTCTTATTTGTGGGTTTTTAGAACCAAAAACCAGCTCTGTGTAGTTTAACATCTTCACTCTTTGGCTTCTGCCTGGACCTCTAGTAACAACGAGCCGATGATCAGACGAGAGGAGGCTCCGAGCCTCTTCTCTTCTCAGTCTGGCTGACTGTTTTAGGAGTAATCAAAGAAAAACAGCAGATTTCTGATAAAACACTCAAAGAAACCAAATCCTGCAAGTCTTGGATGGTGGTAAAGGTGGACAAGGTTTGGGGCAATGTATGACATCACAAAATTGCAGAAGTCCTGACAGCTGGTGCATTCTGTGGACTGAGGCTTTAATAATAATGAGAAATGGATCACCTTTGTGCTATATGGCACCTTGACTAAATGGTGTTCATATCACTCCAGATTCATTTTCTTCCAGCCATTTGTTATCATTCATTTTAACAGTGTGGATTAAGAATACACCTGTAGAAAACCCTGCGTGCTGTATCTTGTTGATCTTTTTGCCTGTGTTTCTTTGTCAGTTTCACATCGTCATCCCCCAACAAGGCAGCTTTGAGCTGTTTCTACTTAAGTATTTTGTTGTGGCAGTGTGTTCAAGGACGATTCAACACAGTCCTGACTCTGAGCTGTTATTGGAAATCTACCAAGGGAACAATGAAAGTAACCAAGGAAACAAAAAGCAAGCAAAAGTTAACAGTTGGAAAATTATATATAATTTGGACCAGTAACATACCAACATTACATATTACAGCATCAACAAGCTTCAAGTCTCTACAGGTTGAAGGGAAGTGAATGAAAGTCAGTGGCTGCTTGGAAGGTCAAACGTCATTATGAAATACATTCATGGCACTTTATCAGGAATACCTGTTCATCTGATTCCACTTCCTGTCAACCAAGAACAGAGACCAGAAAGCCTATTCATGAGGACTGGTCTAGTGCAGACTAGAAAATGTAACCAGATTTGGTGGATCTGGATGAAGCCGCAGATAGTAGGGAATGGGATGGAGTTAGTGCTGCCAGGTTCAACATCCATGGACCCAACTTGCTATGCCTTGTGTTGGCAGTCCTGGCCGGTCGTGTTACACCTCTTTTTGGCCACATCCTACCTTACCATCCATTTACCTTCTACTAATGCAGGGACGCAAACAGCCTCTTTTTCGTCAATTTCTGCTTTTTTAACGGGAGCTTGGATGACTTGTGCGATTCGTAGATCTGAGGAGTTTTTCATTTGGGGTGGCGAGCGGGGTTACGTGTGCTCCGACTCATAAACAGCCTATCACATCCCTTGATGTGGACCGTGCTAAGAGTGACATGTGAACAGCCAAGCATCTAACAGACAGTCCTCTGTTTGCTCCTTGCCTGGCTCATTGAAACATCCTATCACATCCCTGGATGCTACGAGTGACAGGCAAACAGCCAATCATTTAATAGCTGTGTAGTTTGGTTGCAGCACCATCGCACTTTGAAAGACTTTCTGGTCATATCCTGGTCAGTTTTTTGACCCGCCCTGTGCTTGTGGCCGGCCTTTATTTGTTTGTGTAAACAATACCCCCAGCCTTGTAGCCTACTGTATGAGACCGGGCTGTTAATTGAATACCGGCTATTAACTCATTGAGTGCCAACCACGTAATTTTAAGTTTTTCGTTCCCATGTGTTGAGTGCCAATAACGTAATTTTACGTTTTTTGCTTTTTTTAAATTATGAAAATAGACACTTTAACACACCTTTATGTGTAAATTTGGGGACTCTACGACGAGCAGAACTGAAATAGATGACGATCAAAGACTCATGACAGCTCACGATCTGGAAGTTTTTTTTTATCATAACTCGGCTTTTGCAAACCGAGTTATGCATGTGTTATGCGGTTATGCATGTCACTACCCCATTTGCAACGCTACCCGATTTGTGACAGCTACGTACGGCAACTCCACTTGGACAAACTTAGTTGAATTGACTTAGGATCACTGCCCTATGTGCGTCGCCAGAGACGGTTTATCTTTTTATTAAAAAAAAAACAAACTTTATTAGTAATGTAAACTGAGGGTTGGTTGTGGTGGTTTGGATCTTTATGCTCAGAAAACAGGAACAGAGGCAAGTTGCACGATACCCACGGTAGCCACGGTACCCCGCGGTGCCAAAACGTAACGGTTCCTACCATACTAGAAATACTACATGACGGTACTACCGTGGATTACTACTACGGTGCCAGTTTCCGCTACATAGCGGCCGCCTCTCCTCTCCTCCCGGCTTCTCCCTGCATGCTACTCCCTTGTAAACAAAACCCACATGCACCCACTGCAACCTAACTACACAGCTGCTGAATGATTGGCTGTTTGCCTGTTACTGGTGAAGTAACTAAGTTGTTGCTTGTCCATCTACACATTTTGACCGTTGCGTCTGCACATGAGAAGAAGAAGCACCGGGCGCGAGCGGCGAGAAAAAAAGCAGGGTTTTTGATGAAAACCAGCCATGTTTAGCTTGAGTTTTCGCAGAATACGCTGTGGCTCTACAAAAATGGTCAAAAATGGTCTAAATTGCCGGTACACTTGACTAAAACTTTGGAAAAGAGCGCCACAGTCAATGAGTTAATTGAGGAATACGGTAACTTCTCTTCGCATTACTTCTTAACATGCTCTGCAATCTTTTCCCCATGCCAACTCATGTTGTTTCTGTGCAGCTGCTCCTGTATAGATTTAAAAATTTTTTTTTAATATGCATGCATACGCGTTATTCATTAAAATCTTAAGTTTGGTTGGACTGAAATAAGCCCCCATACCCCACTATAAGTTTGGAGGCTCTTTCTTTTTTCACAATACTTGTGTTTGCATCCCTGCTGATGGCTACTTCCACTAGGACAACACTCAATTATGCAAAGCTAAAGTTATCTGGTCACAACAGTGAACTTAAGTGGGCTTGAACTGTGGGATGTGATAGAACAGGAGACTGGCACCATGGACAGAGAAGAAATGATGCAGCCATGTCAGCAGCATTGTCCTGGATCTCCTAATAAAGGAACCGTTTTGCTGTCTGGGTTCTTCAGCCTGAGGAGGACATTGGGGCAAAGTCTCAGCCACCGTTTAAATGCTTAATATCTTTTAATAATTCATTAGACGCTAGTAAGAACAGGTAGATGAGTTATTAAAGGTATATTTCTATGTATTTTTTCATTATGAAGCTGGTCTGGCTCGTTTATGAATACTGAAAGTATCAAGGCCTCAGTGTTGCAGTGGATACAGTATGCTGGGTCCTGAACCAGGTGGAAAGGCGACTAGAAAACCAGAACTATTTTCTTCGCTGCTTTTTATCCCGATCATTCACATTGCTGAAATGAGAAATTCCAGGTGTGGAGGTGTGACTTACTGTACCTTTTTCTTTGTCCTTCTGGCTCTCATAGAAATCCATATATGTAATAGGCTTAGAGTGCCAAGCATGCAGAGCCACTTGTACAAAAATGCAGTGTAAATGAGGGGTGGGGGTGGAGGGGGGGCTCGTTTTTCATCCTGACCAGTTACTTAAGACCCCTCGGACTTTGACACCAAATCCCTTTAATGGCTTATGTCTGGAATTCAGGAGGCTTACGGCTTGTTTTTGTCTTTTCTGTGTGACGATGTGAGCGAGCACACTGATTCTTTTCTCGTTGCATTAGGTCCACTGCCTAGTATTTAACATGTTTTATGTAGTGTAGGTAACCGATGCTGTTATTCAGAGGGGGAAATGAATCAACTGAACTGAATTAAGCAGCAGTTGCTCGTTCATCAACATTACACGCACAGCAGCCGTAAGAATTGAATGAATCAGAGCCATTATCCTCAAACAAGGACAGAGGAATAATTCCTCCGTCCTCAGTTGTGAAGTTTCTCAGGGCCATTAACTCCAGCTTTAAATACCTGACATAAAATACTAAATGCCATATCATGTCTTCTAAAATGTTATTGCCTTTGTCTTTCTTTACTTGGGTTTATTCGGGGGGGGGGGGGGGGGTTAAAGCAGAAGTAAGCGATCCAGTCGTTTTGGATAACTTCTTGTCAGCCGATGGAGTTAGCAGTCCCCGCCCTCGTCCCTACGTCACCACATTCACGTTGGCTGCACACACAGAGAGGACCGCCCCTTTATGCCGTTCTCTCTCCTCATTGGATAAAGGTTGTAGGATACAAGGAAAGTTTTCTCCTCGGCTTACAGCAGAGCAGAGTGACTGACAGACCCGTGTTTCGGACCAAACACTCTATGTAAGTGATTGCCGTCGGAAGATAGAACTATTTAAGACTTATATTAACACAAACATTCCGCTTACTTCTGCTTTAAGTTTGCGCAAAGTCATTTCAAAGTTTTAGATTTTTGCTTTTGTATGACAACCACCTCAGGTTGAATCCACATGAGTTGACAGGTTTTTGTGTTTATCTGATCAAAAAAATAGTAAAACAAATAGTGCAAATGTCTGGTGATATAAAGATGTGTCATGTGTTTGTCTTAGCCTGCTACTATGTGCTGCCTGTCCCCAAAGTGTCTTTGCACTGTCTGCATAGTCAGTCGGGTTTGTCAGAGACTGGTACAAGACTGAGACTCATGATGCGTTTGATGACATCCGGCCAGTGTTTATACTGTATGTGTGTGTGATAATACTGATACTGCAATAACAGTAACACCTTTAGTACAGTGTGTAAACCATATGATTAGTCAATTATCAAAACTTCTCAAGTTGACAAGATAGCTGAGTGGCTTAGTGGTTATTACTGGGGCAGCAAGTCCTGGTTCAATTCCAGTCCAGTTGCACGTGTTCACCGCTAATACACTGTGAGATAGTTACACATTGGTCTACAGGTTAATCTGTCAGTATTTTTTTTAATTGATATACAAAATATGAAAAGGTTGTCCAAAGTAAAGCATTTGATACTGACAGTTTAACTGGAAAGCTCTCTTTTATTACCACAAGTTCATCTCTCATATATTAGTGTTGTTGATAACATGGCTGACATCTTTGCATTTGGCCGTTGCTGCAGAATAATGGTAATGACAGCTTTATAGCATCAGTGTGAATAAGTACTTTGATTTATGAGGTGCTGACTTGTCCCTGATTGGCCTTCACATCATGAGCTCTCTTCAGCAAGGACACCTTGAAACATAATATACAAAGAACAAGCAATATGTAAAAGCAATAAAAGATTCAATGTATGACATGATGAGGCCATAAAGTAATTGTTTTCTAAAGGTTGTGATTCAGTTCAGTGATACACGTGTGCACACTGCAAAATGAAAACAATAGTACGTTTCTTCCTAAAGGTGTCTAGAGCTGTTTCAGTGGTTGTAAGCCACACACACACACACACACACACACACACACACACACACACACACACACACACACACACACACACACACACACACACACACACACACACACACACACACACACACACACACACACAGGGGTGCAACGCAGGTAGCCCACGGTACCTCGGTTTTTGGGCCACAGTTTTTTCCACATGTTTTGTGCATAAACAGAACTTTTTTTTTTCTCCCCAAATTATGTTTCAAATCGTATTTCCTAGTAGAGCTCTCTCTCACACGCACTGAACAGGCCCTCCTCTCTGTGCCGCTTTCAAACAGAGATCATGCTATATTGCCGTCAAGGAAGACCCCTCCCTATGCCGGCATCCACCACAGGCTCGTTTGGGCCAGTCTCTCACAAAACAAAAAAAATTCACCATCTCTCATCCCTGTCAGTAAGCTCCTCCTCCTACTGGACTCAGCCTCTCTCTCGTGCGCAGGCCGCGCCCACACACTCACACACGTGCGCATGGACAGACGTCCCGCCGGAACGCTATTAAACGCTAAATGTGCTAAATTGCGCTAATTGTACAGTTTTCAAATTACCCCATGTTCGCGATCAGCGCCTGCTTGTGCTGCCATGCCCGTTGGTTTTCTTTATTTTGAGCTGCACTTTCAACCGTGTGACATGATGGGTGGTTCGGTATTTTACTGAGTACCGTGGCATCCCGCACGCACGCACGCACGCACGCACGCACGCACGGTCTAATGATGGCAGGTGGAATGAAGACCTCTTCTACTTTGGTTGTTTTACACTCAGACACTTATTAGAGGAAGTGAAAAAGAAAACCTCCCCAAACAAAGTCCTTAAAAAACAACACTCACACACACATTCCTGAAACACACAACGTGAAGGACCGAGCAGCGCACAGACTCGCCAGCCAAAGGCCTGATTCATCTGAAATCCCTTTCACTGCCTGCCAAGGTGCATGGGGTCAAAGTGCAGCGTGAGGCCCTGCAAACTGTAAACTAGGACCTGAACAGAGGCTGGCTCAGCCACAGCTGCAGTCTAGTTTGTTTTAATACATAACCGACCATCTTATAACTTATTTATTTGTGGCAGCTCACAAAGAGCATTCAGACAGAAGCAGGAATGTGCACTAGTTTGAGACAAAAAGGTTTGTGTTAGAATAGAATAAGAGCTAATTCAACCCATTTAAACCTGATTGGATGATTTTTCATCTGTGTTTTTCATCACTTTTCACATTTTTTCACATTTCTGATTGATAATCTACTTAAAATCAATTTAATATTCTAAATCTGTATATAAACATGCAATGAATGGTTTATAACACACTGTAGTGGTAGTAATTAATTAGCAGATAGAAGTGTTAACTCATGTATTTATGACACCTGAGCATGGAGGGCTACTATATAAACAGATATAAAGTTGTAATTGTTGGCATATGCTGCACATTAGTAAACGTTTTAATTTGCACCAGGGACAGTAAATCCAGCTGTGTGCTGTGACCACATGAACACATCTGGATGGTTATTTCCCTTTCAGCCAGAGCAGAGCCTAACTACAGATGATCCCTTGTATTTCTGCCAGACGATTTACTATCTATTTAGTTTTTAGCCTAATTCTCTGAACTCATATTTGAAACCTTGGTCGTTTTTTAACTATGTATCATTATTGAATGTTTTTACCAGTTGTGGTCTGGTCTGGTTTTTGTAAGGACTGAAGAGCACTACTTCAATGTGTCACCAAATTCTGTCTTTCGTTGTTTGAACTGGAAGACTGTTTGGAGTAGCATTTGGTGATTGGTATGTGTTGACGTCCTTTGTTTTGGATCATAGTGTCAGTAAAATCATTTCTGCCCATTCAGCTGTAAAAACATGTTCATCTTTGGTATTTAGAAAAGTTTTGAGTTTCCTGCTGCAGTCGTGTGAAAACCCTCCCAGTGCAGGCTGCCTTCAGGAATGAAGACGGCCAGCCTTATTTTGATACTGACAGCTTTGCGCATTTGTGTGTGTGTGTTTGTGTGTATGCATCCTGCCCAGGGCCCTCAGAGGAACAGTCACAGATATCCGATAATATTTATTAGAAAAGCCAATGTGGCCGTATGACGTCCAGATCCCAGTGCTGATTAAATTTTCAAAGACTTTTCAAAGATTTCTAAACAAAACCTTTCTCTTTCTCCTCTTTTCTCGGGTGATCAGTTTTTATTTATCAAAATCTCTTGATAAAGTATTACAAAAGTGTTTAATATCCAGTCAAATTTAAAGGTGCCATGTTTTGTTTTTTTTGTTTTTTGAAGTAGTCTACAAGAAGATACATTTTAGTCTTCAGAAACCAAAATCGACCTCTGTGTAGTTTTACATCTCCTCTGTGTGTGGACTGAGGTTTTGATACTTTCACAGACCCGATCTATGATCACAATAGTATACTCTACCTTTATACAATATAGTACCTTTAACACGTTGCCATTGAGTATACACTCAGCAAGTTTAGGTATCTGTGGACAGCAACAAAAAAGCAGAACCAACAGAGGAATAGAAGTAGTAAAAATGAGTGAACCCTGTGAGTGTTTTCAAAGCCTTGATGAATTCTTCAGAGTGCTATATCATCTATCCACCCTTGCAGTGACGCATTGAATGCATATCGTCAGGTGAAAGGAATGTTATCTGCCAGATAACACGCCGTCATCATTGGTATGAGAAGGTTGATGTGCAGAAAGACTGTGGCTGATTTCTGCTGTCATTTCTCTTTTTTATTGTGTTTTCACTCTTTATTTGCTGCTTTGTTTAAGGAGTGTGTGCTGTGTGTGTGTCATTGTTTCGTTCTCGGACTTTGAGCGGCTGTGAAATGCAGTTTAAAGCCTCATAACAGGACTTGAGGAATGTATATATGCCGCGCTGAATGAACGTTTCTCTGACTCACCGTTCAGCTATGCAGCCCGCCTCCCTGTGTGTTTGCACTCTGCCGCACACTTTGTCAGTTTGCATTAGAACGCCGGGGCCCGGCCAGGCTGTTTACCTTGGTATGCGAAACCTGTGGAGGTGTGAGTGTGTGTGTTTGTGCGTGTGTGTGTGTGTGTATTCTGCTGCCTCGGCCTTTAAAGGCCGACATAGAGGCAGAATTTAATATCCTGCAAATCAATTTTTGATGCCAAAACATCACAAGAGTTCAGTATTTTCCTCACTGAGTTTTAGCCTCAGATAAGCTTCTTAAAAAACGTGCAGACTAACATGTGACACGGAAACTCTGCTGAGACCCTAACACACACACTAATCAACTGTCCAAAACCCACAGATGTTTTGACTTTTTTGAAGAAAAAGTCACAAATCTTCATAAGTAAGAAGCTGGAGCTAGAAAATGTTGGAGTTTTGTGCATGAAAAATGATTTAAACAATTCATCTTATGCTGAAATTGTGGCGGACATTATTTTTCAATCGACGTGATCAATTAAAGCAGATATCAGCTTCACGGCCGTTTCGGCTAATGCTGCGTTCAAGGCAGGCTTTTGAAACCGTAAGTTACAGCTTCAAGTCACAACTACGACTTGGTAGCGTTCCAGGTAACCCGTAGCTCGTGTTTTTACCATCCTGTTGTCTGTGAAAGTTCCCTATAACGGCCACTCGTAACTTCCGACCCGTGAACTCGTACCAGATCGAACTGGTATGACTTCACAGGAAGGAAAAACACAAAGTACGAGTTTCTTTGAACGCACCATGAGTTAGCAGCCCCCGCCCTTGTCAGGCATCAATTGGTCCTCGTGCTACGTCACCACATTCACGCGCATCCCTTGGCTGCACACACAGCCCTTCATGCCGTTCTCTCTCCTCATTGGATAACACTTGTATCCCACAAGGAAAATTTTCTCCTCGGGTTACAGCAGAGCAGAGTGACGGAGAGACTCGTGTTTAGGCTGAAATACTTCATGTAAGTGATTGCTGACGGAAAATAGGACTATTTAGGACTTATATTAACAAAAACATTCCACTGATATCTGCTTTAATTAGCTTAAAACTAAATTTTATAATTTATTTAACACTTTCCCCATGTTTTGTTTGAAGTGTTAATTCATTAAATGATTTCTTCATGTAATAAATGTTTTACGTCTCCACTCTCAGGCCTCTCTGGAGCCCTAATCACAATAGGTCAATAAGCCAATCAGAAAAGAGGAGGTCTGAGCCTCTCGTCTGCTTGGCTGACTGTTTCAAATAAAATGAAAGATCTATCAGGCAAACATCAGCAGAAACCAAACCCTGCATGTGCTTTATGGTGGGTCCAGGTGGGCAGGGCTTGAGGCTTTTCTGAGTGCTGTGACATCACAAAGTCACAGGGAGTCTTCATGTTCAGACTTTCTGAATACAGTGTGCGTTTGTGGACTGAGACTTTCATAGTATAGACCCTTTCAGAGAGTATAAACAAAGACAGGTGTGGCTCATTAGAAAACGCTCTGGTACACTAAATGGAATGGAGCCTTAATTAGTATTCTTGGTAACACCTGTCTTTGTTTATACTCTCTGAAAGGGTCTATAAATATGGAACCTAGACTCGATCTCTCACGCTACACATGGACCTTTGTTGGCAGTAGGGCTGCAACGAGTAGCATATTTTACTATCCGAATGTTCGGGGTCACTATTCAAGTAGTACTCGAGTATTCGTTTGAAACAAAAAATTTCAAATTTCATTTGAATTTTGGGTGAACTATCCCTTTAACCAGGAATTTAACTCCACCTCCTGTGATTCAAGTGAAGGAATTTACCTGAATCCTTAGGTGACACTGCAATAGAAAAAAGGATTAAATGCTGAAACCTGGGATATTGAACCAATCAGACTGGTTCTCACAAAACAAGCTACATATTTGCATCAGATTACCACAGTGATGTGTGTGCATGTTGGAATTAGAGGCACATTGTAATGTAATGTGCTTTTGAACTGTAAATGCTGCATGAATGCAGTTCATTTAGTGTATCACTCATCTTCTGGGTCTGGTTAATAGACTGGTTGGAGTGTATGCTGGTGTTTCTGTGTTCATTTTTTTTTATATGATGGGCACATTTTCTTAATTTGAGTATTTCAAAGAGCCTAAAGTGATACCTCTTTTTGTTTCTTAGTTGTGTTCTTTTGTAATAATAGTAATAAATAACCTAATAACAAGTGAGTGAAATCAAAGACAGAAGTATCATAACCATTCGAAAATAGTCTCTACTCACTTTCATATCTGTATCTATGATTTTTGTTGTGTTTTACTTTGAGTTATATCATTGTTAATTCATTATAGCATATTTTCAGGATTCTATTCTCCGTATCAGCCTGGTGGTGGTGGCAGCATCACGTTATCTAACAAAATATTGTTTTGAGAGCAGCAACAGTGATGTTTATAAAAAGCCACTGCAAGTCAGAAATAATGAGTGAACGAGCCACGGAGTTGTTATAATGTTTTTGTATAAGTTGATTTGCCGAGGTGCATTGATGTATGTCTCTCCCTAGGATGGATTGTAATGAACAGTAAGAAGTGCAAATCTAACCAACTCATGCGACTTTAACCAATGTTCCTAAGAGAAAATGTTTGAGCTCTTAATTATTTAGAACTGTTCCAAAACAGATATTGGATGAATATTAGACCTCTATCAGAAAGGAGAATGGAAATGGAGACTCACTGCATGTTTGCGCTCCAACCATTCAGCAATTAGGAAGTGCCAATTTCTGTCCACATTACCTGTTGTCAGTATGTGGGGGCTCCCTGCCAATCTTAGGCACTTGGAGCACTAAAGCAAGGGATCACGTGCATGGGAAGCTCTACAAATGGCTATTAAATGAGTGACAGTGAAATGGAGGTTATACCGTCACCACCACGACCAGCTGGTCCACCGCACTGAGGGAAACCGTGACAGAGAGCGACGAGTTGAGGTCAGCGACTCCCCTCGGCCCGGCGATTAGAGGACAGGATTTAGTGGGTGAGCAGAGAGAGAGAGAGAGAGAGAGAGAGAGAGAGAGAGGAATCAAATAATGGGATGTGGATGCCCAGGCCAGCCAACCAGCCGGCTTTTTCTGGGATCAGCGGTTGGCAGAAACCTCCCCGTCTTTCCTGAGTCTAAATTTAGAGCAGCAGAGCCGAGGGGATCTTCTCCGGGCCCCTTTCATTATTCATCAGCTGAAAAAGGACCCAGTTCAGTTTCTGTGCTGAGCAGCAGCGAGTGGCTGCTCCGTGTTTGTGTGTAGCCTACACGCAGTCACGAAACACGAGAGACAGCAGAAGAGTCTCGCTTTTTTACTCTGCTGTTTGTGGTCTCCAACAATTTCCTCAACGAGGCGTCACTTCCCTTACATTTATTTGTTTATCCCCTGTGATGTTCGAGATGCAATTAGTGAGGATTTGATGTGTGATGCTTTCTCATGACATTTGTTGAAAAAAAAATTGTTAGCAGGTAGGAAATATCTCGGCATGAAGTTTTATTTTGATTAAGAATGGGTTATGGGTTATGGTTGCAGGTTGTGTATTGTGTATTGGGGGGGGGGGGTGATGACAGGTCATCTATTAAATATTTATCCACTGTCAAACATGTTAGAGTACCAACTCCATACCTGTACGCTGTTGGTGCTGGGCTTTTTTTGTGTAGTAGTACAACAGGGGCTTGGGTAATTAGCTGATATACACTGCATTTTATAGTAGAATAGATATTGTTTCCACTGTGTTATTTTGGCACAGCCCCCCCCCCCCCCCCCCCCCCACCAGTGAGGAATGACATGACTGAATGAATGAAGATCACAGAGCAGAAAGAAAATATGTGGTGAAAGCTCACTCTGCAACACTTCAGCTCAGCAGAACGTCTGCAGTTCAGGTTTTATTAGTAGTTTCTGTGTCATGTTTGTTTGAGATTTGGTTCAGAAATCACAATCGGAAATTACTGATCGTGTTATTAACGTGATAAGAAGCTAAATTCTTAAATGTGTTGATGAAACTACTTTAGAAGATTTGGGGATTTGGAGAGAAACCTGTTGAAACTCCTGAATTTTTAGGGTATTTGAGGAGTTTGAGCTAGAGCCAGATTCCCCTGTAAAATCAGGATCAATGCTGTGAGCAGTTTGTGTAGGATAAATTGTATCATGACTCAACCAACCTGTAAAAATCATACTGATGCTGTCTGTTGGCTTAGCTGAAGATGGTTTTAAAATGTGTCTAAAATATTCTCATAAATCCTCTCATTGTTAAGATATAATTTCATCTCATTCATTTGTAATAATATTCTATCCATAAAAGGAAAGTTCTCATAATAGTGTTTATCATTCCTATTGGATTAAGCAGTAACTCCTTTAAAAAACATCACTGGGAACTGATATGTGGTATATATTTTGAGTTGTGCACAGTATACAAAAAACACATTGAGATAACGATATGCATCAGTGTGAATGGTCACATTTGCTTTTCATTTGTAGTTAAAAAATCTGAAATCAATGATGTGATGTTTCTTGGGTCTTGAACCAAACACAAACATGCACCTGCCTTTACATCATGAGAATATGATTTGATAAGATATGACGACTTATGGTGCAAACAATATACAACAATGCTGAGACACATTTCACCAATATCAAAAAAACGAATGAAGTTGCAAATAATTGTGCAGCCTTAGTTGTATGTAGAGTTAGACAGAGAGTCGGTTACATCAAAACAAAATGAGATGGTGTTTAATTTCACCCTCACGGCTGCAGGCGGGCGGTCGGTCGGTCGGTCAGAGTAAGGCCGCGGTCGGGCCGCTGCAGGGCCGAGGGTTGCCCCAGAAACCTCCAGGCGATGCGTCAGCGCTGCTTGTGGAATGCCACGGGCCGGTTTCCTCCTATTGTGACCGGCCAGAGCCACACCCCCCATCACCACCCCCACCCCATTTTCTGCTTACCCCCCCCCCCCCCTCCTGAGGTGAATAGAGGACTCAGTAAAACACCAGCGCCCCCCCCCCCCCCACTCACACATTCACCCAGCTTCTCCTCCTCCTCCTCCTGGAGCAGCTTTCAGACAAACAGTGAGCCGGGATAAATCCATCTCCTAGTCTGGTCGTTACTCAGAGCTGCTGCTTCTGACCACGGTTTAATTTGGGTCACACACTCTTTACCTTTGTTAGAGGAGCAGGGGTGCAGACTGGCTGTGTGTTACTGCAGAGTTATTAAATATTGAATCACTAAAATTTTAAGAGCGGTATTGATACTTTGTCAATAGTTTACACGGTGACAGTAGTTTGGTGTTTTGCATTTGAGCCTCCAACTGATGGCAACTCGTTTGTTCAGATTGCACAAAAACTAGTGTTGTTGGATGTTTCAGCCCCACATTAGATCAATAACACTGTTTACTGGGTTTTATTTTTTCATTTTATTTCATTCCTGTAGGCACTTTATTTTTTCCTTAATGGCAGCAGATGTTCAGATGGCACAAGACGTAGCATTATGATGTAGGACATAAGAGGAGCCGGCTGCAGGTCCAACTGTTCTGAGTCTGAATGCATAAAAATAAACAGTATTTGCTTGTGCATGCAATATTGTGTGCTCTTTATACTGTGAGAAGTTTTCAAGGAATAGACAGAAGAATTAAAAGAAGAAAAACTGCAATACTATGTCTTGCCTTTCCCAATCGCTCACATCATCGCCTTCCTTTGGGACGATGATCAAATTGCCAGGTTCTTGCCAACAAACAGCCCTAGTAGTAATCTTGGATGTGACTTGGAGATTTTATCATAAGAGTAATTGCCTAAAATTACTAACTAACTTTTCGCCATCACTTCAGCACGTTGAATCTCTGTATGAACATTTATTTCTCTGTCAGATGAAATATTGATTGTTTTTCTGGTTAATCAAAGTCAATTGTGTGTAAAAAAATAGTGAATTTTAAAAAAACAACCATTAAAAAAAACAAACAGTCGCAGCTCTTCATGATTGGACAGTTTGATGAGCTGTTATTGGCTAATGCTCATTGACGTAAAGTGGTTTGAATGCCACATACCAACCAGGGATCGACATGTGACATGTGACAGCAGCCTGGTATGAACTGTGCAAAGCTGGTTTGACATCTTAATTATGATTTGTCACACACTTGACATACTTTACCTATTGTACTTCATTAATATTTGTTTACAGTGCATTTCTCTCTCTCTCTCTCTCTCTCTCTCTCTCTCTCTCTCTCTCACTCACTCACTCTCACACACACACACACCTTAAGTACTTAGTCGGACCTGAGACAGGTTTGGGGAGTGTGCAGAGGCTTCAGATGAGAAACACGCCATGAATACAAACATAAATTTGTATTAACTTATTTCCATTGCGATTAGTTGTAACATTCCTGTTATTGTGGTGCTTCCATTACAGTATAAATGATAATGATAATTACCTGTAAATTGCACAAGCATTTAATAACCCAAAGCCATTTATGACCACCAGTTGTGTGCGCATGTGTTTCTGGTGGCTGAGACATGCACTGACCTTTGTGTAACCACTAAATAGATGAATAACTATTGTGTTAATAGATAGGATGTTTCTGATGAGGTCTGTTGATCTCAGTGGCGAGGGTTCAGGTTGTGAGTCTGTTCTCTGCTTCTGTTTCCCCGCAGGCAGACGAAGCCTCTGACGTTTGCTGACTGCATCGGGGATGAGCTGCCGGTCGGCTGGGAGGAGGCGTACGACCCCGTTGTCGGATCTTACTATGTCGACCACAACACCAGTGAGTTCACCTCCTTCTGGTCTTACTGCTTATTGTTGTGGTTTTTACTATTCATATTGTATTTGAGTAAAATGAACACTTTTGTTTCATTCTATAACCTACTGACAAATAGATAGAGCATTTATTTGCAGAAAATGGCAACAGGTCAAAATAACAAAAACAATTCTGGTGTTTTCAGACCTTCTATAATGCAAAGAAAACAAGTTCATATTCATTTTGAAACAACACAACACTACTTTTTAAAATTTGGAAGAGTTTAGAAATCAAAATTGGGGGAATAATCCCAATTTTTAATCACAGCAGCATTTTTTTTCATTTATTTATAATCTTTCTTCCTCATTACATATGATTTGGTTCAGGTGATCAGCGAAGTAGAGTGAGGTGTGCTTGTGTTGGAGTTCAATAGATACTGGAATCGATGGCTGCCATACATGTAGAGAAGCTGATTTATTAAGAACATTTTGGTGTGATCTCTTTATTTTTTCCAGAGCTGTATATGAACGGACTTAACCCTAGAACACTAACGTTAAAAATAGTAACATCATCACTAACGCCGGGTATTTTTTACCCGATATAATATACCCATAAAAAAATATTTCTCATCAAAGTATATTAAAATACAACAATACATGGCAAATTGAAGTACACTTCCTTAATTTTCCACTATACAATGTTTCACAAAATGAAAAAAAAGGTATCATGGAGGACCTTATAAAAAATGTCCAAAATTTGTGATTTTTAAATTTTTTTTAACAAAAACTTCCTTAAAAAAAACCTAATGGAGCTGGTACTTTGTCCTTCAGACCACCCATTTGTGGGACATTTGAGCCTTATTTGGTGGAGTTAAAAGAAAAAAGAAAAATTTTCAGCATCACCAGAAACGGTCGCCAGATTTAATACATAAACACTAACGTCGGGTGAAATCCACCCTAACATGTCCCTGCTGAAAAAACTAGGGATGGGAGCAGGGTAACATGCCTACCTTCAATGACGTCAGTGAGCAGTATGAAGCTACCCAGGGACCCATGAAACTCAGACAACAGCAACATAATGAAAATTATGAAATAATAATTTCATGGGTGAAAATCACCCGACGTTAGGAGGAAGTTGAAAAAATGTTGAAATTATTGTGCAGTGGTTGACTGTTTGTTGTTCATTTGGATAAAGCAGTTTGCCCAGATGAAAACCCCCCTCTCCCTTTCCTTCTCCAGAGAGCACCCAGCTGGAGGACCCGCGGGCTCAGTGGCAGCGGGAGCAGGAGTCCATGCTGCGGGACTACCTGGCCGTGGCCCGGGACGCCCTCAGTGCGCAGAAGGAGATCTACCAGGTGAAGGAGCAAAGGCTGCGGCTGGCGCAGCAGGAGTACCGGCAGCTCAACGACGCATGGAGGGACAAGTCCACGTCACAGACCAGCTGTGAGTAACGCAAGAGAGACCGAGGGAGGGAGAAGAAAGCGCACGCGTTACACAGTTCATTTGACATGTAGCAATGCTGTAGCACAGAGCTATTTGCTGATGAGAATAATGACATGTTGCATCATTAATGCAGACGTTAATTATTACGCAATTAAAAACTTGTACGGACCACACGCTGGTTTTCCACACACATTAACATAAGAGTGAGTAATGAAAGCACAGGCCTCAATTACAGATGCATGGGTTTTCTCTGACACATCCGCCTCCCTCATTACACGTATAATCATTCAGTGAATGGAGCCTGCAGGAAAGATACTGCAAATATTTTTTAAAAAGGGACGAATATAGATTTAAATATTGATGATAAAAATAAGATACTGAAAATGTGAAAGGAGGAGTGAGGCAAAAAAAGATCAGACAAAGATAAAAAGGAAAATGTATTTAAGAGAAATGGATATAGGAAATAAGTGATTAGAAAAGGGAAGTAAAAATTAAGTCTCACCAGACTTGATCAGACATCATGCAACAAAAAAAAAGAATTATGTAACAAAACAACACAACATGATGTATGCTGTATGCTGCTCTAGGTTCTCATGTGGAGGAGGAAGATCAAGGACACAGTGATTATAACAGACGTGATGTGTCGTGAATATACTTTTTTGCTGAACATTGAGGCAGAATATTTGTGTCGCTGACTGAAGGTGACACGCTTTGACTGAGCTGAACACAAGATGAGGAGGGAAGAAAAGATTTGGGGGTTTTGTTTGCCTCCTTTTCACAGATAGTTATTGAGATTAAATTGCAATTTGGTGTTTTCGGTTTGCAGAGGTATGTGGAAAAGAGAAAAATGGTCTGTGAAGGTTTCTCTTTTGTGAGGCCGTGCTTTCGCTCTTCAGCCACGAGGGCCAAAAAATAATCTGATATTGCTTCAGCTGAGCAGATATATACAGTCCAGATTCACCACACTGACGTCAGCTGAGGATTCAGTCTCTGTTCTGGTGTTATACATAAAACAACTGAACGGAATAACCAAAGGAGAAAATAATTTAGGGTTCAATTTTTTTTTATCTTTTTCTATCTTTTTTCCCCCTCCAATCTGTTCTGCAGTGAACTCTAGATCATCCTCCTCCAGCAAGTACGACCCAGACATCCTGAAGGCAGAGATCGCCACGGCCAAGAGTCGGGTAAGAGCGTCTGCTTCCTGTATTCAGCAACAACACTGAGCTGAGATCAGACACTGTTAATAGATTTTTTTTAACAATAATAACATGATAATATAAATATTAAGAGATCTTTATCCTCCTCCTTCTGTGTCAGGTGAACAAGCTGAAGCGGGACCTGGCCTGTATGAAGCAGGAGCTGCAGTACAAAGAACAAGGCTTTGAGACACTCAAAGAGTAAGTGCTGCGTCCTAACACACTTCGCCCAGGGTCCAACCGTCCTACCTGTCCTTGTCCCAGGGGGTGTTTGCTCTTCATACCTGCTCTCGTGTTCACTTCTGGAAACTTTCCAGCCCAAGCCTCCTCCTGCTTGACTCCTGGCTAAAGGGCGCATTGACAGGTGTATTTGTTGATACTCGACTCCGTAGATCAGGTCCTGGTGCTTTAGGCTACGTCCAGGCTTCAGAGTCTGACATTCCCTCAGTCTTCTCAGCTTCACATCTGGCTGATGAATGTTAAATTTATGTTTGAGGAATTAGGCAACATCCAAATTTTAGTATCAATACTTCATCCAAAATATCACGATGTATGATGTTATCACCTTCTCTTTTTTTTTTTTTTTTACTTTACAATGCACAGTAAGCAAAGCAGTGAAATGAAGGTGAGACTCAGCTGCACAGTGTTGAGTGCCAGCAAATTGCAGGGCTGCAACTACAAATTACTTTAATTACTGATTAACCTGACAATTATTTTCTTAAATAACCAGTTCACTGTGTTGTCGGTAAACGCAGGAAAATATTGACTGATTGATTCACACAGACAGAATCTTAACCCTCAAAATGGACATAACTGGGGCTTCACAGGTCGTTCCCTATAAGCCGCAAAAGATGCAATGATCCAGATGTTTTTATTTATTATTATTATTATTATTATTATTATTATTATTATTATTATTATTATTATTATTATTATTATTATTATTATTATTAATAATAATAATAATAATAATAATAATAATAATAATAATAATAGTAGTATTTATTATTATTATTATTTAGTTTCCCTACACTTGACAGAGCAGTGCAGTAACAGCAGGGTGGTGAGTCTTGTTTTAAAATGATGGAAGTAGAGATGTCGATGTGATGAGGGACAGTGTGACGAGTCTTCCTTGGCAACTTTCAGTCTTTCACCGCTAGTATCTGACAGGAGCATTTCTTTACTGAGCTTTGATCACATTGTTAATTTTTACTCTCTTTGTGTAAAAGAAGATAAGATGTAACAAAACACAGACGTCGGTTATAAAGTCGAGTATTTTACAAAGATGAAAAGATACGAAACGCACTGAAGATGACAGCTCTCTGTTGATTTGTCTTATCCTAAAGATTTACCTGTGACTCGATGACAGGAGCAGTGTTTTACAGTCAAGATGAAGGAGCTGAGACTTCCTCCTCTACCGTTGTTGCCCTGGTTGGATTTTGCTCCGTTCAGCAGCGTGTGGTCAGAAACCAACATGTAGCATATGTAAAAAAAAAGTTGCCTGAACTGATGCGAGCTGAGTAGAGACCTGAGTGCAGTAAACGGCTGTTATCACCTCAGTTATTGCTTCAGCACTATCACACATTCCATCCCATCATTAAACACTAACACCTCTATAAACGCACTGATGGAACAACAGCTCAGGAATGTGGATGTGAGGGAAAACACCTGACCTACTTCCACACCTCCCAACATGAAGGGAGTCAGCCGAGAACGCTGATCTGAAGGCAACCCGCTCTTCTGATGGTTGCTAATGTAGACGGAGGGGGTTGTTGGTGTTTTTCTGTTTTTTTGAAGACTCGACAGCGTTTCGGAGAGAGAGTACGCTTTGCCGCCGCTCCGCCGTCGGTGGACGCTGAATTGAACAGGAATGTCCGGTCTGTTTGTCTTGCCTCACGCGGCACAGTGAGAGTGTCAGGAGGATTAAAGAGTAGCTGAGGCAGAGCGGTCGGACGGCATTCCTCCATGACTTTCCTCTCCTGTTACAGTCATCAGACGCCATTCAGCAACCAATCGCTGTTTGCAGAAATACCAATAGGCTTAGACTGGAATGCAGCCGCACACTCAGCTCATGATAAGATTTTACAAAATACTGCAGCAGTGGAGAGAGTTTTATGACATTCACACAACAGAAAAGAGACAATTTAACACACAGTGTAGCCAAAAGTATGTGGACGGCCCTTTTTATACAGGATACTGAGGTGGGAATGAATTGAAATCTTAATGGGAGCAAATACTAAGACCTGGGCAAATAGTTTTATAATTAACAGTTGGTAATGTTGTGTGCATGTATTGGATTTAAATTTCTACCTGCGACTCACCCGACTACCTCTTTATCCCTAATTGTACTGACTTCTCTCTCACTGGGGCTATGTGAATAATAATTAGGTAAAAAAAAAACATAACATAAAAAATACAGGGATCATAGAGTGTGAATTTATCAAGCTATTGGAGATGTGGTCACTACTGTTTAATGAATAAACCTCTGGAAGTGCTATAATAAATCACCGGAGAACCATTTCATGTCAATCAGAATATCACTATCTCACGTCTTTGTTATCAGCCTGAAAAATCTCCTATCAGCTGAGGTTAGGGTCCGTATACCTTTGGCCGTGTGCATGTTTTGACATTTAAACAATGACAGAGATAAACGTTTGTGAAAGTGTGAGTCGGTCATGAAGACAAATTAAAGTTAGAAATCTAAGATATTTAGTATTTCTAGGTCAAAGGTCACCATGCATCCACATCCACAGGTGGATTTAGACACTTTAGAGAATCAGGAGCAGGCACTGGTTGAACAGTCTGATAAAAACACGTTTACCACATTTGAAACGCACAATTTCCTATTTAGCCAATGTAATCCAATGTAATTTTCTTCGTTGCTACAGCAGCTATTAGTTTAATTGACAGTAGCTAATTAATTAACAGTAGTTAATTAAACAGCAGAGCCTTTGTCAGTATCAGTCACACGCCTCCCTATCTGAGTCGTAGTAAAGTGATCATTGTGATTTAAATTATAAAAAAGTTCACAAACAGCGTTTTCTCTCAGCATAAGTCCATGTTTGAGAAGGACTTAGAGAGGATTATTTGTTCTCTCTGCCTGTTACAGACAAGTGCCTCCCTCCCTCCCTCCCTCCCTCCTCCCTCCTCCCTCTCTCACTCCCTCACTTCCTCATTCTCTCTGTACCTTGTTTTTTCTCTCTCTCGTTCTCTCTTTCTGTCAGAGCCTCCTCCCCCCTCCCCCCTCTCCCCTCTCTGAAGAATGTGGAAGGACCTGTTATTCAGATGCATGCATGACTTGCTGATGACAGGGTTTACATAGCTGCTGCTGCCTCTCATGGCTGTTTGCTGCAGCAGCGTCTCCGTCCCTGCAGCCCCGTCCTCCCACAGCTGAAAACAGGCTCTGCTGTGCCTTACCTGGAACTTTACAAGTTGAACAAACATTTGAGTTTGTCCTCTAGGAATGTGAAAACACGTTTAGTGACTTAACTCGACAGAACGAAAGCAGAATTTATCCCTTTCTTGCCCATTATTTTCTTTTTCTCATTAAAAGTTTTGTTAACAAAAACATCAGGAAATGATAGAAAATGCAGATCACAGTGTCCCAGTGCAATGTGACAACTTTAAATATCTTGTTGCTCCAACCAACACAACAAAAAACAAAAATATTTTTTTTACTATGATGTAAGATAACAGAACAAGATCTTATCGTCTGTTACAACAACATCAAGGTCCAATGCAAACTATGAGTCAAAAACAAACATATTTTGTTTGATACTGTGAATATCACTGTGTTCTCATTCGAAACACCTTTTTTTTTTTTTTTTATTAAACATCACAGTACAACGTTAATAAGATAAACCAGTCATATATATATATAAATAAACAAGAGTAAGACTAGAAGGTTAATGGAGGCCGAGGAGGAAAGTGTTGGGGTTCGTCTCTCTCCTGACACAGTCTGGTTCCACAGAGCAGTTTGGAAACTATGTGTGAGGAGACAGTGAGTAACGCTGCTCCATCACCCCGAGACGTGACTGGTAAAACGCTGTGGTCACAGTGAGTCAGTGTTGCCTATTGATGTGGAGCACGTACACTCAGCTGGGCCAGCTCCCTGCATACGAATGAATAAAGCAGCTAATTTAAAGCTATTTCATCTTTTGAGAGAATGCTTTGCTTTTGCTGATCAAACTGACCCCAATCCCTCTGTCTCTCTCTCTCCGTCTACCTCCCTTGTTTCTTCCCCTCCTGACCTCCAGGATCGACCAGAAGGTGTCCAACAGCCCATATGGCTTCAAGCTGCAGGAGGCGCAGGCCATCCTCAGTGAGGTCCGCTCCATCCGAGACGCCATCAGCTCTGGGGAGAAGGAGAAACAGGAGCTCATGCAGGTAAATATTAGATATATCATCTTGGAAACAAAGCCTCAATCAAGTTATTTCAGCATGACATCCTAGGCTCAGTTTTATATGAGGAGATTTATTTGCTCATTTTGGTGGTGTATTACTCACTCTGTGTCATCTGAAGCATCTGGAGGAGCTTTGTCAAGCTAGAGAAAATTACCCTGAGGATGTCATGGTGAAGCAATCAGGGTTAACAGGGCTCTAAGTTGGATTTTGGCATCTGGGAAAGGTCCCTAATGTTTTTTCGAGCTCAAATCTTATGATGGACAGGAGCAGGGACAAGTCAGGATATTTGAACCTTTGTTGCTTCAGAGAAAGTCGACCCAAAAGTCCCATATCTCACGAGTTTACTGTGTTTAATTTGAAGTGCTGATCCATGAATATTTAACTGTCCTTTTAAGAACCAAGAAGGGAATAGAAATACAGCAGAATACGGACAAAAACTGCTTTGTTGTGACATAACAAAGTTGCAGAAGCCCCAATGGCTCATTTTAAGGCTAATTCTTTTTGAATACGGGCCGTGTGCATTTCTCTGTGGGCCGAGGCTTTGATTCTTTCACAGAATAAATATAGAGCCTAGAACTGCTCTATATGGACGTCTACCAATATGGGGTCTCTAAAACTGATGGAGCACAACTTTAAGACCAGGTAGCCGCTCATATAGTCTAGTTTGTAGAAAGTAAAACCCACTGTGGTTAAATCTAATTCCAGCACCATCTTCCTTCTAGTAATTAGATAAATGCTTCTAATCCCTCATCTCAATTATCTGGATCTCCAACAGGAGGCAAGTAAACTTAAGTCTAGATTTGTCATGCATGTGGAGGCTGAGCATTGTTTAAAAGGTGCTGGAGGCGGGAGGATGTCGAGTCGATCAGCTCCCGTATCAACTCCTCAGCAGACAAAAGAAGGAGGAAAGAGGAGACAGATGATCTACATAGTGACACCCGACACTGAGAGCCACGTGGATCATGTCAGAAATCACAGCGAGGCCGGGTCTTGATGTTGTTTAACAGACAAACAGGAGGACTTAATGTCGCTGTAGATGAGGGAGAAAGTGAATTACAGTGATGGAAGAACAGCAGGGCAGATTCTTGCCAACATGCTCTTCGTCATTGGTTGAAGGACAGATCCAGCAGCGACCACGCTGCTGCACTGCTGCACTTTTGACAGATCAGTCTGCATCGTGGAGGTGAAGCGTTGGTGGAAGGTTTATTATCTGGTCCTGAGAGATGCTGATTTGTTCCTGTGACTGGGAAAACGTGATGTGTATATTTTCTCTCTCCTAAGCTGTAGAAAATAATCTCTAAATAGTTCAAATGAAATGTGCAGGAGATCTGAAAGCGGCTGGATGGCTCACCACAGGCTGAGCAAAATGAATGAACAATATAGCAGTGTAGAGAAAGAAAGGAAAATGAGCAGTTTAATGAGATGGAGTGTAAGATAAAATAAAAAAAGGTAGATGACTCTCTGGAGAGTGTGTACATGATTTAAAACTCTTTATATCACTATGGAGGGGCAGACGTACTAAAAAGCAATTTAGTGGCTCAGAGGAGTTGAGGCTGCAGGGAGGCAGGTGGTGTTTTAGTGTTGCGCTTCAGTCATTGTGATGACGACCTGTACAGGAAGAGGAGGAGGGCGGCGTGCTGCTGAGGGTGAAAACAATCTGGCTGATGGCAGGAACATCATTCATGTACAGAGTGTCATTTCCTCTCTAGCGCACGTGAGATAAACTAGCGCTGAGGAAGATCTGAGATCCACTGATCCTAAAGGTTGTAGGTTTGTTGAATAACCTTTATTATCACATTTAAGTCTCTTCTCCTGAAGCCAAAACACATAACACTTTCAGATAGTTGCTGTGTTTCACGGTCAGTTAAAAAAAAAAAGAAGCAGAAAATCCTCACATTTATGAAAGTACAGCCAGAGGATGTTTGAGATCTGTGCTTCATGATGATCGACCAAACCGATGGAGAAGGTGCTGTCAGCTGTCAGTCAATCAGTGGTTGGCAAGTATTTAACCCAGACTTACCTGTCGATCCCTGGTCGAAAGGGCCCAGTGATACCACCAAAAATCTATTTGAATAATTATTACACATTTACCTCGGTCACACTTGATAAACATTAAATGAAAACTTGGACCTGATTACACCAAATTAGTTATGTGTGCAATAGTTAACACTTAAAGTCTTATAGATGCTGTTTCACATCTCAAGACTGTCAAAATAAGTGTGAATTATCCCTTTTTTTGGTCACCATACGCACTCTGGAAGCCTACAGTTGCTGCTTCACTGCTGTTTTCTTGCTCTGTCTCCATTCAGCTTTGTTTCCTCCTGTCTGTGTTCAGTGGAACGACACTGACTTGACTTCAGAAATCAGAGGTTCTACAGAAATCTTAAAAAACACTGAATGTACTTCCATAAAAAAACAGCCATAACCTCTCTTACTAATATAAAATTCACAAGTGTTTATTTTGATTTTTGAAAAGGTCAATCAGTTCATTCCTTCTCCATATCTGAATATTTTCTGCTGGCTATCCAGGTTCATTCAACCCTTAATTAATCTGGAGGAATGATTGAGAGAGTTCTCTCATTTGCAGTAATATCAAGAGTACATTTTAACTGAAAAATATAGCAAAAGAAGAGCACAGCAACAATTAACTCATTGAGTGCCAACCACGTAATTTCTCGTTTTTCGTTCCCATGCGTTGAGTGCCGAAAACGTAATTTTACGTTTTTTGCTTTTTTTTTAAATTATGAAAATAGACACTTTAATACACATTATATGTAAATTTGGGGACTCTACGACGAGGAGAACTGAAATAGATGACGATCAAAGTCACATGACAGCTCATGATCTGGAAGTTTTTATCATAACTCGGCTTCTGCAAACGGAGTTCTGCATGCAGATGCAGCACAGCTGCTCTGCTCTCACCCGCGCTGCTGCTCCAGCTGCTCGAGCTGCTCGGAGCTGAACCAGGAAGCTCTCAGCCGACAGTCCGCCCGGTCTTCAGCTGGAGCAACACCGTGTCCTCCCCAAAGTCCTCCCGCGGTAAAATCTGATGGTCTCTGGACCAAAGCAGACCGGCATCACCGACCCGTACCACAGAAGGACCGCGACCACCGGCGGGACCGGTCTTCCCGAGCCGCGGTGGCCGACTGACCCTCACGCTCCGCGGGGAGAAGCTGTGACACGGCACGGTGCGTCTGTGTTATTGTTGTTTAGTGGCGCCCCCCCCCGCCCCCGATGGTGGTTTTGTGAATAGAACAACAACTGTTGTATATATTTATCTTATACGAGCCCTTTGATCCAGAAATGCGAGTGTCAGAAGAGCGACAGACACAAACAGCGCACCTTTCATAAAAGACGCTCTATCTCCTTTTCTAGAAAAAAAGGAGGGATTTTGGTGAAACCCAGCCATGTTTAGCTTGACTTTTCTCAGGAACAGAGGCACGTAGAAACAAACGGTTTGTGGCCACTTGAAGCATTAAGGTAAACCTTTCAATTGAGCCACAGTATGTGTTGGTGGCAATAATATAGAATACACTGTGGCTCTACATAAAAAGTCAAAAATGGTCTAAATTGCCGGTACACTTGACTAAAACTTTGGAAAGGAGCGCGGCACTCAATGAGTTAATACAGGTTACAGATAGTACAAACAAACAGACAACATAGAACTGGACCTGGAGTCATTTATAATCATGGTTTTGAATTGACCTATTGGTACACTTGCATTAGGTTTTATAGTGTGTTGTAATATGTTCCAAAAGCTAAACGCTGTTTTTCCAATATTAGTATTTACACTGGGGCGTTGACTGTCAGCCAATCAGTTTTAAATAATGACTATTGGACCAGTGTAATAAGGAAGTGATGCATGATGGGGACTGGGGAGTTTCCATTAGGACTTTACAGATGAATTAAAAAAACAATGTCTATTGATAGTGAGGAGTTGTCGTCACGGCTCAGAGCCCCACCCCCCCTCCCCCTCGTTATCGCGAGATCTTCCCCTTCTCCGCCATGATGGAAGGATTCCGGCGGCAAAAGCCTTACTAGTCTATGGGCAAAAAAAAATCGTCTACTCCGTAATTTACTGTTTTACAATGCCTGGAAATCACTGCTGTGTTAAAAACTGCTCCAGTACTTTACTTTCTCCTTATTCTTTCTTGTAATTTGTTGATCTGTCACTATCCCGCCGAAATAATGAAGGCACAAAAAAGAGCTAGAATTTAGTCGCGTCTCTGTGATGTTCTGAGGACGTTGCCCCTGGCAACCGATATCGTCTCCTTCCATCATGGCCGACCGGCTCAAACCCCGCCCAGATCAGACCAAATCGGCACGTGGCTCCTCACTCTCAATTAAGTCTGTTAAAGATGTACCTGACCTTCAGGTGGCTCATGTGTTTAATGAGAAATTGATTGCAGTAGTATTGTTGGATACAGCTGTACTGTCAGATGTGTGATATGCATGTGGTTAATAATTCTGCCGCTTTATTATCTCTACTGGTTTCCATTGATATCTTTCATCCATACCAGTATGATGGAGAAAAGGGGGTAAATAGATTTTTTAAAATGGTTTTAAAAGTTGTCATAAAGTTGTTTTTGGTTTGATTTATCGCACAAAGTGTCTCCACCTTGTCCCCTATCTGCCAAGTCTCTGCTTCACCATCTCTCCATTCAGTGACAGTGTTGCATTGCTGTGTTAACTCATCCATATTTCCACCACGGCTACAGTGTGTATTAAACTTGCATGATGGTACTTGGAGTGTGTTCACAGGCTGCAGGTGTGTGAGTGGGAGTGAGCATGACATTTGTGTGATGAACGGTTTCTGGCTCTGATGCAACAACTGGAAAACAGCTGTTTAGTGTCTGGTTGTTTGTCCATACAGAATAAATCATCTTTATAACATCTGGAGGCTCTAGTTTATATATTATAACACTGTAAAACATTTTTTATTGATCCAATGATGCAGATGTTTGATGAACAAGCAATGCTGCACATCTGCATCTGCATATCATGTTTAACAGATGATGTGGGAAAACTGAATACCAGCTCTTTATTCTATCACTGTTTTAGCAAATTTTAACTCCAATTGTTGGAAAAAAGCCTCAGTGTTGACAACATTTGACGTACAAACCCTATATAGATGTAAAACATGAGGTCTTATTATTGAAATCTGGCTTCAGAGTGGTTTGGGAGTAGAGGAAGTGTTTTCAATTATACATAATCTGCTCTGTGCACTTGTCTCTGCCTCCCTCTCTCCCCCTTCACCATCTGCATCTGACAGCTCAGCCTGTGTGTCTTTGACAATCATGTTTTGTGCGTCTGTGAGTGTAGATTACTTATCTATAAGTGTGTACTTCTGCATGTTTTGCTTCAAGTCAAAGAGCAGCGTGTTGTGTCTGGCAGACGTCACAGCTTCAGCGCAATTTAAATAATCAAGAAGATAATTCATTAAAGACACCAAATATTTGATTAAATTTCAATTTACAGCTTTTCTTTGTCGTTTCATGTCATGTGATTGATTATAATTAGACTTCCTTTAGGTTTTAGATACTATTTGGATAGAAAGGACATTTAAAACCTGTGATGAGCAAGTTTTAATTTAGTTTATTTTAAGTTGTCTTTGAATTGCAAATAATCAGAGTTATTCTAGTGATTATTGTTGGATCTGATCATTGGACCACAATGACACCCACAAAACGTATAACACCCATACAGGTTCAGTAGTTTACAGCTGTTTTAATATATCAATATCTGATCAGTTATAATTTTAGGCATTCTTGGAAAATATCTAAATTTTTCACTAGTTTCTGGAATTTTATAGAAAGTGATCAATTATTAAGTTGAAAAACTGATTGAAAAAGTCCACATAGCACTCGTTAAACATCAATAATCCAAAACTGTGTCCCCAGATGTTGCCATTGACCTTGTCAAGTGTTTTACCATCCCATCATCTCACTTCAGATCAGGGCAGAGAAATGTGGATTTCTAAATGTGAATCGCCTTCAGTCCTTACAATGTACTCAGAGCAATAAACTTAACAAACAGCACTCAACACTTATCAGGTGATAAATAAACTAGACTAAATAAACTTATAAAACTGAACTAACATACCCTGGAATCAATCCGAAGCTGTCATACAGTCCAAAGCTCTCAGTAAACAATCAGAAAACAATTACGGCATCAGCTGAGTGATAATGATTGTTGGGTAATGAAGTCTTTCAAATATAAATCAAATGTTAACACTTAACTGTGGCCCCCATGTGGAGGTGCCAGTCTGTGAAGTGAAGACATGTCCTGGGACCCTCAGGGCTCAGGAAGAGACATGAGACATTTGAAAAGCTGCATCATCAAATTACGGCAACACCTCTGTTATCATAGAGTCATGTCTTGTTATTTTTCTGCCTCATCTAAAAGACAAAGATAAGGTGCATTCCACAGTGGGCTTCAAAACTCACCGCAAAGTCATATATGATATTCATCACGGGGCTGTAAAGATGAAAGTGTCGCTGCTGTGGCAGCTGTCACAGCCGCTGCATCACTGTAACGGAGGAGCGTGTAGCACACAAAGAGGAGCTTGTGTTTTACATTTTACAGTTTATTCCCTTTGAAGATGCTCTTTGCCCCGACCAGTTAGAGTGACGTTGACGCCACGTTTCCACCATGATCAGATAAAAGATTAGAGAGCAAATGTAAAAGAATAAATTGTTGTGACACCGCAGTGCTTTTTTTTTTTCTAGGATCTTGGATGTTCATGCAAAATCAACAGCAGAGATGATGATTTCCTGAAGCGTAATGTCAGAATGTATAAATCTTTCACTGGGTTATGAAGATGACTGCAGAGTTATGACACAAAAGTGAGGTGGGGTGGGGGGGCAGTCAGGTGGTGAATGTTTTTCTGCTGCTGCTCCAGCTGCCGACTGTCAAAACCAGCTGAACAGTAACTCCTGAATCACATCATGATTCATCTCTCCGTTTGTGTGTGTGTGTTCATCCAGAAACTGGCGGTGCTGAAGGACGGTTTCCAGCTGGACTCGGGCTCCCAGCAGGAGCTGTGGGGCAGCAGCCCCTCGCTCGCCAACTCGGAGCTGTCCATCCCCCGGCTCTACTCTGACGCCGGCTCGCAAACTGACATCCCTGCAGAGGTGAGTCTCTCACACACACACACACACACACACACACACACACACACACACACACACACACACACACACACACACACACACACACACAGAGAGCAGAGTCTGGAGTCTTGACAGTCTTCTGCTGTTGTCATGGCAACAACAGACATCTACCGTCTTGGCTTCAGTCCCAAGAGTTTTTCCGTTTAAAAAGTTTGAGCAATTGCATTAACTAACTGTTTAATGTATAAAACGTAGGGGTGTCAGTCAAACTTACCACATTCTCGCATCAATTAACTTGTCAATGAATCTACATCATCATTTCACCACTAGAACAAATGGAAACGCAAGGTGTAGGTTTAAAGGGATAGTTCAACATTTTGGCAAATTGGCCCATTGCCATAATACCTATAGTTTTAGGAGTAGGTTCGTTACCTTTAATTGTCGGTGCAAGCTATTTTTAGAACGGCGGAGCAGAGCCGCGAGCCTCGAAAACAACTCTGTCTCGTAACGTTCCGTTATTATGTCATAGCGTGGTGAATGTGCAGGTTACAACTCGTCCACGAGAGCGTTTTGGAGTAGTTGGATTGTGTATTTCATGAGTTTGATGAGGGAAACCAAGAAATCTCATTAGCCTAGCGGCTCTGCTCCGCCGTTCTAAAAATAGCTTGCACCGACAATAAAGGTAACGAACCTACTGCTACTGTATGACTATAGGGATTATGGCAATGGGCCAATTTGCCAAAATGTTGAACTATCCCTTTAATGTTCCGTTCTTTATAAACAAAAAAATAAAATATTTTGTGTGTTTCAGCAGCTTTTATCTTATAATAACTTTAAAAGATATGATCTTTCTTAATTTTAGTCATGAATCTGGAACAGTTTACAGTGAATTGATGTGTGTGTTGACTTCATGGTCTTGATGTGACCTTGTTTTGTTTTTGTGACCAGTTCATAACCAGCACCAACAAACTGGCGGAGAAGGTTCGTCTGAGTCTGAAGTATGAGGAGGCCAAGAGGAGGTAACGTCACTTCGCCTGCACAGTGTGTGCTTGTGTCTATTAATATGTGTGTGCATTTCTGCACATTCACCCCCCTCTCTTTTCTCACGCTCACAGGATCGCCACCATCGAGGTGCAGATCGCCAAACTGGACAGCGAGGCGTGGCCGGGGCTGCTGGACCCGGAGCGAGATCGCCTCATCCTCATCAACGAGAAGGAGGAGCTGCTGAAGGAGCTGCAGTACATCAGCCCACGCCAGCGGCTGGAGCCCAACGACGCCGAGAAGCTGGAGTCTGAGAAGAAACGCCTGGAGAGAGACCTGCAGGCTGCCAGGGACAACCAGAGCAAGGCGCTGACCGAGAGGTGAGCGGGGCGGGGTCCGACCCGGGAGAACAGAGCGTGTGCTTCCTTTAAATGACTCGTTACACTCAGAGTTTATTTCTCTGCGGTGACCTTCCTGAGCTCTTTGTAACTCCCAGCTAGTTTTAATTAGAGATTTACTCGATCAAGTTACAATATTATCGTGGGTGCCAAAGACTTAACATGTGTGAACTGGCTGCTCAAAACAAGCTGAGAAATCACGTCCAGTTATATACATACAAGTGCTTCATGCTGCACACACAGTACTGTATGGGACCTTTTAAGAATCAGGACACAAACAAGTGCATTAGTTAGTTAATTCATCATTTCTAAAACATTTTTCCTTCATTACAGTTAAAATTGTTCAAGTCTGTATAAATAAACCGTGGCTGACATTAGCTGATGCGAAACCAACAGCAGCTGGTTCAGTGTCTCTGTTGTTGTTCCACTCTCACCGTGTGTCTGAAGGTGACAGAGGAGATTAGAGCAGGTGATCACAGGTGTGCAGTGTCTGGTGTGTGTGTGTCAGCTGATGACACGTCTGACCTATTACCCCTGTTTGAGTTTGACCTTCAGACACATCAAACCTCCCCGATGAGAATTAAGAGTCAGACATGGACACGACAGACCTCCTCTCCTCTCCTCTCTTTATTGCTTGTATTATTTATTTTTTGATTCTTCTGAATGTCTTTCATTTACATTTTTCCTCTTGTTTCTAAAACATGTTACAACCTTTAAACTGCAATTTGAAAAGTTATATGAATAAAGTTCAGTATTATCGTTGTTATTATTATTATCATTTAGCTACTTGCAAAAACTGCGCAGGTTTACCTCACATACTTACGTCAAAGTGTGAGCGCATTAGCCTAATGACAGTTTCTTATTTATTGTTTTGCCAACTCGGAATTAACCTCAATTAACCACAACCACCTCCTTAAACCTTCACTTTCTACAGCGTGTGAAGACACTCTTATTTATATGACTTTTATGTTGTAATGTGAAAACTGGACTTTTTATAAAAAGAATTTTTAATAATTTTTTTTAAATATAAAAGTGATAAGTACTTCAGCTCTTCTCAAATGCTCCCTCTGCTCCTGCCCTCCTCCACCTTCCTCTCCTCTTTTGTTTCGTCCTTTTCCTAAATAGAAGCATGCAGCAAACCAGAACGGCCAAGGTCCTCCTCTCTCCCGCTCTTATCTCCCCCTCCTCTGCCTCCTCTAACAGGGCTCTTGTTGTTCTGTGTTCAGGTCAGACTCTACCTGAGCTCAGTCTCTCTTTGTGTTTTGTCTCCTGTTCCTGTAACCTGAGAGGAGGCTGCGGAGCCCGGTCACAAAAGGAACCCCTTGTAGTCCGTCCACCCACGCAGCGTTCAGCCAGTGACACGGGAAATAAGAACTTAAATTCACCGTCTGAAAATGTCACTTTCACCAACTTTGACCTATGATCCTTGAGCAAAGGCAACGCCCCATTAGACAGAGACACTAAATACAGCAGCTTCTCAACCTAATTATTATTATTATTTTTTTTTTTAAATATCGTTTCAGGCTGCGGCTTCACTGCAAAAGGAACAAGCTGGTCAGAGAGCTGGAGGAGATGGTTCGACTGGCCACATCACTACACACCCAACTCAAGAGGTTTGTTCTTCAGTTCTCTGCTCTTAAAAGGATTGTTTTTGTTTAATGACAACATTGTACTAAACAAATAAATTGATTGACATCAGTAAAAGGGTCAGTAAATGAGCAGTGAGGCCTTCAAAGGTATATCAAATGGTGAATAGAGAAGTTATTACCTGAGCTGTCACCTGTGAACATCCACGACATGACTGACAGAGACAAAAGCCCGACTAGTCTCTCTTCTTATAAGACTTTCTTTGTGTAGCACCTTTCTGTACATGTGACAAAAAATCCTTCAACAGACAGATCAAATTAAATTGTCAATTGCAAACAACAATACCTTTTTGTTCTTATGGAAATGTGTCTTAAGAAGTGAAATCTGACTCTGAAATGTTCTGAGTCACTCACCTCATCAGTGTGACATTAAACTGATGTAAAAAATAATCAGATGTAAAAAAAAAAAAAAACCCAACAACAACCTTCCAAAACATGATGGTATACTTCCCTTAAGATCAATCAAAACAAATTTGATGATTCCTTTCATTTAAAGGAAGCTCCTGCACACTGTCGTAACTTGCATTGTTGTTTTAATAAAAGCACAACATTTCGGTCCCTTGGACCTTCGTCAGGTTATGTGATGATTCCTTTAATAAAAGCTTCTCTCAACAGTTGTATTATACCAGAACTTCCACAGAGAGAAGAAAATAATGAAATAACCAGACAGAAAATGTGTCTGTCAGTCAGAGAATAAATACAAAATAAATACGTTTATTCAGTTTATAAAGAAAAGAGTAAAAACTTGTCCTAGTTTCATCAGGTTTCAGTAAAACCATGAAATAAGCTGCTGAACCAGACACACTCAGACAGGCAGGTCAGTAAACTCTCAGAAGACCAGAGATCTGGCTTTAATATCCATTTAATTAATTGCACTGTTATGAGCTTCCAGGCTGTTTCAGAAATCAGAGCTGTGAAATCTGAGAAACAGAGAGCAGCTTCAGTTTTTAACCTTTAATAACCAAACATTTGCTAAAGACGAAAGCCATTTGTTCTCCTCGCCTGTTTGACTGCAGCGCTGATCTCTGGGCAAATCTAATCCTGCGTACCCGAACCCGAGCACATGACGCAAGGCTGCTGTAAGATCGGCACATGTTCCCCAGTCGCTGAATATTTCACAAGAGCTGCTTTTCAAATTCAACAGTGGGAAATCTGAAAGGTTGACATGAGCAGTGTCAGTCCTCTTCATCTTCCTCTGCAGGCCCAGTCTCTCTTTCTCTGTTTGATCCCCGTCTCTCCTCCTCGTTTGACGGACATCAAACGTCTCGCCCGCAGACGAGAAGTTCACTGTGTCTGTGCTAACGAGCCGTCCGTCTATAATTAGACACCCGATCTTACAGAGTGAGGAATGTGTGAGGAGAGTCGAAGAAAGACAGAGGGAAGTTTTACCCCATGTCCTGTTGACCAATAATGAATGAAATCTTCTAATGCAGGTGCAGGTGCTGCTCAAACACAACTCTCTTTATACACTAAAGGAGTGGTTCCTAACCTTTTTCCCCTGAGAGGTGCCCAGACCACAGGTTGGGAACCACCACTGCACTAAAGCACAGAATAATAAAGAATAAAACGACAGAGACTGTTTAAAATGTTGTTTTTTCATGTTGCAGGAATTATTATGGGAGAAATCTACACTCTTAATTATTTTTTAGTGTTTAATTTCACCATCAACCACATACTGTAATAAGACTGCATGTAAGATGATACACAGTGTGATTAAAGAGGCCGATGGTAGATTCATGTGCATAAACAGGATCAGAATGAGGGCAAAATATGAAATGTGTGCAAGGAGTGGGAAGTGTATGTGTGTGTATGTGTGTGGAGGGCAGTGGAGTGTAAAATACTGACTTTTAGCAACTTTAAAGTTATTTATGGTTCCTCTCTAAACTGATATATCGGCGTTTATTCATCATCCAGATGTTTTCATCTGTCTCAAGCTGTTCTGGTCTTTGTGTTAAATAGTGCTGCTATCACAGAGTTAACACAACTTGTTTAGGTGCAGTATATATTTATTTTTAATAAATGGTTAATGTGCTCCCCCTCCCCCCTCCAGCCTATCAGCCAGCACCCTGTCCTGTTCCTCTGGCAGCAGTCGAGGCTCGCTGACGTCCAGCCGCGGCTCCCTGGCCACCACCTCCAGCCTGGGCTCCACCTCCTCCCTCAGCTTCACCGACATCTACTTGGAGCAGCCCGAGCTGGCAGACCCGGATTTCCAGAACAAGCTGGACAGCCTCCTGCAGGAGGGCGGCCAGGGGGGCTACCGGCCCTCCAGCTCCATCACCACCATCCACGAACACGAGGTGGTAACGGGTTGCGGGAGGGGGGACGCCGGGAGGCCCGAGGGCAAAACGGGAGGTGCGGAAGGAGACGTGGGGAGCTCTGCTGGAGGAAGCGCAGCAGCAGGAGGAGGAGGAGGAGGAGGAGGAGGAGGAGGTATGGGAGTGGAGATCGGGTCGTCCAGGATTCAGGCCCTCAGACTGTCGGAGACCCCTCGCTCCATGAGCTCTTTATCTCCCCGATCGTCTCTCTCCTCGCTGTCTCCCCCGTGCTCGCCGCTGGTCACAGACACTAGCTTCCTGTCCGGCGAGACGTTTGCAGGCCAGACCGGGCCCGGCGGACTGGGCCTGGACCTGGAGCTGCACAGCAGGTTAGCAGAGCTGGAGCTCAGCCTGGACTCTCAGGAGCAGAGACAGGAGCGTGGCCCAGGCGGGCTGGAGGAGAAGCAGAACCTCAACACCGCGCTGGGCGAGGAGGTCAAAGGTAAACTCAAAGGAAGCTTTTATTCACTCATTCTATGTCTATGTTCACAACAACAGTGAAGAAGCATCTACACAATCCAGAACTGAACTGGATAAACTTTACTTTTTAAAGTGAACCCTCAGGCTTTGTCTGTGGTCTGTTGTGCTTTCATAACCGTAGTGCAATGAATCTTGGGATAGGTTAGGCCTCGAGTGTTGAATCCTTTGTTGCTCAGTAAAAGAAGCATGTATTTGAAGGTCTAGTCGTGCCGCTGTGGCATCTTTGGTCTTCAAATGCAGCTCCTAAAGGTTTTACTGTTATTAAAAAAAAAAGAGTCATGCAGCCAATCTGAGTGTGGTGGAGGAACTACATTGAATATATTTAAATAAATACAGTTTGAATAGAGCAGGCTTGTTCAGTCACAGAAACTGCTCGACAAATAAAACAGATCACATCAGATTTGACTTGTCATTAATTCAGGAAGCGACTCAGAGTCTCTTATCCTCAGAGCAATCACATCAAGTCTTCTTGACGGCAGTGAAAACTATTTTTGCATAATAACAGCTCAGGAGAGCAGCGGGAAAACGACCGCAGTGACGATCCCAGTTAATAACGAGAGAACGACGATTGTGATGAATGATCAGCAGTTAGATGAGCAGCAATAAGACAGAGGCCACAGAGGGTGTGTGTGTGTATGTATGTGTGTGTGTGTGTGTGATGTAACGGCCATATCTCTGTTACACGAGGTGTCACTGTGTGTGTGTGTATGAGAGAGAAAGAGGGAGATGTGAGAAATGTAATACTGTGAGTGAAACCTGATTGCTGAGAGAGGAGGGGAGGGTAAGGAGGGTGTTGGATTACAGTTGGGTCACCTGTGTGTGTGTGTGTGTGTGTGTGTGTGTGTGTGTGTGTTCTACTCATGTTTGAAGTCTTCTTCTGAGAAATGTGACACTTTTTATTCCCCTGTCTGTTTTACCTTTGTTCCAGTTGTCAGGGTGAATTTTATCAGCTGGAATTTATTGGAATTAGTTGATCAGAAAATAAATAGTTTCAACTATCAATTGTATCAATTGCACCAACATTTTCTGGTTGCACTTTCGTAAGTGGAAGGATTTCCTCTGTTTTGGATATCTTTAAGATGTTTGACTGTGGGCTGCCTCTGTTTTTAAAGTGAGTTTATTTACATTTGTTCACGTCTGAGATAATAAAATACTCAGTCTTACAAATTCTCCAGAGGGTCGCTGAGACACAACATGAGCCATCTTCTCCAAATCCGAAGGAACAGATCACTGGTGGACGTTTGCCTTCCAGTTAACTGAAAAGCCCAATTTCCACAAAAAACGCCACTATGACCTGCTATAACTGCAGGAGTTTTTTGCAGCGATGGAAAGGGCTGAAAATCCGACCACGGTGATAGATAAGTCTGAGTGAAGACCAAAAAAGAGTAGGAGTTGGAACGGCAGCTGAACGTGACTCAGGTTCTCGTCGTAGCGGCGGGTGAAAGGTGGACGAGGTGTCTGGTTTCCTGTTCACTCTCCATCCCTGGTGCCAGGCTCCACCTGGCACGGAGAGCCCCCCCCCCCCCCCCCCCCCTCCCCCTCCAACCACCCACGTCATTATATTTAATGAGAGCACTGTGAGGACTCCAGCAGCACACTGCTTCGTCCAGATTAAACATCTGCAACTGCACGCTGCTGTGGGAGATTGTTTTTTTAAGCAAAGTGTGTAACTTGCAGCCACTACAAAAGGCTGCTGCTCGTGTTTTGAAGTCTTTAAGCTGGGTGGGGGTGGGGGTGGGGGGGTTGTGGGGTGGAGGTTTCTCCCACCGCCACCTGCCACGTGTGCTAAGAAGAGGCTGTGGTGATGGTTTACACTGCAGACTTCAACAAAGCCACGGTATCTTAATTACAGCCCAACAGCACAAAACAAACAGATGTGAAGTGTTGACAGAGGCTTTGATCGGAATCGGTGATTAAACAAGTGGCTCGGAGCGGAGGTTTCCAGACACGACTTCTCTCTGCTTTATCTCTCCGCTCTTTGCCGTCCTCTGCTTTTCTCTCTGTGGTCAAACTGCAACTCCTTGCTTGATGTCTTTGCTTTAACTTCAGGGAGTTTTTAAAATGTATTTAGAGCTCAAATCTTCAAATGTTTGACGAAACACTGGGACACGGTGCTTCTCGCTGCATGAGTTGCAGGAACAGGTGGAGATAATACATTTGTTAGGGACTATTTTCAGCAGTGGATTAATCCACATTTTGGGTATTTGGGGCAGCAGGATTGTGTGTGTGAGACTGTCTCAAATAAACCACAGTGTGTGTGTGTGTGTGGGTGTGTGTGTTCATGGTGATGAGGGAACATGTCACCAGGTGCAACAGTGAGACTCACTGATGTGTTTTTAATAGTTTTTGAGCCAGTGGATGTTGTTGTACTTTATATTGGGTTGGTTTGGAGTTTTTATGGGGTTTGTATTGACAAGAATTAAAATATAGACTGTCACTGGGCGTATTTTCCATAAAATGATCAACATGAAACCGATCTTTAATTAATCTAAACTTATCTTCAGAATCGGCTCCCCAGCTGCGGGGGACGGGGGCGGGGCCAAAGAAGATTGGCGTGACCTCAGCAGTGTCTGATGAATCAGTAGCCGGCGACAGCGGAGTGTACGAGCCCTCGGAGCGCAGGTATGAAGAAGAAGACTTTCCCTGTTTGATTGCTTAAAAAAACTGGTATCTGCCCCGTCCTCATCAGTATCACACACTGTCGTAAAATAAACATTTGTGTGTTTGTGTTGTCCAGGCCTGGCCTCCCTGCAGACCTCCTCCTCAACTCCTACGAGGAGCGGGCGCTCGGCTGCTCCCAGGTGCAGCTCGGCTTCCGTTATGAGTCCAGAGACCAACGCTTCACCATCTGCGTCATGCAGCTGTGCAACTGCAGCGCCCTCTGTCTGCCGGCCGACCAGATCATGTAATAACCCCTTTACCTCTTGTCAAAATAATGAAACACAAAACCTGTTTGTTTATTTAAAACAGGAAAAGGACAAGACACAGTTGTAGGAAACACTTTTGAATACACTCTGTCCACAGCTTAAGCTACAGAAACAAAACACTGAGGCTGGTCCAGAGGGTCCAGAAGCTCAGAGACGTTCAAATACAGGGACATAAAACAGTGAAAGCTCCACTGTCTGCTGAGAAGATCATGTGACCAAGCAGCAGCAGCAGCTGTAACACCTGTACCTGTGTGTCCTGCAGGTATGTGCGGGTGGTGGTGCTGCCCTGCGTGGAGGCCACGCGCTGCCTCTTCCGAACACGGGGCTCCCTGCCTCAGGATGTCGCCGAGGTCAACGAGGTGTTCGGCATGCAGATATCCCACAGTGCACTGCGCCAGAAGACCCTGAGGGTCGACGTCTGCAACACCAGCAAGTCGGGCCACGAGGAGTGTCTGGTCAGTGGAGCCTCTCTTAGAGATTCCTGAAGCTTCTGTTAGGACTCAAATGTTATTATGAGAAAAAGGGAAATAAGAAGACAATTAAAAATATTTATTTTGACAACTGAATGGTTGAGTTGATTATTACATAACAGCAACATCCTCACTCCAGTTCCAGACTTTGTTGCATGTGATTTCTGTCTGTGCCATTTGTGCCATTATTTCCTGTCAGATAAAAAAATATCTCTTGTTCGGTTTGACAACACAATAATGACAACAGCCTTGGGCGCATTAAACACTGACCAGGATGAGGGATGAGCAGATGCCGAAAGTATTTCCTTAACCTGCCTCCATCTTCCCTCCTCTCCCTCTCTCTCTCCTCCCTCTCCCTCCTCTGTCCAGGCGGGGGCCCAGATCAGTCTGGCTGATGTCAGCTGTTCGGAGGAGCGATGCACCAAGTGGTACAACCTGCTGAGCCGCGCCTACATGCCTGAGATCAGCAGCAGCACGGACAAGGAGAACCGAGCAGCGGGCGGCTCTGACAGGGTACAGAGAGGGGAGACACTGTCCCCCAGTGGACACTGAGACTATTTGATTTAGTTCAACAGTATTTTAAGATCATTTGCAAATCCAGCTGCTAATTATTATGACTAAGGAGTTACCCTTTATTATTATACTGTAACTCTCCTTTCTCTGCATGTACAACTATTAATTTTATCATGTTAAAAGCAAAATTTAAGCTCGATGAAAATGATTTTAGACAGGTAGAAAAATTTGTTTGTAGTTTGTATGTTACTGCCCCTGTAGTTTGTTGCCTCATACCTGTGTATGACAAAACATTTTGGCAGCAGCAACATGTTGATTATTTAACAGTCCAAAAAAAAAAAAGGTTCGGTCAACCTTCCTGTGAGCTAACAACACACAAATTGATATTTTGTCATTGGTCTTTCATGTAAATGAGTGAGAACAGAATGAATTGAACTGACAATGTTCATTTGTTTGACTTAAACAAATGAATGTCTAATTCACACGAGGGAAAACAATGATATAAATGTGTTTGGTGCTGATGTTTTGTGTTTCAGACGCGTGTTTCCAGCAGCGACACAGTCGGAGCTCCAGAGGAGGAGGAGGAGTGGTGAGTGTTTCGCTGTTTAAAAAAAAAGAAAGATGTATCAATGATATTAACTGAAAATTATGTTTTTAAACTTGAATTGTTCTCTTTATTGTCAGGTTGTAAATATGTTTTTAGTAAACCTCCCTCACTGTTACCTGTAGAGCTGCGTTAAACACGACAACAGCAGCAGTTAGTCACCACACACACACACACACACACACTGAATGTTACCTGGCAGGTTCAGACTGTCAATAACGTTCCTCCTCCCTCTGTCCCATGACGATCAGCACGTGTCCTGAGGTTGTGTGGCTTAAACATACAAACACAAATTCAACACACACACACACACACACACACACACACACACACACGAGGAGAAGAAGGAGGAATACGCCAGTCTACACTCACACTCCTCCTTTTCTTTCACTCTCCATCATTTAGTAACTAAAAGCTCATTTATTTACACAATTTGTCAGTATTTTAACTGTGACCTTATTTTATATATTCAGATGCCTGGTTACACTTAGCTTCAGTGGCTTATGTCACTTTTACCGGAAAGAGAAAACATTAAAACACATGTCATGAATTCTGTCATGAAAAATACAATTGGATAAAAGAAATGGAAATGAAAAATGAACATATAAGAATTCTTTCTTCTTACCAAATGTACAATCATTTATTGTCTCTCAGAGCTTTTACAGTCAACAGTCCTCCTCATCTGCATCTCTATTGTTGATTTTCAGGCACGGCGACCCGCTGGAGGCAGACCTGTTTGATGATGAAGAAGGAAACGGAGTGGAGGGAGAGGGGCCTCTGGAGGAGGAGGACGAGTTTTATCCTGACAGCAGCCAATGGGAGGAGGAGGAGGAAGAGGAGGTCAAGGTGACCAAACACCCTCCTGCAGCAGCAGCAGCAGCAGCAGCAGCAGCAGCAGCAGCAGCAGTAACAACAGTAACAGCAGTAACAGCAGCAGCTACTATCACAGAGAAGGTAACTTCTGTTTTTAGCTGCCCCAGTGCATCTGAATGTCCATGGTGTATCCGATGGTGTTTTATAACTTTGTCCTAGGATAAACAGGAAATCTGTCTTTCTATTCTTCATCCAGGTGAACAAAGAGACAAGTATGGATGGTTTGCCGTCGTCGTCCCACCACTGCTCCGTGGTTCGGCCCAAGGAGCGCCGGCCGGATGTCCACCAGCAGAACCCCTTCATGAGAGGGAACACCATCATCCGCTCCAAGACCTTCTCCCCCGGACCCCAGAGCCAGTACATCTGCAGGGTAACTGATGAACTGACTTGACTCTACAATATGACACAGAACAGACAGAAAAACTCAGACTGTTCTCCTCAAACACAGAAGATTTAACTTCACCATTTCGCTCTGTTTTCCTCAGATCAATCGCAGCGACAGTGACAGCTCCACCCTCTCCAAGAAGTCTCCGTTTGTCAGAAACGCCTCGGAGAGACGAAGCATGCGCATGAAGAAGGTAGAAACAACTTCTTTATCCCTTTCTCTTCCTCGTCGCTCCGCTCACATCTCAGGTTTCATCTACAGATTTTCTCTTGCACCTGAACTCATTTTATTTACATAAATACGTCATGTGAGATTCATTCAAAGGGTTTTCAAATAACATTTCATAGGATTTTGTGTTTTACCTGCCGGTCCTCAGAGAGACTGTATATCTGTAGTTGTGTGAAACTTACTTGATCCGGTCTGTGTCTGTTTGTTGGATTCAAATTCAAAGTGGAGGTGTTCATGTTGCAGCCAGTGGCTGAGGGCCTGAGCAGAAAATGTCCGTCCACTTCCCTCCAGCAGTTTGTCTCTGTGAATTGACCTGTGTCCCCCTGTGATCGGCTGTAAATCTTGACAGTTTAATAATGAAGTCAAACCTCAAGGTTTACCAACCTTGTGCTCTCCAATCTCCAGAGAGAGAGGCAGATGAGAGGGAGAGCTGACTCGTAGAGCTGCTCACTAACTCCTAGTGAAGTGACTCTCAATATTTAATATCCATCTGAATGTTTAATGCAGCTCTGGCATTTGCCAGCGTCCATTAACGTAGAGGCTTCCTCGGCCTCTGTGCTCCTCATGGGGCTCCACAGCAGCAGGAAATTCTCTTGTACACATCAGATGGTGTTGACAGTGTTTGTCACTGTACAGTCATGTGACATCTGAGCCTTTCTCTGGCCTGTCTGTTTATTAGAATAACAGCTTTGTCAAGGTGTTCCAACACAACAAGAGCTTGTACTTACACAACTATGTCGACTGTTTTCATTACGGATTAATCAAGTAATTATTCTCTTCACTAATTAAAATGTCTTCTGCAAATAAAGACATCTTATACTCTTGATCTTGCATTTGCACACCAGTGATATCATTTTACTGCATGGTCTCCTGAACTCTGGGAACTTAATTTACACCAACCAATCAACCAATAATAAGATAAATCTGTTGTTGTGTCTACAGGACTTAACTAGGTCTTTTCTTTTCCTCCCCTCAGCCTCCTGTGCAGGTCAAAGGTCTGGACGGTCTCCTGCGGACGTCCCTGGACTTGGAGCTGGACCTGCAGGTGTCCCGGACGCGGCAGGCCAGATTGGCGCAGGAGCTGCGGGTGCTGCGGGAGCTGAAGGCTCAGCTGGAGAAGGCAAGGCAGCAAGGTCAGAGGGAGCTGCCCGCCTGGGTCCAAGAAGACGAGCGCTTCCGCCTCCTCCTAAAGCAGGCTGAGAAACAGGTGAGTGACCATGTTAGGACACATCAGTCCAGTGTCCAGCATTCAGGTCTGGTTGATATGTGTCAGAACTGAATATGGCTTTGCTTGTTGCTCTTGTTCAGACTCGAGAGGAGCAGCTGCAGGAGAAGCGGGTGGAGAAGATGATGAGGGCGGCAGCCAAGGACGTCCACAAGATCAGGGGCCAGAGCCGCAAAGAGGTCCCTGAGGTCCAGACCTTCAGGTGGGAGTAACAACAGGCTCAGGGCTCACTTTTACCAACCGTCTCAAGTTTCAAAGGGATATTTCAACATTTAGGCAAATTCACATATTGCTATAATCCCTATAGTCTTAAGGGTAGGTTCATTACCTTTAATTGTCGGTGCAAGCTGTTTTTAGATCCGCGGGGCAGAGACGTGAGCTCTGCACGGTGTGTGGTATTTCCGGGTTTTCCCTCATCAAACTCAACAAATACACAATCCAACAACTCCAAAACACTCTCATGGACAAGTTGTGACCTGCACATTCACCACGCTATGGAATAAAAATGGAACGTTACGAGACGTTGCTTTCGAGGTAAATACGTAACCGGAACTACATTCCCGACACGGCTGCTTGGCAGAGTGACTTCAGAAGCGCAAGTAGTTCTGAGTATTTGCTATTGTGTTATAATGTTACATAATTATTATACGTTATTTCATAGCCTGGCGAATGTGCAGGTCACAACTTGTCCACGAGAGCATTTTGGAGTTGTTGGATTGTGTATTTAGTTTGATGAGGGAAACGTAGAAATACAGTGAGCCTCTGTTGCGTTAGCTGAGCAGCTCGCGTCTCTGCCCCGCCGATCTCAAAACAGCTTGCACCGACAATTAAAGATAATGAACGTACTCGTAAGACTATACAGATTATGGCAAAATGTTGAACTATCCCTTCAAGGATCTGAATTAATTGGCCTGAAAGTCTCACAGTGAAATATTTTTTAGTTGAAATTCAGAATTCAGTGATTGTTTGGATCTGTCACAGTTTGACTTTGCAACCTTGATAATGTGCAGATTCATTCATTTCTCTGTGACACGATAGAAAATCAAACTGCACTCATGTGAATCATTGGCTTGTTTTTTTCTTTTTTCATTCACTCGCTCTAAGTTACAAAGTTAATTTATAATGTTTAAGTTCATGTTGATATGATGTTGTTGTGATATGATATGACCAGTTCATCTGAAGCACCTGTCGTCCTCGGCTGTGGACAGATGTTCTCACTGTTCCCTGTGTGATTTCAGAGAGAAGATGGCGTTCTTCACACGAGCAAAGACCAGCATTCCCGACCTGCCGGCCGACAGCGTGTAGAGAAGCATTTCAAAGTATTTCCCCCCGCGCCTCCTCCTCCTCCTCTTCATCACCCCCCTCCTCACCCAGTCAGTCTTAACCTGCTGTTCCCTCACAAATGAAGCAAACGTTTTGGCGGTGTTATGAAGAATTTAAAAAAGTAATATGTTTTAGTAGAAAACAGAAGAAAATACAAAAAACACAAAATCGTGAAGAAACGACTTTGTAAAGAGCTCAGCATTTCTAATGTGGATAGTATTTGTAAATTAGCGACAGCATGGCTAGAGCTTCTGTTCTTTCTTCGCTCTTCTCTTCCACTCTTTATGGCGTTGTGTTTCTGGTATTAACAGACTGTTTATAGGCTTTTAGGTGTTTTTTAAAAATCATTCCAGCACATAATCACACAGCTGCACATGTGCGCAATGAGTTTTTGTACTGAAACGGCACATCTGGACATAAAGGATATATATGTATATTGGTAGCACAAGTTAAAATCAATCAATGGTACTAAAGGAAAAGGAGAAACTTAAGCTGGTGAGGAAACAAACAAACAAACCAAACGGTATATGCAGACAAACATACAAGCACACACAATGTTTTTTGTTGTTGTTTTTTTTGTTTTATTGTAATTTCCTCTACAGACATTAATAGAGGGCTTTGTAATGTCATCTGTTCTCCTTTTAAAGTCAATAAAGTTAGCTCAACTTTAGGAGGAAGAGAGAACAGGAAGAGTACTTCCTCTCCTGTCTCATCAAAGTTATAATCCTTAAGATTGTTATACATCAAAACCCTTGTTTATACTATTTATGGTGACAGTTTTACAGCAGTAGACCTGACTTTGTGAGGTTGGAGAGGATATTTTGGGCTCTGAGAGTTCAGGAAGTAAAAGTAATTTTCTAACTGGTAATATTGATGACTGGATTGATACAAAACTCACCCGGTAGATCTGGTCGGCACAAAAGACGAACGACTATGTAAAACTTAAAACCAATGGGGTTCTTTGTTTAGAACATTAAAGGTACGTAAAAAAAAAAAAAAAGCCTTAAAAAGTGAAGAAATGAGATGCACTGTAACTCAGCATAAAATCACCCAGTCTTTAGTAGTAGTGAGGCTACTGGTTGGTTTTCTGTAGTTTAAATTGGTTTACTTTTGGATCCTGGCTCAGTTTTGGATTAATTCAGTCACTGTCATTATGTAAATGTTCTTAATGGTTATCAGTGGTCAACTTGGTGTCTGTTGTGGCAGTATTGTGAATTTATTGAGGAGACTTTTTTTTTTAAGTCTTCTTTATGATGAGATGATCAGTCTGTAAGCAGATGCCAGTTCGTCTTCTTTTGTTGTATTTCTGACAGAGGAAAGAGGGTTTGCTGCCCCCAGGTCGATATATGCCTCATTTCCAACCAAACGTTTTATTCAAAGACTTGTGTTACCACCAGTAACCACGGGTGACGCCAACCTAAGCAGGACTGAAATCTTGAGGATTATAACTTTAATATCTCCAAATCAAACACTAACACAACTTGTATGTAAAAATAAGAAATAAGAAACTTGTCTGATGTGTATGATGTTGTGAGCACAGACGGTTGTACCTGAGCGTCATCAGCATGCTTTCTGATTCAGTCTTTCACTACATGATAGCCAAGAGGAGAAAACTGGAACTCCTTTTACGAAGTTACTAAATGACCTGGATCATGATTGTCTCTCACCAGTTACACATGCACAAACACACTCTCAGCAAGGTGTAGAAACAGCACTAACACTCAGGTAGTTGATAGGATAGTCTGCACTTTAAGAAACTTGAGGTAAAAGTGAAAAAAAAGGAAAAATAGAAACTTGATGTGGGTTTTTGGAAGTAAAAAAAAAAAAAAAAAAAAAATCCAGAAACCTTTGCCTCGTGCTGGAATGATTATTGATTATTGATTGTTGAAGCACTCAATGATTGTTGAAACACACACACACACACACACACACACACACACACACACACACACACACACACACACACACACACACACACACACACACACACACACACACACACACACACACACACACACACACACACACACACAGGAAGTGAAGATCAAATGTATTTTCGATGACTGTGAACTTCTCACTGATTGAATGATTGTTAGACTGGAAGTGACTAAATCCCCCTTTATGATGAAACTGACCAGCAACCAATAGGAAGACGGAGACTCTGCTTGGTTTCTCAAGACACCTGGACTTCACTCTGATTGGCTGGTTAAAATATTTTAAACTATGTTTAGTTTAGCCCATTTGTCCTGATTCCTCTGTAACTGGACGTTTCATTACACATCTGAGTCGTTCTCATGTTTCCTCGAACTGGATGATCTGCAGCTGAATCTGTATAATGTTGAATCATGTTGACATGGTGACCCAGCCAAACTGCACACATTGTCGTCATGACCTTCTCATCAAGTCTTTGTATCAATATTGTGTTGTTTATTTGTCCAGACTACAATTTGGATAACTTTTTAGCTGTCAGAAGCCACTAGGTACTTCCTTCAGGAGCTGGTGGAGACCAAACACAGAGCTAAAAGACTGAGAACAGTCCACTTGCTGTTTCTCATAACATCTTTTTTCTAAATTGGTAATATGATAAAATATACAATTACAGCAAGTTTAGGTTGTCAACTTTAGAAAAAGGTCACAGCACTGTCTTAAACTCCTTAAATTTCACCTCAGTCGACATTAATTAATTAACACTGAATGTTGTGTAGTCTTTGACGATTGCAGGTGATAAAACAGAAGTTGCAGCAGCTATAGCAAAAAAATAAAAATAAAATAAAGAAACAGTGTGACAATATAGCAATAAAATAAAAACAATAAAACTCAATTATCATATGTAATATTGTATATATAGTTATTGTAAAGACTTTCTATAAAAATGTTCAAGCACGGTGCATAATAGATGAGAGCGAGTTAGGTAAGTAAAGATGTGCTTACTTAACAGTGACAAATTGCTTCAAATTACCTAAAAGCATTGTTGAATTTACAACAACAAAAAAGTTCAGCTTAAAAAAGTTTGAACTTATTGATTTGAAACCAATTTACACAAAAACCAGAGAAGATGTTTCCTTCTGGTGCAGCAGGCTGTGAAACCTGCAGTGACTCTGATTCTACACACTGACATGACTGCATTTTTCATTTGATTTATATTCAGCTCAGTGAAAACTTACTGACGTCTGACTTAGTTTCCAAGGCAACCCGACTTATAAATCAGCAGCAGACCTCGACTCAGGCTCTTCTCTGGTTTACTGGCAGGTGTTGGAGGCTGTTTGTCCCTGTGTGTGCAGCTACGTGTTGAGTAGCTGTTATAGACGTCGTCGCCCTTGCTAATCAACTAACTAATCAACAACACAAAAAAGTAGAAATTTAAATCAACACTAGAGAGTTTGGGATTTAAAGTAGCAGTGAATTATGGGTAGGAAAAGTAGGAAAAGAAATGGGTACTATGTAGGAGGATCAGTCGAAGCCACTTTTGGAAAACATAAATCCATCTCAGTGGATACAAAAACATAGGAAACACCATGAAGCTCTGAGGTCGTGAACCAGTTGTTGGCTCGTTGCTGGGTCACCATGTTGAACAGGTGTTGTGGGTACGCTGCGGTGAATCCACCACATGGCACAAACCCCTTGTATCATCATCTTCATCGTATTGCCATTCCCGGTGTCAATAAGAAAGTAGCTGACAGAAACCTGGTGCTGCTGCTGCTGCTGTCATTCCAGATGTTCCTCCTGTTTTACTGCTTGATTTACAGCAGCTCTTGTTGATGCTTGAACTGTGGATCAGATGCAGTTGTTTTACTGTGTCTCGTTCATCTGTTGGTGTGCATACAGCCAACATAGGAGGTCGGTTTCCTCCACTTCCTTTTTTATGATGTCTCTCCTCAAACCTTCATCCTCCTCCCAACAGTTAAAATCAATCTTGTTTTCTATTTAATAAAAACTGTAAATGTTTAAAATTCACAATAAATAAAAAAGAGAACAGTTAGTCACGACACATTCAGGTATCAGTAGGAATAATTTGCACAAATGTCTAATGAAATAAAATAATAGGAATATAATATCCCACAGACATAATAATAATTAAACACTATGACTCTTCATGCCTTGTATTGAAAAATAACCTGTGTATGTAAAGAAAGTGAAACTTGATGGGAACCGAATCAAATGCTGTGAGGACGTCGACACTGAGGCTGCGTTCACCTGCACGGACGAAATGTTTGGTTGTGATTTACTGACCTAAGATCAGTCTGAACAGTCGCATATCAAGACCAAAGATTTTAACACCCAGAGAAGCCCGAACACACAGCTGCATAATCCAATATTCACCATGTGTTCTCAACAGTATTGCTATAAATGTGGGTGCCTTTTACCATCTGGTCCAATACAACAGATGGAAACCACTTGTCTAGATTAACTGGTAAAATAGAACGGAAATGAACTAAACTGGTTCTATTTTGACGTCGATCCTGGTCATACATCACCTCCCCCCTTCTTTCTTGCTCTCTCTCAATCTGTTTCTTGTCCACCTCTCTACCTCGGACTCTCGCAAAGACAAACCAGTAATAATAATAGTTAAGGCTGGCTGCACACGAGACCATTTTAGGCCCGATGTGTGGCCCGGTTGGAAGCCTCTCACAACTGTTTCGATCTCTTCCTAAATGCCTGCAATAACCAATGAGAGCGAACAGACTGGGAAGAATCACCAAACAGATGTTGCTACTTTTACAGCTCACAAACATGGCAGCTAACTGAGCCAAATGAAAAATACAAAATGAAGCGGAACTAGTGGATTTATGGCAACAGCACAAAGGCCTCGATAATGTCTAATGCAAGAGGGCAGACAAGGAAAAGACATGGGTAGAAATTGTGTTGGTGTGTTGAATATAACTGAAATCACAGGGGTTTCTGTGAGATCTCATATTCTGGTCCGAACGATACAATGTGGTTGGTCACAGGATTATGATGTTAATTATGAGTGGAAACTGTGATCTCCCACATTTAAGATGTGAAGACGGTAGTGTGTAGCCAGACTAAGACTGGTAAATGTATGTCAGCGCACCCTTATCTTCTCTGGGTTTAGTTTGTCATGTATTTGTTATAACTTCTTGTTAAACGGAGACTTATTCCAATACGTTAGAGCTGCTTCTTCTTTATGCCTTTATTATATTATATTGTATAGAGAGGTGACGAAGAGCAAGAAGAAAGAGAGAGAGACTCAGACAATGGGCGTCACAGTTTACTGTTTATTCAAGTTCATTCCATTTCAAAGTTGGAAGTTTCACCTTGAGTTACTGATTGAAGTAACTGCACTCCCTCAGACCAAACTCTAAAAAATTGACAAGGACATATAAAACGTGTGAATTTCGCATCGACTGTTCAGACTGATTTTGAAGTGGTTCAAAATCAGAATCTAAACTGTGTTGACATCATTTTTAAAAGAGAAGCCATCAGATTTCCTGCAGCAAGTGAACGCAGCTGTGCACTCTGAGGGTTTTACTGTAGCAGGAACACTGTGAAATGAATGAAAGCCTTTGGAGTAATGTGAGAAAGAGAGAGACAAATAGAGAGTGAGAGAGTGTGCCTTTGGAGAGCAACATGTAACTGTTATTGTACTTTTTATTTTTTCGGCCGCCATCATCTGATCTGAGAAGGTAAAACTGTGGAGAAACCTTTTTTTGTTGCTTATTTTATTTTGATTTTCTATTCTCCTCCACTGTAGAGTGAGTCGATGTAAAGAATAGGACTGTGTAGTCTGAGGAGCAGCACTGTCTGTTCTTTTTTTTTTTTAAAGTCCACTCAACTTTGTCATGATCGTTCGAATGTTGTTTAACCTTTAAATCAAAACTCGTTTATACGTAACAACATCTGGATGAAGGAATGTAGGTTTTTGCTACAAGAAAATCACAAATCATTCAGAGAAAAACAAAACAAAATGCTGTTAGTCACAAATGATTTTTTTTTTTCATTATGTAGGTTGTGATATAATTCTTTGTTTTTTGAAGTTCAAGTGCATTTTTTTCCCTTGTTTGATTATTGTTTTTTTTTATTCTAATGAATCTGTTTGTATTACGACTGGTGATGAACCTGGTTATGTGTACGGCGGCGGCTATGAGAAACATACAGCATGTATTTATTGCACTTTTGTGATTTGGGTGTGCTTTTCCTGTTTGTTTTTTTTTCTTTTTTTTTTTCTTTTTATCGCGAGAGTCCCGAAAAGCTGTGAATTTTATTCTCAGACACTGTACTGTCGACCAGAGTTGTAAATATTTCACCAGCACAAAAAAACAATATGTTTTGTAGTTTCACAACAAATAAAAAAAGTTCTTCTCTTCTACCTGGATATGTCAGAAAGTTATTTATTTATTGTGTGTGTTGCACATTTTGTTGAAAATGAAGATATGCAGTGAAGACTTTTAATGAATGGTGAAATTCAGTTACAAAAACCTATTAACCATCCATAACTCACAGTAGCATCACAACAAATAAATAACAAACCAAAAAGGATGAAGTGAGACCTCAAACCTTCAATTCCAAGAAACCTGTGTTTGTTGTAACTTCATACACATGTTACAGCATCTGCAAGGTGAGAAAATAGTCATTAAAAGTAGTTTCAGAACATATTAATAGGTAAACAAACATACATTTTCATTAGAACCTAGTATCAAATTAGCGGCTAAGATTGTTGAAATTTATTTCAACATTTTTAGTGGTGGCCAAGTTAGCAGCTAATGCTACTGACTGGTTTTATTAAAAAGAATAGAAATGATAAAATATACAATGTATATTAAAAAATCTTTGAAATGAATCATTTTTTGTCAAATAAATCATCAGTATTCCTTGTTAATGGGCTCTTTGCACAACTCCAATACTTCCTGAACTTAGTGCTGCTCCTTCATTTCCTGTCTTACATTATTGGACAACCTGATTAATCCAGGTGTGTCTGACCATTGTGTAACCTGCCTTAGCTCTAATTGTTGGGTTTAAAACTAGGAGAAACAGATATTTTAATAATGCTTTAATTACCTCGTGGCTAGTAAATCAGAAGATTCTAGATCGCTCTAGGAGAAAGGGGTATTGCAATGTGCATCTCGAGTGACAGAGTAAATAATTGATACGACCAACAGATGCGTTTTAAATCCGTTATATTGTTTGATTGAAGAAATAAAATAAATAAAAAAAATGAAATAAAAAGTAAAAATAAAAAATAAAATGTTCACAGTGTCAATACACACATCGACCACAGTTTTCAATAAATTCAGTCTCTGATTTTGGGTAGCTCGCCACGACCACTGAGGTCCTTTCTACCTTACAGAATGAGAGGAAATCCTCAGCAGAAGAAGTAGTCTTTTGTAGATCTCAAACCCAGGAATCATTCACCAAAGAAAAAGACCCGGCCTATAAAGGCCAAAAGAAAGGGTTACTATGTATTCATGTAAATAAAATATACTCTAAATGTAAATAAATGCATATAAACACATATTTATACATGTACATTATAACATTGTTTCTTAATAATTGTTTTAACCACTTTTTACTGTGCTTTTTAAATGAACTGAACACAATATAACATCAACATGAGCCAAAATGGCGGAATATTTCTTTACATTCATCTCCTCTCTTTTCCTCTTTTTTTCTACACCACCGCTCACTCACAGAGAAAATACACCGAGCGGTGGGTAATGTACACAAACACCGTAATATAAAACATTTTTTTAAACACTATACACATGAATTTAATGCCTCACTAACCCATATTAACATTAGCAGATGCACATTTCAGCTTTGTTCACCGGACTTTTATCAATTAAGTTCAGGCTACTCACCAGAGGCTCAAACTTCACATAAACACACACACTCCGGGCACAAGGAAGAATACACGGCTCGTCTGTCCAGGTTCCGCTTTTTTAAGAGACAGGGACATGGGAGTTCAGTAATGTGTAACCTCAAAATATAATTTAGCGAAGTACAGGGGCTAATGGCCTGAGCTAGCGCCGTAGCTGCTAATAAACACTCACGTTCTCCTCCGTCTCGTTACAAAACACACGGACCGCTTCCAACCACGGCAAAAGAAAAAGGCTTCGCTCTCTGCGCCGACGATAAAAAGTGTCTCAGACTTTTAGAATATCTGGCTTTTTTCCACAAAAAACGGTAATATCTGCAGCTAAGCTTAGCATGCAGCCACCTCGACGATGGTCCGGCAGAGAGAGAGAAAAAAACAACAACACGCCTGCACGTACACCCTGACGGCGTCTGATTGGTTACTCCGCTTCACATCACGTGAACTCCTCATGTCACCTGAATCTTTTACACTTCCAGAAAGGCACATTCGCCACACTTGAAATAAACAAAACATTCTTTTTAAAACAGATGTAAATAAACGTGTGTATATTAATCTTTTTAATCTATTTATTGACATATTTATGATTTTATCATAAATCCTATTTATTCATTTTATGTAAGATTATTTTAAATCAAACTCTATTTATTTATTTATCTATCTGTCACATCTATTTATTTATCATTTATTAATTTATTGATCTAATCAATTAATTGATAGCTGGACTAGGATAAGGGCCTAGTAACCTGGGTTACACCCTCCCCTTCTAAAGGTGTGTATGTCCCATTACACCCACATGACTATGAATTGGCCTTGGGGTTACTTGGAGGATGTCTGCATAGCCAGGGTTCTGGAGTGCGTCGGCAAAAGCAAGGTTGAGGCCTTGGAAGAGTGATTGGACTATAGACAGCAGGGGGTTTCCCAGTTGACCATACTGTAGTCGTTCAGGGTGTTCTCTATGCCTCTGGGAACGCCTGGGAACACTGTCACCCTCACTCTCTCCCATGATGACTGGAGAGGTTCCTCTTCCAGATATCCCAGCTGCGGTTCCCTCATTGGTCCTGTCCAAAGACACATCCTCACAAGGTTTATTGACAGAGCATCCTTCATCCTTGCTGCTGTCACTGAATGACAGGTCTGAGAAAACAGGAAGGCTCTCATCCATAATGTTTGGTTCTGAGGGAGACTCCAACAGGCTCGGCTGAACAGGTAAGGTCTCATCCTCCTGTCTTGAAATGTCAAAGGGGGTGTCCTGAGAGTTTCCAAACAGAGCTCTTCTCACTTTGGGGGGATCAGTTTCTCTGTGCCTTGAGGTGACCTCAGCCTCCGGATCAACAACTGCTGAGGTTCCTTTCCATCCAGAACAGCTTGGCTCATTTGAGGTGTCATCCCTGAAAGCTGGAGGTTTCTCTGACTCGGATGGAACGATCTCCACAGGCATCCACTGTACTGTCTCTCTTTCAGGTGCACGTCTCTTTTCTCTGTCTTGTTTTTCCATGATTAATGTCTCTGTCTTTTCTTCCAGGTCAACAGGAGCAGGAAGCCAACCAGCTGAAGACGAGGTGGGTTGTTTTGTCTGTCCAAGATGTCTCTCCCTTGCAGGTACTGTCTCTGGCCGGGTCAAAAGTCTTGTTTCGATGAAGTCAGTGTTCAATGTCTCTCCAGGTAAGTAGTAGTAGTAGTCACTGTCTTCTGACTCTGAATCTGCCACCTCAGACTCGGCTGCGGCTTCCATTCTCGACTGTCTCCTTGTTCTAGGTTTGCTGATTGTCGGCTTCGGAGGTTGCTCGGGCTCAGCCACAGGTAAGAACCCACATGGCAGTAAGAGGTCGCGGTGTAAGGTGCGAAGTGGTCCATCTTTTCCCTCTGGTTTGACAGAGTACACAGGTAGGTCACCAGCACGTCTGACCACTACGTGAACATCTGGTTCCCATTTGTCGGCCAACTTGTGTTTCCCTCTGATCCGAACGTTCCTCACAAGGACTCGATCTCCTGCCTCAAGTGTGGACTCGACGACTCTCTTGTCAAACCGTTGTTTGTTGCGCTCAGCTGTCTTTGAGGCATTTTCAGTGGCAACTCGGTAGCTTTCCTCTAGGCGGCCCTTCAAGTCATGCACATACTGGGAATGTGACTTGGGTTCACAGCTGGAAGGGAGACCGAACGCCAAATCAACTGGGAGCCGGGGTTGCCTGCCGAACATTAGTTCGTAGGGACTGAATCCGGTCACGTCATTCCGCGTGCAGTTATAGGCGTGCACCAGAGGCTTGACAAATTCTCGCCAGCAAGACTTGTCTTTGTTTTCGAGAGTGCCCAACATCTGGAGGAGGGTCCTATTGAATCTCTCCACTGGATTCCCCCGGGGGTGGTAAGGGGTAGTCCTGACCTTTTGGATGCCAGCGATGGAGCACAGTTCTTTGATGGTGCGAGATTCAAAATCTGGACCCTGGTCACTCAGAAGCTTTTCCGGAAATCCATAATGCACCAGGAAGTTTTCCCATAAGCACTTAGCCACAGTCTGCGCTTTCTGGTTTCGAGTTGGTATCGCGACTGCGTACTTCGTGAAATGGTCTGTCAGTACCAGTATATCTTTTGTGTTGCTCCGATCAGGCTCCACCGAGAGAAAATCCATGCAGACCAGCTCCAAGGGCCTGCTGGCCTTGATGCTACACAGAGGAGCTGCTCTTTCGTTTGGAGTCTTTCGGCGCACACAACGTTCACACCTCTTGATCTTCTGCTCGACACATGCGGACATTCTAGGCCAATAGAATCGTGACCTCACGAGGTCGAGGGTCCGCTCTATGCCTAGATGGCCTAGATCATCATGTAGGCCTCTCAGTGCTGTGGCTCTGAGTTCAGTTGGTAGAACAAGCTGGTGTGTGACTCGTCCATGTTCTTGTCGCGTTCTGTACAACACTCCACCTCTCAACTCTAGACGCTTCCATTCTCGGAGCCACAAAACAAGTTCTGGAAGCTCTTGTCTCAAGGTGGGTGAGGGCATGTCTCCAGACTCCTTGTGCTCAATGACCACTCTGAGATCAGGGTCGGCCTGTTGCTTTGCTCTCATCTCCTCTTCAGTCCAAGGACCAATCACAGGGAGTCCATGATCCTCTTCCTGCTGGAAACCACGGGGCAGAGCATCGGAGTGGACGGCGAGAGACTCGACCAGTGCGACTGATGGACATGTGGAGTTTTTGTGAGACCACTCAACATCATGCCTCTCACATATGGCCTTCACTGCATCTGGGAGAACAACATCTGGACTCTCCTGATCCTTCAGGTAATGTAGAGTGAACTGTTGGATCCTTTCACGCTCTTTCCTCGACACAGCATCATCCAGGAGCTCCCCATGTGGTCGACGAGAGAGTCCGTCTGCATCCTGATTCTGAGTTCCTGCTCTATACTGGAGCTTGAAGTTGAATGTCGATAGAGCTGATAACCACCTGTAACTCGTGGCATCCAACTTCGCGGAAGTCAGGATGTAAGTTAAGGGATTACTGTCGGTGACGACAGTGAAGTCGGTACCGTACAAGTAATCACTAAACTTAGCAGTGACAGCCCACTTTAGCGCGAGGAATTCCAATTTGTGAGCAGGGTATTTCGCCTCACTCTTCGTCAAACCTCTGCTTGCGAAAGCGATAGCCCTCATCCGTCCATCTTGTTCTTGATACAAAGCCGCACCAAGCCCTGTCGTGCTCGCGTCAGTGTGAAGGACGTATGGGAGTTTGGGGTTTGCAAATCCCAAGACAGGTGCGGTGGTGAGCTTGTCAATGATCTCCTCGAACGCTCTCTGACATTCTGGAGTCCACCTCTTCCCAAAGGATTCCTTCGGATGGAAGTACAGGTGAGTTTTTCCTCTTCCTTGACTGTGTTTCCTGAGAGGTGGGTACCCTGCTGTGAGGTCATTTAGAGGTTTGGTGATCTTTGAGTAGTTCTTCACAAACCGCCTATAGTACCCAGAAAACCCCAGGAAAGAGCGCAGCTGTTTGAGGTTCTCAGGTACTGGCCAGGTCTTTAAGGCTTCTATCTTCTGCGGATCCGTCTCAACCCCATGCTGGGAGACAATGTGACCAATATACTTAACGGAGGTTTGGAAAAACATACATTTTTCTGATGACAACTTTAAACCATACTCTTTAAGTCGGTGGAGGACCTGTAGTAATCTTGACTCATGTTGCTCCAAGGTATCCGAGAAGATGATGAGATCATCGATGAAGACCAGCGCCTCCTTGCGGTTGAGATCTCCTACACATCTCTCCATCAATCGCTGAAACGTACTTGGCGCGTTGGTAACCCCCTGGGGCATTCTATTAAATTCCCAGAAGCCCAGCGGGCACACGAACGCAGTCTTCTGTTTATCAGCCTCTTCCATTTCGACTTGGTAATAGCCCGATTTTAAATCGAGGACTGAGAACCATTTCGAGCCAGTCAAGAGGGAGAACACTTCCTCTAAGTTTGGTAGAGCGTATGCGTCTCTTATGGTCTGTGAGTTGAGTTTCCGGAAGTCGATGCACAACCTCACAGAGCCATTTTTCTTCCGCACGACAACAATAGGGGATGCGAAGGGGGACTCGGACTCACGTATGACACCAGAATCTAGCAGCTCTTGAAGGTGTTTCTTGACTGCATCTACATCGTGTGGATGGATGGGTCTGGGTCGGTGCTTGAAAGGAGTGTTGTCGCTCAGCTTGATGTGATGCTTTACTTTGTTGGTATGACCAAAGTCGATGTCGTGCTGAGAAAAAACCTCAGGCATGCTATTGAGCAGCCTTGTGATTCGCTCTTTCCACTCCGGTGGTAACGGGGAATCCCCAAAATCAAACTCCATCTTTTTGGTTTCAGGAGCGGTCAAGTCGGCGGAGGGCTCCTTTCCCATCACCTGTTGAACGGCGTGAATTTCAGCCAACACTGTCCTCGGAGGGATGGTGACGTCATGTTGGGTCTCATTCCTCAGCAGGATTGACATTGAGCAAGGGCGCTTGACAGGTAAGGTGCACAGGGAGCTAGCAACAAGCAATCCGCCAGGAAGGGACGACACAGATGCGGCCTCTACAACTGCCCACTTATCCTGGTGAGCACCACTCATGTGGACCTGTCCTTCCACAACGGCTGTGCTGCCCGCTGGCACCACTTCGGGGGTGTTACTCCGCGCCTTGATCAGCCCAAGAGCTCCAGTACTTGCCTGCTTTTTCCGTACTTCAAGAATTTTCAAAACCACTCTGTAGCCAGGAAGGAATGACTGAGGGCGACAATCATGCTTTTCAACATAGCTGGAATAGAGGACGTCTAATGAGTTGGTGCCGATGAGGATTTGAGGCACACTGCTTACATCAGGAACAACCAACACTAGCGTAGGGACTTCTGTCTCTTTTCCCAAAAACTCCTCTGGAAACAACAGGTTGAGTTCTACGTACCCGAGGTAAGGCACGGCCTCTCCATTGGCTCCCTCTACTTGCAGCTCTACATCCAAAAGGTCGTCCAAGGATTTCAAGGAATGATGGGACAGGTGAGTCTGGAAAAAGGACAGCGGGATAGTGGTCACCTGAGATCCCGTATCTAGCAGGCAGTTAACTTTGTGGCCTTCAATGGTGACTTGAGCAGTGCATTTTGTTCCAACCAGCTTGGGCGGCAGTATGGTGGAGGTGGTGTTAGCATTACCACACTTGCTAGCCACTTGCTTTGTTTTTCTAGGGCGTATGGTTGATCTTTTAGTCCCTGTTTGCCCTGCAACAGGGGCTTCTAGTAGTTTAACTGCTGGATGCTAGTGCTGCCATTTTGCTGATCCCATTGCCGTTGTTTTTCTCTAAGCAGCTGTCTCTTTTCCTCAACGAGGAGGGGATTGGGTTCACTCTCACAGTGGACTGCCAGGTGAGCGTCTCCACCGCAGCGGAAACAGTACCATGGACGGGGCCTATTGGTTGCTGATGGCCCTGAACTGGACTGTCCACTCACTCTCTTGTTGGGCGACTGGTGTCGAGGTGTCATGGAGAAGTCTCTTGAGAATGCAGGCGATGGTATCTGATGACTCTGAACTTGGGGTGGACTCACCTGTGCTTGAAGAAAGGCAAGCTGATGTTTCAATGCTTTAATCTCTGTTGCTTCTAGGTGGTCGCTTTTTGCTTCCTGAGTTGCTTTCCTCATATCTGCTACTTGTGCTTGAATGTCAGTAATTTGTCTTTTCAATGTGCTGATTTCAGTTGTGTCAGGACAGTTGACTTTGGCTTTACGTTGAGTTGCAGTCTGCATGACAGCAACCTGGGCTTGTATCTCGTTAAGCTGTTTCTTTAAGACGTCAGTATCAGTTACTTCTTTCTCAGGTGTAGCACAACTGTATGCAGCTAACTGTTGTGATGCAGCTCTGAACTTTGGGACAGCAGGACTTGGTTTGTGTAGTCCAAGGTGTTTTTTCATGCGGTTATGTTTACTTGCCTGTCTGTCTTCCTCTGTTCTGATCAGAAGCACCAGTTCAGCAAACGAGGGCGGTGCATTTGTTTTCCGCTCCAGCTGGAGATCGGCGATCAAGCCATCATTCCAGCAGCCTCGACAGAACTGCTTCAGGAGGTAGCGGTTTCGTTCACTCTCTGCAATACCACCTCGTCTGACCACAGCACTCAGAGCGACTTGCAAGCGGTTCAGGTAGTCAGAAGGCTTCTCGTCGTTGTTCTGCAGTGTCCCCATAAACTTAGCCAACAGCTCATCCCCATCCTCCACAGAGCCATAGACTGAATCAAGTAGCTGAAGATACACTGATGGCAAAGCTTGAGGGCTGACATGCTTGATAACATCTGTAGCTGGAGGCAACAAGCTGTCCAAGATCTTGCGTGTTCTGTGCAGGTCAGACATGGAGGGATCTGTCAAGAATAAATCAACATTTGCTCTCCAGGTATCAAAGTCAAGTTCACTGTTTGGACGAGGAAACTTTCCAGAGAAAGGTCTGAGGCGAAATGAAGAGTGCATGGGAGACATAGCTTCATTAGCTCGCATGACATGTTCAACAACGACCCGTTGTACAGCAGGAGGATTAACATCACTCATGGTAAGTACTGAATGTGTCACTGCAGCACTGTCACCATTACCACTGGCTTTGATGGACTGGGACGCTGGGTGTTGAGTGTTCAAGTTAGCAGCCATGCTAGGCGATGGAGCGGCTGTCAACAAAGCAGGCTGCAACTGACCATTCACACTGGTAGGTAAGGACGTTACCTGTGGACTCGGAGTAGCGGCCTCGAGCCTTGGCAGAGCTGGCGTTGATGCTGCTCGGGAATCACCTCTCAATCCACGCTGCTCACGACTGGGTGAAGGAGATGGTGGGAACACAGCTGGTAAGTTCCTGACTATCTCAGGTGAGACAGATCCAAGCAGGAGAGAGGGCTGTTGCATGACCTGTGATGGCGCTTTAATATTTTCAATCTCCTGAACAGTTGCATCAGATGTGTTCAACTGAGAGTCTTCGACTGGTGCAGTGTCAGTGGGGAGGTTCACAACTTTACCTGCACTCATCTTCATCAGTTCCTCTTGAAGTACACTTTCAAACGACTTCCCACTTTTATCAGCTATGGCTTGCAGTTCCTCAAGATACCCCTTGGTGGCGCTGCTGCTAGCAGTGCTAGTGTAAACACTATCTAAGGAGAGCACCTTAAAGGTAACATTTACATTAGCTGAGCTCTGATACTCTTTTGGCAATATAGGTCTAAATGTGTGCATTGCAGAGCTATTTGAAAATTCCACAATGGAGCAGAGATGATACTCTGATTTTGGATCATCAATGACTAGTACTCTGCTAATAGAACCATAGCGTTTCAGGTGGCTCTCAAGCTCCTCATCTACATCAGTTTGAGTTAACCCAATAACAATAACTGAGTTACGAACATTTATCTTTTCATCTTTCACTATATCCATTGTACTATATTGTTGCTTACCCTTTTACTCGTGTCACTCAATAATACTCCACTTTCTCCTGGCTAGCTCGCCAAGTTTCTGTAACCTGCCTTAGCTCTAATTGTTGGGTTTAAAACTAGGAGAAACAGATATTTTAATAATGCTTTAATTACCTCGTGGCTAGTAAATCAGAAGATTCTAGATCGCTCTAGGAGAAAGGGGTATTGCAATGTGCATCTCGAGTGACAGAGTAAATAATTGATACGACCAACAGATGCGTTTTAAATCCGTTATATTGTTTGATTGAAGAAATAAAATAAATAAAAAAAATGAAATAAAAAGTAAAAATAAAAAATAAAATGTTCACAGTGTCAATACACACATCGACCACAGTTTTCAATAAATTCAGTCTCTGATTTTGGGTAGCTCGCCACGACCACTGAGGTCCTTTCTACCTTACAGAATGAGAGGAAATCCTCAGCAGAAGAAGTAGTCTTTTGTAGATCTCAAACCCAGGAATCATTCACCAAAGAAAAAGACCCGGCCTATAAAGGCCAAAAGAAAGGGTTACTATGTATTCATGTAAATAAAATATACTCTAAATGTAAATAAATGCATATAAACACATATTTATACATGTACATTATAACATTGTTTCTTAATAATTGTTTTAACCACTTTTTACTGTGCTTTTTAAATGAACTGAACACAATATAACATCAACATGAGCCAAAATGGCGGAATATTTCTTTACATTCATCTCCTCTCTTTTCCTCTTTTTTTCTACACCACCGCTCACTCACAGAGAAAATACACCGAGCGGTGGGTAATGTACACAAACACCGTAATATAAAACATTTTTTTAAACACTATACACATGAATTTAATGCCTCACTAACCCATATTAACATTAGCAGATGCACATTTCAGCTTTGTTCACCGGACTTTTATCAATTAAGTTCAGGCTACTCACCAGAGGCTCAAACTTCACATAAACACACACACTCCGGGCACAAGGAAGAATACACGGCTCGTCTGTCCAGGTTCCGCTTTTTTAAGAGACAGGGACATGGGAGTTCAGTAATGTGTAACCTCAAAATATAATTTAGCGAAGTACAGGGGCTAATGGCCTGAGCTAGCGCCGTAGCTGCTAATAAACACTCACGTTCTCCTCCGTCTCGTTACAAAACACACGGTCCGCTTCCAACCACGGCAAAAGAAAAAGGCTTCGCTCTCTGCGCCGACGATAAAAAGTGTCTCAGACTTTTAGAATATCTGGCTTTTTTCCACAAAAAACGGTAATATCTGCAGCTAAGCTTAGCATGCAGCCACCTCGACGATGGTCCGGCAGAGAGAGAGAAAAAAACAACAACACGCCTGCACGTACACCCTGACGGCGTCTGATTGGTTACTCCGCTTCACATCACGTGAACTCCTCATGTCACCTGAATCTTTTACACTTCCAGAAAGGCACATTCGCCACACTTGAAATAAACAAAACATTCTTTTTAAAACAGATGTAAATAAACGTGTGTATATTAATCTTTTTAATCTATTTATTGACATATTTATGATTTTATCATAAATCCTATTTATTCATTTTATGTAAGATTATTTTAAATCAAACTCTATTTATTTATTTATCTATCTGTCACATCTATTTATTTATCATTTATTAATTTATTGATCTAATCAATTAATTGATAGCTGGACTAGGATAAGGGCCTAGTAACCTGGGTTACAATTGCGACTACTCAGACACACCTGGATTAATCAGGTTGTCCAATAATGTAAAACAGGAAACAAAGGAGCAGCATTAAGTCCAGGAAGTAGTGGAGCTGTGCAACACGCCGCTGGCCACGCGGTGGCGCTCTGCACCCTCTGTGGTGGTTCACGCGCCAGGAGTCTAGGCGACGAGGAAGATGACGGCGCCCAGCACCGGAACAACATGAGAAAGTTGTGAACTTCTTCCTCCGCACGCAGTTCGTTTCATCATCCACGAGATCCCACATCCAGCCAGAGAAGAGCTGCTCTCCGGTGTTTCAGAAAGATGGGAGACCCACTGAGCGACTACACAGCCCGGCTGCAGCAGCAGGTGAGCGGCCGGTCGGTGGGGAGGGGGTAACGTTAGCCCCCCGGCTAAATGTGTGTGAGTTAACTTAGAGCCCCGGTCCGTCGGTGGCCGACCACCGGCCGACACAGGCATCGAAGGAACTGCCATTTAAAAATATTCCTGTTTGTTACTAAAAATATCTGCACGACCAGACAACAAGATGAACGTTGTTCAGTTACGTTTACACCGGTCTCTAATTCGGCTGACGTGCAGTAAACCTGACGCCGCCTGCTATTGAGCTTTCTAAACTTTAGTACCTGGTTTTCATGGTTTGTGGTGAGAGGTCGCACAGCCGGCTGTCACATCAGTGACAGCACATCAGGGAGTAACTCTCTGTGAGCACGTTTATCAGTTTGTATTTATGAGTTTATCATCACTTAAAACGTCCTGTCTGTGCCGAAGGTACCAGAAGATGTTGTGACTATTTTTCCCCTTTGTATTTAGCACATTGCCAATAGTCATGCTGTTGAATATAACATGAATGTTAAACGAGAAGATATTTGAAAGGAGTCTTGTACTTCTCTCTCTCTCTACTAAACAGTTTATGCTAACTAAATTATCTGCTTAACATTATCAGCCACAAATAATTAGATATGTGTGTTATATTCATATACGAGCTTGTCTTCCTATGATAATCATTTTCAGTCTTCCTGTTCTTATAGTAAAGCTTGGTGCCCTCCAGTGGTCTGTTTAAATTAAAGCTGCAGATATTACTTTAGGGCATCATTGATTCTGGTTTTTAGAATAAGCCATAAAACAGTTACAAGTGCAAGTCCATGTCCTTTTCTCTCCTTTCTGACCAAATTTTACCAATAGAGCTGCAATGGTCAGATGATTAATCCATTAATAATTTAAGTAAGACATGTTTGATGACATTTGACATTTGATGCCTCATCTTCTGATTTCTTCTGTTTTACATTATAGTAGTTGAAATAGTTTTGGACAAAAACTAAATAATTGATGGTGTCAAGGGGAATTTATTATTGAACCTATTCTGACATGATTTAATCAAGAACACAAGTGAAGAAAATGTTTAAAATGTTCATCAGTTATGAATGACCTAACAAAACCTAGTTCATCCGAGTTTCAGTGACTCTTGACACTCTTTATTTGTCTATTTGTCTTTTAATCAGGTGCTGATAATGAGACGACTGTTTTGGTTTCGTTTTGATTTGTACTTTGACCCAATTCCAGTGAAATTTTATGACTTGTCTTGCAGATTAAATGTTATTGATTGACAAACTCTGTTCAAACAATAGAAGTATTTTAGCCTTTTGTTTTATTTATTTATCATAGTTATTTGTTTCAGGAGCGGGAGATCCAGAGTCTCTCTGCAGAGATTGAGAGTCTAAAGAACCCACAGAGCATGAGTCCATCTTCACGTTTGGACGAGCTGCGGGAGGAAAACACCAAGCTGAAATACCGCCTCAACATCCTAAAGCGGGTGCGTCACACGGCGGTTTGCTGCTTCCAAAGTATAGACGAGATAAGGATGAATTTCTCAACTCTGCTTCCTCCTCCTGTGTCATTGTCCACAGGGTCTACAGGAGGATCAGACGTTCTGCAGTAAGGCCATGATTAACATCAACCAGCAGCTTCAGGAGGTTTTCGGGGAGGCCATCCGGGCTTCCTGCCCCGAACTGGACAACCCTCCACTGGCCGTCACGCCCAACCAGCAGGCCAAGTTTGGAGACTACCAGTGCAACAGTGCTATGGCCATGGCCCAGGTGAGACTGCAACCTCACATCAGACTCTTAAATCGTTCTAAAACCACAGTGTTAAAGGGGAACTATGCAAGTCTGGTCGCTTTTCCACTGTTTTGCTAGCACTCCTCCCAGCCATGTGCATTCTCAAACGACTGGCTCACAGTGCAGGTTCCCTCTGTTAACACCAAACTTGGAAAGATCAGTTTCTCTTACTGTGCACCTGCAACCTGGAACACTCTGCAAAATCATTTGAAACGTACCTCACTTTTATCAATAGGACAATTTAAAACCATAACTACATCTTATTTTACCTCTAACTGCTTCTGCTTTTAACTATGTTTCAATTTATCCTAGTCACCTTTAACTTCTGGTATTCTGTTATGCTTTTGTATGTTTCAAATGTCTTGTCTTCTGTCCTTATATGTTTTGTGTTTCATCTCGGTTATATTGTAAATGAGGTTACTCCTCAATATATCTCTGAGTTTAAATAAAGCTTATGAAATTAAATGAAATTTGTTTTCAAGAAGCCCATGAGAAAGCAATCCATGGAGCGGTGGATAACGTTATATATCCTCCACGCGTTACAATGTGTATATGTGTAGTCTTATCTGGCATAAACAAGAGATCACAGGTTACGGGGCGCGTTCGTTTGATTAGAGCTGAGACACCGGGTCGGAGGTTCTGATCTTGTGAGGTTGATTTTCAGCCAAGAGACGCTAGGTGGAAGCAGAGAGCCTCCATTATCCTTTTAACAAGTCCTCACAATTACTCTGAAGCTGTTTAATTAAGGTAAAAATGTAGCATAGCTAAGGTAAAAATCTTTCAAAGTTCCTCTTTAAATGAGCGTTTCAACAACTCTACAGACACTGATATTGTTTAATTTAATTACATTTCAGACTTTGATTTGTTGTAGTGACACAGCAGTGGTGTATTTGTTGTTCTTGGGGTTAAAAGTGGGACACTGACTTGTTTTGTATCTGTTCATTCAAAACATTTTAAGTATTTGACTCTTTGGTGCTGCAGATGCTGAAGGCAAAGGGAATCAAAGTCAACCCGAGGGAGATCGCAGAGAAGATCATTCAGAACCTTCCAGACAACGAACTTGTCCAGAAAACTGAAATTGCGGGACCAGGTAGAGAAAATTGAAATAAAAAATCTGACAGTTATGTTTTATTTCTTTATAAGAGAATCTTTTCGACCATGCTCTGTCCTTTTATTATTTCATGCATGAATATCTTCAGTTTAGGAAGTAGGTCAAATACTTATTTGTGTGAATTTATTCACTAAACAACCATGTAATAACCACAATGTGCAGGGTTAGTATGAAAAATACTGCAGTGCAGTTTTTTAGACATTTTTAAAATGAAAAAAGTTCCAAAGATCTTGTGGATTAGTTTTTATAGTTTTATAGTGTATTACACACAAGTTGAAAACTATTTTAAGCTACCATCAATTTAATTCAACAATATGACTTGATTTTCATTCAAAATATTGATTCATGAAAATGATAAATACATTAGTTTCTCTCTCTTATAGTCTAAATGCAGAAATTTTGGAAACATTTTTGAAATTGAAATTTAACAGCTCAGAAAAATTGCACAGCTTCATAAATGATTCTGTATTTTCTATATCATCTATCTACTAGATTAGAAGTAAAATAAATAAATAAAATAGTTCATACCAGAAACACTCTGTCAGTTTAATCTTGGATCCTAAGCAGATGTGTTTAATAACAGAGTTTTGGCTGTAGCATCTCTAGCGCCCTCCTCTGACGTGTTTTTGCATCTTCAGGATTCATCAACATCCACCTGAAGAGGACGTTTGTGTCCAAACTGTTGAGTAACCTGCTGGTCAACGGGGTTCAGCCTCCACCGCTGCCCTCCAAGAAGAAGGTCGGTCACACCCTCGGAGAGATTCACCTGTTCATGCATCAAGTGTATTTAAAATTAAAGATAAACTGGTAAAACTAAGGTAGAGGATGAAGAAGAGCTGCAGAACAGTGAAATATTATATTTATCAGAATTAAAAACTTTGTTGTTGTTGTTGTTATAAGCAGTTACCTATGTGTATGTTATGATCTGCTGCTCAGGTGGTGGTGGATTTCTCCTCCCCAAACATTGCCAAAGAGATGCACGTGGGTCACCTGCGTTCCACCATCATCGGTGACAGCATGTGTCGACTGTTCGAGTTCCTCGGCTACGACGTTCTCAGGTCAGTGCGGACGCTGTTCACATGAAATGAATGTGTGAGGTCGCTAACTGTAGCATTTAATGCAGAGCACAGCAGAGTCACTGTTGGGATGTAGTCGACATTAAAATGAATTTTGAAAAGTAACTGACTAAGTAACTAACTGAGCGTGACTGAGATTTGAAGATGATGTTGTGCTGTATGCATGTTCACACTTGCAACACTCGTAACAAAACATTGGTGCATTTATCATGCTGAGATGTAGCAACCGTGCGGATCCACTCTATTTTTGATTGAAGTGTGACCTTTAATTCATCGTGGATCAGGACCTGTTCAGACCTGATATTAATGTCAGGTCTGAAGATCAGGTGCAAACACACACAAGATGCATTCAGGATGCATTTAAGAACCGATTTGGCCACATTCCTTGAGCAATGTAAATGCAAATCCATCCTGGACCGCCTACGAAAGTGATGTCCTCTGAAGGACCGCCCACTCTACCGACGTTTTCTGCCACAGTCTAATTAGTCCCAGTGCAGTTTCATTATCTGCTGGATTCATTCATACTATCCCCTAATAACTCACACAAGCATATTAACAACAGGCCCATCTGTCTGGCTAAAAACAATTCCTGACATGTTTATGTGTATATAAAGTAGGAAGAGTGCTCTGATCACAAGTGGCCAGTAGAGACACATTTTAAAGCAGGTGTGAATACATAGATAGATACTTTATTTGTCTGTTCGGAATAAAAAACAGAAATTCGTCTTTTAAAACGGCTCCATTAGGCATTAAAAACACAATTAAAATCCACACCCGGGCATTTAAAAACACTCTTTAAACACGTTAGTGCTATTTAGAGCAGCTATTGCAGAGGGCATGAAAGGGAATGATTTCATGCAGCAAGGAGGAGTGGTGCAGGGGGTGGGAGGGGTCCTCAGTGATCAGGGTGGCTTTCCTCATCACTGAGTCTGTACAGAGCATATGTACTCAGAGCAAAGAAATCAGAGCACAAAGCCAACAGCTTGTGTAAAGTCCTGAGTAAAACAAGCCTGGTGTTTCCTCAGTAATTTTGTATTTACATTTGCAGGTTGAACCATGTGGGAGACTGGGGCACCCAGTTCGGGATGCTGATCGCCCACCTGCAGGATAAATTCCCAGACTACCTGACGGTGTCCCCGCCCATCAGCGACCTGCAGGCCTTCTACAAAGTCAGTTGATGCTTTGTCTGTGTCTCTGCTTTCCACTTGCTGTGTCTGAATCTGCCGGAAAGGTTTGATAAATATCTGAAATGACACATAACAAAAGACTCGAGTTAGCGGGTTAAATACCAATCAGCTGCGTGTGTCAACTCTCCTAGAGGCAGTTATTTTCTGCTGGTTATCAAAGTAAATAACAGAGCGGTGGAGGGACAACAGAGACAGTTCCGAGAATGGCAAAAAGTAATTGGGCAAAGTGACATAATGATTGCAAATGAAAACTTGCCAGTGGGTAAACACGGAGTAAAAGGCCAGCGAAATTGTTCAGTAAAATGGTACCGTCAGCTCCACTGTACCATTTTTGAAAATCGGCTTTTGTTATTAGAAATTTTGTCCAGGAGATTTTTTATTTGTTTAAATCTGAAAGTCTAAACAGTCTGCCTTCTCACACTCTGTGCTTGTTGTGTTATGTCAGCAGAATGAGCTGTTTGGTTAAAACAACAGAAGAATAAACCAGGAGTTGGATTTATCCTGCAGAAAAGCACAGATACATTAATCTCCTTTTGTAGAGAAAATGCTCTTGTCTTTGGATGCAGAGCAGCTGCAGGTCTGTGATTGGTCCAAAAAAATTCACCTGTAAATAAAAAGGAATTGATGCAACAGAACGAAAACTGCAAATTGCACTTTACTAAAAGCCAAAAAGCTTGGATCAGTTATATTAACGCACATTTACAATTGCTACATGACATCATCTACAAGTCTAGTGCTAAAGTATTTAGACAGTCAGACATTATCTGTTCTCCAGACTCTGAGCTTCAGCACATTTTGGTTTGAAATACTGTAAATAAATAGATATTACATTAACACGCCCCGGTGGCTCAGCTGGTGGAGCACGTACCGTCTCCACTCAGTTCAGACCGCAGCAGCTCAGCGCCCCCTAAAATATGTTACAGCCTCATGAACACAAACCAAGGCTAAAATGAGTTTCTAGTATCATAATTTTTTACTTTAAATGTGACTTAAAGAAGCCAGCACAAGAAATTAAAGTAAATGGAAGAAGAGGGGAAGAAGACCCCAGCTAAAAAAGAACAGAAGCCTAAACCAGGCATGGGCAATCTTTTCCACAAAGGGCCGGTGTGGCTGCAGGTTTTTCTTTCCAACAAAGCAGCAGCACACCACACTTGACTCATTTAACCAACTGAGCTCAGTCTTCAGACAGTTGATTGGTCAAACTGTGTGCTCTTGGTTGGTCGGGACAAAAACCTGCAGCCCTTTGAGGAATAGGTTGCCCATGCCTGGCATCAACAAACGAGACAATCTAAACCCTAACTGAACTAAAAGAAAAGAAAACCACAGGTGGTGACCTCCAACCCAAACTAAAGCAACAAAAAGGCAACGTAACCACCAGGAACAACACACAGAGCCTCCTGCATCAACAGGCGACACCTACAGAGGGTGTGCACCTTCAAATATGGCCACACATAACACGTCTGAAAAACCAACTCTGTTTTTCTTTTTCTTTCTCTCACTGTGCTTTAGGGCTAAAGGCAGAGAAGTGCTCATAAAGATACCCCACTAAAGAGCCTAGAAGTCTCAGATCTTTAATTTGATCAAGGTTACATCCACATATAGAAGGAACTGTGTAGGAGACGCAGCGCTTTTAGCACACAGTGCCCAAATTGCAGTGGTTCAGCAGTAAGTGGATGGTTGCCTTCTAAGTGTTTCTGCAATGTTAGCTCATGCAAAAAACAAAAAAACCCACTGTGAGTTTCCATTTCAGACTTGAGTAAAAGCAGATGATGCAGGTGGAGATGATGACGAATGAGTTATAGATCTGTTATAGAGAAATCAGAGGATGTTTTGCCAAAATCAGCAATTTGCTACTTTAAAAAACAAAGTGGCTGCACTCAGGAAAAGTGGAAAATGTCAACGATCCGGTCGACTGAGGAGAACAAGTCTTGTGGATGAGATGAGAATCGTTTTCACCGCAAAGAAAAAGCTCTTTATGGCTGCACAGTATATAGAGCAAACTCACAGAACACTATCTGTCCTCTCCGCTGTCGTCTTCCCTCATTTCTCTCCACACCTCATTTACTTCTTACATCATCCACCATCCTGCTCCATGTCTCTCTGTTCTCTTTTCTCTTTTCCCTGCTCCCCTCTCATTTCTCTTCCTCCTCTTCATCAGGAGTCGAAGAAGCGCTTCGACGAGGACGAGGACTTCAAGAAACGAGCGTACCAGTGCGTCGTGAAGCTGCAGAGCAAAGAACCGGACTTCATCAAAGGCTGGAACCTCATCTGTGACGTGTCCAGGAGAGGTGAGTGACTCCTTATCTGTGATATTAAAGGAACAATCCACATTGAAACACACACAGCCGTCACACACGTCATTCTCCTTGTGTCTGTGTGTTTTCAGAGTTTCAGAAGGTCTATGACTGCCTGGACATCCAGATCATCGAGAGAGGAGAGTCCTTCTACCAGGACCGGATGACGCGGGTGGTGAAGGAGTTCGAGGACAAAGGTCAGTGTGCACAAGGTCAAAGGTCACCGGGGCGTAACTCCTCTAGAGCCACGTCAGGGACTAGTGATGAACAGGAAGACCTCTGCTCTGTATATTAGAGATACACTGGTGAAAGAAAGCAGAAAACAGACTGGTACAGAATGTGTAATGTACAACAATCAGCCATAGTCACACATGCAGATTTGATGGATTTACAGTATCGGCGTTTGAAGCTGTAGCCTGCAGTTACCTGGTGAAACCACTAGGAGGCAAAATTGTCTCATAAATGTCTCCCCAGTCATCCGAACTGGTGTCTACTGTTTTTTTTCTTCCTTCTCTTTGGGGTTGTGTAATTTCTCCTTTACTCCCAAATCTCCTTTTTCTGCACTTTCTCTGTTTTACTCATGATCTCATCCTTCTCTTCTTCCCCTCAGATTAGACTCACATTATTAGTCTCTCTCTCTCTTGTGACATGATTTTATCCATTTTTCTCTTTCTTCTCCTCCTGGTGCACCTTACCTCATCCATCCATCCATCCCCTCCCTGTCTCACCCTCTCCCCTCTCTCTCTCTGTCTCTCTCTCTCTCCATCCTCAGGCCTGATGGAGATGGACGAGGGTCGTAAGATCGTCTTCGCCCCCGGTCAGTCCATCCCCCTCACCATCGTCAAGTCGGACGGCGGCTATACCTACGACACGTCGGACCTCGCTGCCCTGCACCAGCGCCTCTTTGAGGAGAAGGCCGATGTCATCATCTACGTCACAGACAGCGGGCAGGTGGGTGGAGACAAACACACCTGCAGAGCATAAAGTAAACGAGGGGGAAAATCCAGCACATGTAGAAACAACACTTAAAGGGATAGTTCAACATTTTGGCAAATTGGCCCATTGCCATAATCCCTATAGTCATAGCAGTAGGTTCATTACCTTTATTTGTCAGTGCAAGCTATTTTTAGAACGGCGGAGCAGAGCCGCGAGCTGCTCAGAGCTACGCTATGGAGGCTAATGGGATTTCTTGGTTTCCCTCATCAAACTCATGAAATACACAATCCAACAACTCCAAAACGCTCTGGTGGACAAGTTGTGACCTGCACATTCACCACGTTATGAGATAATAACGGAACGTTACGAGACAGAGTTGTTTTCGAGGCAATTGCAGACTGCTTGCCCAAAAACTGCCCCCGACGAGAACGCGCATCAGACGTTGTGCATGAATTTACCTCGAAAACAACTCTGTCTCATAACGTTCCGTTATTATCTAATAGCGTGGTGAATGTGCACCAGAGTGTTTTGGAGTTGTTGGATTGTGTATTTGATGAGTTTGATGAGGGAAACCAAGAAATCCCATGAGCCTCCGTAGCGTAGCTCTGAGCAGCTTGCGGCTCTGCTCCACCGTTCTAAAAATAGCTTGCACCGACAATTAAAGGTAGCAAACCTACTGCTATGACTATAGGGATTATGGCAATGGGCCAATTTGCCAAAGTGTTGAACTATCCCTTTAACTCACACTCAAAGGAAAATCTTAACATAAGGCCTTTTGTGGAACATGTCTGTATGATAAAATCAATCTCATCGTCATTTCAGACATCTTCGATCTGGGAACAGTTCAGATGATATTTTTCCGTTTAGATATGAATCCTATAAAAACTGAAGTTGGAGGCTGAAAACTTTTCAGAAGTCACCGTCTGTGTGGCAGACAGCAGGTCGGGCTTTAAAATGTTATGCGGGTTGTTATGAGGACAGACATCATCGTCCTCAGCAGATGCGAGCGGGAGGGGAGGGACTCGGCATGTGCAGACTCACTGAAACTAAAGCTGTCATCTGAGGGAACTTAATTTACCAAGAGCAGTAAATACAAGGCAACCTGTCGGGAAACGTTACCAAGGTGACTGTGTCTTAAACGCCCTGCTAAAGGACGGAGAGAAGATGAATGACGTGCGGTTCAGTGTCGGCATCTTAACGTTGATTGGATGGAGTCACACCCACAACGCCAAGGAGATGACTCCGCTTCACGTCCTCTGGCGCCACCGTGAGGTTGAAGTGGACGCCTTGATATCCTGTGTGTGTGTGTGTGTGTGTGTGTGTGTGTGTGTGTGACATGTGACATCAGATTTATGTTGTGTGTCACTCAATTTCTGTGTGTGTGTTTGTTTCCTCCTTCAGTCCACACACTTTCAGGTAGTGTTTGCTGCGGCTCAGATGATTGGCTGGTACAATCCTCAGGTGACCCGGGTGGAGCATGCAGGCTTCGGAGTGGTGCTGGGGGAGGACAAGTGAGTTAAAAGCGTACAGACACACGCACACACGCACACACGCACGCACGCACACAGCTGCTGATAGATGATGTGATTCTCCAGTTCTCCACTGCCACTGCCCTCTGCCACGATCCAAACAGGCAGTGACACACGCATTTGAAGAAGCCTTTGAAATAGGACCTCTCATACTGTGTTCGAGACAACTCGGAACTCAGAGCTCCGACTTCAAGGCGTTCAAGACGCACCTCGCCAGAATAACCAAAGACATGGCAGACCGGACAAACTTTGCATTAAAGGTGCTTCACTCAAGGCATTGAAACATTACAAAAGGCACAAAAACAATAAAACAATAGAAATATTTTGGCATTTAAAATGCATTTTAAGCAATGTTTTACCGTTGAAGGTGTGGTTCTGTGCTGGCAGATTGTTGTGTGACAAGTAGGAGGTCAGAAAAATCCGAGTACAGTTGTCTCGAACGCAGCATCAGTCATAAGCTCTGAATAAAGTTAATAGCTGATTAATAAAGAGTCTTGGAAGGTGCTGAGTTTTCCTGGGCTCTTTAAGTAAGCCCTTTGCTTCCTCTCTTCGTGCTAAGTGAAGCTAACTGCCTGTTAAGATGGCGGTGATGTTAAGATGAGGAAGAGTTAAATACAGTTGCCATGTGTAAACACTGTTGAGGACTGCGGCCACGTAGACTAATAACAGTTTAACGCGGCTCCAAATCACCGTCATCAGAGCTGCAGCACGAAACGAGCAGCTCCTCCGGAGACCCCACCTCCACCTCCACCACACTGTAATCATCTGAACGTCCTTCAGCGCGTCTTTATCACCTCTGCTTCATGTTTTTATCACATTTATTATCAAACATAAAAACCAGAACTTTTTACTGCATCGGCAAATAAAAGAGGGGGGGAAAAATATACAGCCGCCGCCACCGCTCCGCAAACAGAGGAGCCGGCGTTTGAGCGACCGCGAGCTCAGAGCTGTTATTACTCGGCGTGTGAGTAGAGGAGGGGAGCGGGAGGCTCTGCAGGGCTGTGGGTGGACAACGGTAATTAAAAGTTCAACAACAACAAGGAGGCTGGATCGAGTTTGAGGAACGCTCTCAGACCTGAAGATAAAGTTTCTAATCAGCGGAGGTGAACGGAGTCCACAGTCACAGCACAGACGCTCCTGGTCAAACACCACTCAATACAGAGAGAAGGTGCTCAGTCATGGTTTCGCTGAAGTGCTTGAATTTGGAAATACTGACTGCAGAAGCTGTGCAAAGTGATACAGAGACGGTAGACATGGAATAAAAACACAACTAAATCAATAAAAAGGAGTCAAGGTTTTCACATCTCTTTCTTTGAGGCTGTGTGAAGACGTTTGGTCATCAAAAACCGCAACAACCACAACTAAATCAATCTTTTCTGTTTAAACCTTCAAACGTGGACTAAAGATCAGTGTGTTGACGCTTCATCTTCATTTTTCTTCCTCTCTTCCTTTCTTTCCCTGCTCTCCCACTTCATCCTTATCCCTCATATTCCAACTCTATTTCTTATCCCCTCTTTGTCTTACCTTCCTTTTACTTTCCTTCCTCCTCCACCTTTTTCTGCTCATCTTACTCCTTTTCCTTAATATATCACTCTTCTTCCTCCTTTCCTGCTTTCATCCCTCTCCCTCTCTCTCTCCCTCTCCCACTCATACTCCTCCCCGCCTCTTTCTTATCCTATCATTCCTCCATTTCCTCCCTCTTCTACTTTACCTCTTCCTCTGTCTTCACCCTCTCTTCTCCCCCTTCCTTTCTTCTCCTCTTCCTTATTTTGCTCAACCGAACAAAAAGCCAGAAAAGTGAGCACCGCTTACTTTGAACCGATGAGTTTTGTGTTGTTTTTTTTTATACCATGATATTAAAGTTTTTCTTCGGGGACATTTTATTTTGTTTTATCGCCATAATCTTAGTCTAGTTCTTGTACCTGCAGCTCTGCCACTGTGTGTTATTTATTTCCTCTTATAGCAAGCGGTGATTACTGTGCGGATGATACGAGAACACGCTCTATAATTTGAACACTTATCTGTTGCACTGTTTTTTTTTTTTTTCCTAATCAATCGTCCAGGGAAGAGGAGCTGGGGCCAAGGCTGTGAGGGAAAGGCTGGATGTTGGTGTCGGTGGTGGGGAGGTTGATGTTACGCATCGCAGAGGCCATAACTAAGTGCTGCTAAACGCCCAACTGTAACCCGAGGGGGGTGTAAATTGGCCCCGCAATGTCTGCGCTACACCAAACTCCATTAGAAATTTATCATGCTGCTCTCATAATTGCTCAACCAGACAGTAAGAGCTTAGCTGCGAGTAAACAGGAACAAAATGGGTGGAGGGAGGGAGGGAGGGAGGGGTGGGGGTTATTAAATTTGTGGCTCATGTTCTGCTTGTAATGCTCATCTGATTTGCTTGATTGTACAAAATGTTTAACCCCGCGGCGCTGACGAGTGGAAATAATCTAATAGTTTGTCGCCAACGGAGAAATCAAACATCCTCGTACCTGCAGGAACGTTCTGGCTGTGTCGAGTCTTTGGCTTCTCAAACCGAAACTCACTCAGATCCATCCCCTAATCGTCTCTTCAGGAAGCAGCTTTGCTCACGCTGAACTTCTTCTTGTTTCAGGAAGAAGTTTAAGACCCGGTCTGGAGACACGGTGCGGCTGATGGACCTGCTGGAGGAGGGACTGAAGAGGTCCATGGACAAGCTGAAGGACAAGGAGAGAGACAAGGTGAGAGAGTCTGAGTCCGAATTATCACTGAGATGATGAGATGTCGATGTTGAGCATCATTTTATTTAGAGGTAGGACACCTGGAACCAGCTGTTGGCTTTTGGTTTTGAATGTGTTTTCTCCTGCTGTCAGACAGATGTGCTTTCTGGTGATGTCACCAGATGGGAATTAGGTAGAACAACTGAGAAAAGTAAAGCTCAGCTCAGATCTTTTCTGCCAATTTATTATCTGTCAAACCACCAATCAGTTAATGAACTAATTGCTTCAGTTGTAATCGTAACATCAGCATTTCCCTCTCTAAACTGTTTTCCTCTAACTCTGGGTTATAGACAGAAAACAGTCTCAACTGTTTTTACTGGAACTAATGAAGAAATTGTTCCTACAAAAACTCATTAATTTGTGTTGTCTGGATTATTCACAGTGTAAAACATCTTGACCACATATTGCGTAGTCCTTCGTGCTCCCTAGGATGAATCCTTCAGCCCCATGCAATCGTGTCCTTGACTCTTCTTCATGCCCTAATAACAGAACATAATCAAAAGGAAAGAAAGGACACCAAAACAAGGTCTGCCCAGCTCAGGCAGTCGGTGCCGTGTGGCTGTGGTGATTGAAGTGTTTTCTTCTGGCCTTAGACCCACAGAGCTGCACACGACACTGAGGAAGATTTAAATTGGGAGAAATGAACTTATGTTTTAGTTCTTCTTGCAGAAGTTGTTAGAGGGCAAAACAACAAAGAAACGCCAAAGTCAAACACAACGGCAGCACCTCAGGGGTTCTGCTGTTTTGTATTAAGCTTTTCTTTTAATGCTTTACATGGCTGCGCTGAATATTTAACTTGAAACCCTCATGAAAGCAGTTGGGGCTCTTTTTATTTATGTCCAGCTTGCCGCTGTTTCATTTTTAATCATCTGCTTTATTTCTCTAATTTCTCCTCAGAAAAATTGCTAAGGCTTTATGGCAGAAACCCTCCTCCGCCACAGTCTGCTCCAATCATTTTTGGCAGAATCCTGCACAATATTTTAGCTTGTATTTGAATCATTTTATATCAATATTTCGTGGCCAATGTTTAATCTTTGATAAGCAGCCATTTAGTCCAGTGAGCAGCTCATTATTTCCGCTTTGCGCCCGGCTTTCGATTCACCCTGACAAGGCTTATTTTACAGTAATGACCGTCTCACTCTACAGTAGCCATTAAATCTCCCCGCTCTCATCCTGCGCGAGGCGAGCCAAGCTTCAGGCCTCTCTGATCACGTCCACAGAGGACCTGGACTGAAATGGGAAGCGTCGCCATCAGACTTTGTTCTCTTCATCTGCCGAGCTCTAAGGACAGCCCGCTTTTATTTGTCTTCCTACCCTCCATCTTTTCATCATGCGCCTCTTTGCTTTCCATATTGTGTTTGGGCACAAACCGCCTTTATGTTTGCTGCCGCGCTGTGTCAAGTCAGCCTCAATGTGGCGCACAATCTGATGTCGTCAGCTTTTCCTGCTCATGTTTCCAAGTTTCTGATGCAGATTGTTAATGGTGAAGATGACATGAGGCAGTTTGAGTAAACGGTATGTTGTCATGTTTTCCTGCTCAGTAATGAGATGAGGCGAAATAGAAGTTACCTGGTTGAAAAGCATTTCTTCAAACCCGTCACAATCAAATGCAGTTTAGGGTAATATTTGCCCACAAAGTCATTAAAATGGCAGACTACTTGCAAAGAAAACAACAACATGTATGCCAAGTGTTTGATTGGAACTTGATCAAATCTATTTAGCAATCTAATTTTTGCTAATTAGCACCAGACACAAAGTAAATGGTAGCAGTTTTCATGCAAATCGCTAGAGGAAAAGTCGGGGCATCACCAGATTCAGATTGTCTGAACCATTTGTGCTGATGATGGTCTGTCCTCAGTGTGTTTGGATGTTTCAGTCAGGATCAAAAGTGGTCGACCTGTATCACGACAGAGTCTGTGGAGTTAGCGGCGTGAGTCGAATGTTTTGTCGCTGATTCATTTAATCTGAAATTCCTTTGAGTCTTTTATTTTCCACGATGTCTAGCTAATGAAATCATCTTTCACACACTTTTTGCATCATGTGTGTGAGAGTGCGACTTCACCACAATCCCGTTCCCTCTGTGGCTTCTCTTCACCCAGGAAACCTTTTGATGTGTCATGTTTTCTTGCCTCGCTCTCACAAATAACACAAACTCCTGCTCTCCGTCATCGGCTTGTGTGCACCGTGTTTGAATGAAAGAAGTGTGTGAAAGTGTGTGTGTGTTGTTTAGGAATGGGAAGTGTTATATTTTTTTCACCTCCTGACCTGATTTGTTCCACCTACTCTGCAGATCCAACCTAGAAAATATCTGTTCTCAAGCCCCTTTCCTTCCATCCCAAGGCCATCATTAGCTGCTGTTTTCTCCTCACTTAACACACCAACACTCTGACTCCTCTGTTAATTTGCCTGCATGTGTTTGCACCTTCGGAGGCTGAGGTGTTTGCATGAGAAATTAAACTTCCAGGGGGATAAAAACGAGTTTAAAAAAACAAAACAACAGACGAACATGACCTGGTTAGGTATTATCTGGAGCGCTCGGCGTAGTGTAAACACCCAGTGACTTCCTGTTGAACTGCAGCGATTTTAATGCTGAGAAGGTTGTGAGAAAGCGATGCCAGCACAGTTTCCCCTGCAGGCCCCTCTGGCCTGGCACTTTGCTCTCTGCCTGGGTCGTTGCCCACGTCTACCATCTGCTAACCCTGCCTCATTAAAACAAACCCCAGCCCTGGCCTCTCTGACCCTCAGTCTCCAGTGCTAACGCTGCTGCTGTTAAGATTTGTTTCCTCCAGTTGTGCTGTTTTCTTCTTCTTCCTCTTCTTCCTCTCCTCCACAAGCCTCCAGTCTATTATACTTTTCTTTTATATGAACTTTTCTTTTCTGTACTTTTCTTTTATATCCTGTTTTGTTCCGTCTCTTCCTGCCTCGTCCTGTCGTGTCACACTGCATCTCCACCTCTCAGATCCTGTCCTCATGTCCTCTATGTCCCGACATGTTGGGCAGTGATTAGATGATTGATGAGTCAGCTGAGCGTCAGCAGTGTTCAGCCACGACTTTGTTTTAGATATTTATCAGATTAAACTGACTCTCAGTCTCTGGTGTCTAAGTCTTTCGGGGTTTTGGATTGTTGATTTGACAAAGCACATTAGTTTTTCTAATGAAAATTGTGAAGCAAAGACAGCACAGAATTGTAAAAAAAAATGACTAAAATTATAATTTAATTACCAAAAATGTCATCAGATTATTGATCTTTTGATCAGTAGTTTTAGCTCTAAATTGTTTTTTTTCTGTCATGTCAAATACAAAACAAAGAGAAATAGATATAATGGCAAATTACAGCCTGAGCTTCAACCAGCACTGATTCAGTCATGATTAGAGTCGTCCCCAAACTGTTTGAGTCATGGGAAACACTTTACATTAACACCACTTCACATATATTTACATCTGCTTACTTTACAGTGTGAATAAAACCAGTTGTTAAATGTGTATGAATAATCCAACTTTAAGTATCACCTGGTGGATTTAGGCTTTTCATGGGGTTTGTTGTCAATAAGAAAATAATAAATGGTCCTGTTATATTTTATTTTGTTACACTTTGATTTATTCCATGTCATATAGGGATGTTGTGTCACTTCACTTCCTCTCACTCCAGCTCTGCTCGATGGAAGTCTTTTTGTTTTCCAATCCAATCCCTATCATTAAATCTTCTGTATAATCCTCCTCTTACTCCGTTGGCTGCCTGTGGTGTCAGACGTGTCACATGCAGATTCAAGGGAAGGCTACGACTTAATAAGTCAATTTAATCTTTTTGCCTAAGGTTAGAAATTTTGATTTATTATTTCGATTAAATTCAACTTAGTGGTTTTTACTGATAGACACATGAGCAGAATAAGTGCCTGCAGTAATTGCAAGCTGAGTCAAGCTGCACTTAGTAACGACCTTAAAGAGTTTTTGAGGGGAAATGTTGATGGGAGCGATTGTTGCCTCCACACCTGTCATCAGTTGTATCTGCTGTGTCTCTGCAGGTCTTGACTCCAGAGGAGCTGGTTAAAGCCCAGAGGTCGGTCGCCTTTGGCTGCATCAAATACGCCGACCTCTGCCACAACCGGATCAACGACTACGTCTTCTCTTTCGACAAGATGCTGGACGACCGGGGCAACACGGCAGCGTACCTCCTCTACGCCCTCACTCGCATCAGGTGAGGATCTGACTGTGTGTACTTTATAAGGCACGCCTCACTGCTAAATGCTTGGACTCCTGGATGCCTTCAGCACTGCTTTAATTCACATAAGACACAGATTCAACAAGGTGCTGGAAACATTCCTCAGAGGTTTGTCCATACTGACAAGATAGTGTCACAATTAAACAGTTGTTGCTGATTTGTTGCCTGCACACCCAACACCAAATCTTTCATTCAGCTACATCCCAAAGTTCAAAGTTTTACTGGGCAGAGATCTGGTGAACTTACTGTAAGGTTGAAGAAACCAGTTTGAGATGAGGTTTTGTGAATCGGTGCATTATCCTGCTGGAAGTAGGCCATCAGAAGATGGTGCACTGTGCTCATGTTGGTACAATGAAAATGCCCACCACACCATTACATTTTCTTTTCTTTTAGGGTGACTTTTAACATCAGTCCAGGGACAACAGATGTAAAATAGCCTTTTGGCTAATTCTGGCACATTTACATTTGTTTAAATGTTTTTATTAATGTGCAATGTCCCTGATCTTTAAACCTTCAAATAAATAAACACCACCAGCAGCCTGAACTGTTGATACAGGCAGGATGGATCCATGCTGTAAGGCTGTTTATTCAATTCTGACCCGACCATCCACATGTTGCAGCATAAATTGAGACTCATCAGACCAAGCAATGTTTTCTTTCCTCGACTTGTCTAGTTCTGGTGCCCTTGTGAGCTGTCGCCTCCGTTTTCTGTTGTTAGCTGCAACGAGTGGCACCTGGATCTGCTTCAGGGTTTCACTTGTTGTGCGATCAGAGATGTTCTTCTGCAGACCTTCACTCTTCTCTGTAAAAACCCTAGAGATTGTTTTGCGTGAAAATACCAGTAGATCATCAGTTTGTGAAACACTCCACCAAGTCACTCCATGTTCACAATCACTGCTGATGCTAAGTTTGAAGACCGTCTTGACCATGTCTTCAGGCTTCAATCCACGTTCAGCATCGTTAAGTGAAGACATTGACGTTCAGTATGACCAGAGTTCCTCAGACACATTCATCCATCAGAGCGCCTCCCACCAGCAGCAGGTCTCTTCCATTACCCGTATCAGATCGGCCTCTCTGGCTTTTGCAGGACGTTGCGGTGCAGGATTAGTCTTTGGGGGTATTTTCACCCAATATCTCCTCCCCCTTTGTCCCCTGTATCGAGTGAGCATCTCCAGGCTGCAATGAGCGGCACTGATCTCCCCCGTCCTCTTAGACTTGGGGGTTGGGGGGTTGGCAGTGTGCCCGGCAAAGATTGATCTTCCCAATTTTCAGTAAGGGGTGAGGAGGAGGGGAGGAGGGGAGGAGGGGAGGAGGAGGGGAGGATGGAGGGATGGAGGGATGGAGGGAGGGCGAGAGCAAGAGCGGTCTTGCCTGAGAAGACTGGATGTTCCTGCACTCAGTCAATAGAGCACTCACTGATGGCGGCGGCCCCCATCACTGTGGGTGTTCAAGTGTCAGAAAGGACAAGAAGAAGTCTGAAACAGAGACTTTCCTCAGAGGTGGTTGTGGTGGTTCAATTGTTCCTCCCTAACAGAAAAATGAGGAAAGATTAGCAGCCACTTGTGGCCAAATGTTCGGAGGCTGCGCTAAAACTTGTCGCAGTGATTTCAGTTAATGGGAGAAATGATCAGATTAAGTGTTCAGCAAATAGAGAAAAAAAGGTTAATGATTTAATTCAGAGTTTCATTATTTTCTCATTTTTCCTTAAGTTCAGAGTTGAGAACTGTGCAAAGTGAAGAAAAGTTCTAGCTAATTTTCTAAAACAGTTTCCAGAGGAGTTTTCTTTAAAGAATGGCTTCCTTAAACTTATCTAACTAGCACTTATCTAGCAATGTTCAAATCACTAGAGCTACAATGTATGAAGTGAAAATGTGTCACAACATAATTGTCAATTGTCAGCACCTTAAGTGTCATGTTGTTATAGAGATTCTCTGGTGGACAATAAATCATATTCTCAAGATTTAAAGAGACATCTTGGTTTGGTACAAGACCCAACAAAGAAATCACATCAATATAATACAATATATTATATACAATATACAATATAATTACAATTCTTGGGCTTTTCACTTTGACAAAAGTGATATTTGTATCAACATTGTTATCAGTGTCTGTTTTATAATAACCTGCTAAAACAAAAAACATTTCCCAGAGGCTCAGATTACTTGGACATTACTTGTTTTGGTTCAGTTCAGAACCCAAAGACATTAAATGAACATTAAGGTCAAGGAAGAATTAGTCATACTAACTTCAACTATTTCATATCCACGTGCAGCTCATTGTCAGCGTCTCTGTGTTTAATATGCTGTGAACATCTGCAGTGGTTCAGTAACAGAGACTCTGAGCTGAGAAGCAGCTGTGACTCAGTCCCACTTATTTGTCTCTCTAATGATTTCCCGCAGGTCCATATCCCGACTGGCGAACATCGACGAGGCCACGCTGAGGAAAGCGGCAGAGACCACGGAGGTCGTTCTGGACCACGAGAAGGAGTGGAAGCTGGGGAAGTGCATCCTGCGCTTCCCCGAGATTCTGCAGAAGATCCTGGACGACCTGCTGCTCCACACGCTCTGCGACTACCTCTACGAGCTCGCCACCACCTTCACCGAGTTCTACGACAGCTGCTACTGCGTGGAGAAGGACAGAAAGACAGGTAACGACATCCGGAGGATTACGGGTAGATCAAATCTTCACCACAATTCAGGTCAGAGATCAGGAATGGATAAAGATTCAAGAAGTGCATTGCCATCTGTTTATGTACACATTTTCAGTTTGCACATGAATAACCGACTTTAACATCAATCGAGCTTCCAGTGAGGAGACAGAAACGTCAGATCAGCCAAATATCCTCTGGACTGGGCTTGTGAGCTACTGGTGATTGTGCTGATTATAATTGATCACTCAAATCTGCCTCTGAGCTTCACCAACTCTTGTATTCAGTGATGGATTAAAATGTGCAGCAGTTCACACTGACTGTAGCCCACCAGCTGACAACGTGTCACAATTGGAAGGTGGTCGACTGATTTGATTAAGATTCACCTCCCTGGACCGGTCTTTCAGGAGTTTTGAGAGGATATTACATCACTGTGTTACTGCCAGATAGTTAGAAAATTCCTCAACTGTTGACAGCAGAGTGGAGTTTCATCTTCAGCAACATTTTGGCTTTTGGAAAAGAGGTGTCATTAATGGATTTTGTGCATAATTTTTCCTTGTGTCTATAGAAACAAACAGTTTTGAGTGAAATCGAGGTCAGAGGTCCAGAGAGCAGCAGGAGGGAGTCAGACAGTCGACAGGAAGTCTGGCTCTGAGAGGGTCTGCACTAAAAGCCGTCTGAGCGCCGTCAGCCCTCCACTTGTTACTGTGAGCGTTTCATCCCCGCGGTGCAGTGGAGCGCTAGCACTTCAGGCTTAGAGCTGTTTAATTATGCTAATGCTCGGTTAGCGCTGCAGCAGTAACCCCAGCTGGAGGCTATTACTTTGTCATATTTTTTTTTTTAGAAAGAGTACAGTTCAGACTGATGGGAAAGTTTCCATGTGAACAAAGACGAGTTCAGAGTCACAGCCTGCGCATAATTAACGTAAACTTTTTTCTCAGCACCCTATCTCTGCCTCACAACACAAAAAGAAAACATACTTTTGGCCACAAATCTTAATACATAACTTTATATTGAAAGGTGCCGTTGAGTGATGTAATAAGAAAACAGCAGGTTTCAGGTAGATATTAACCTACATCCTTAAAGGTCAGTGTATTTGTGATTTAAGACCCGAAAAACCATCTCAGTGTAGTTTTACATGTCCTCTCTCTGGTGTTCTAGTAACAACAGGTCAGTGTCAACCAATCAAAAGAGAGGAGGCTCTGAGCATCTCCTCTGATGGTTGATCCAATAGAAACAGAGCAGATTTCAGATAAAACACTCAGAGAAACCAAATCCTGCAAGTGCTTGATGACATCACAAAGTCACAGAATGTCTGACAGCTGGTTTACAGGCTCAGTCCCTGAATACAGGCTGTGTGCATTTCTCTGTAGACTGAGGCTTGGACCCTTTCACAGTATAAAATATAGAGCCTAGACCTGATCTATAATGACACTACACCTGGAAGTCTCACTTTATACTGCATGGAACCTTTAAACTAAATAATGATGTCGTGGCCATTGATTCATAACGGGTCAAAGCTGTAAGAAGTTCTGAATCAAACTGTGATAAACAGTTTTAAACATAAATGTGTTTTTATCACTTCACAGCTTCTTCTTGTCACAACAGCAGCGCCCGTCGTCCTCTCGTAAACTCTGAAGCGTTGAATTGTTTGTGTAGTCGCCAAACTCATCTTGCCGTCCGTCAGCGGCTGTCGAGGCTCCTGCCCCTTTAACGACTCGCCTGCTTGATGCACCCGCTGCTGCTCATTACCGACTTCATGTCTGTTGCATCTCTGTGCCGTGCAGCCACTTGTCCTCCCGGGTGGGCGGAGCTGGTCGTGGATGCAGATGTTTCGGGGTCATTGATTTTCATTTGAATCCGTGGTGTATCGACGTCCCCGCTGTGTAATGCTAGCATCATTAAACGCAACCTCTGACCTTTTCTTGTTTGTTGGTATCATTCTCTGCTTGACTACTGAGTATTTGTCTGCCACGACTCCTGCCTGCCTGTTCTCCTTCACTCTGTTTTATCCTCTCCTCCTCCTTCTTTTCGTTCTTTTCATCCTCCTTCCTCTCTGTCTCCATCCTTTTTGTCTTCCTATCCTGCTCAGTTTTCTTCTTATCCTCCTCCTCCCTCTTCATCTTCTTCTTCCTCTGTGTGAATCAGAACAAGCTGTGTTAACATGTTGAGTCTGCTTGATTTAATCTCTGACCCCAAATACCTCAGTCCTCTTCCTTCTGGCTCTGATACATCTCACTGATATTTACCCTGATGACTCATCTGCCCAGTTCACACTTCACATTATCACTCCATCTGCTTTCTGTCGATTTAATGTGATTCATCGTTAATCTATTAGAAACCTCGCAAACATGTGGGATCCTCAAGGCTCCAGATTTATATCTGCTTCTCATTTGTTGTTCTGTGAAACTGCTTCACTTCTGTCTGTGGATCAGCAGGAATTATTTTCTCTATCAACACGTCCGACAGTTATCTCATTCAATAATTGATTGTTCAATCTATAAAATATCACAATAAGGGGGAACAAAAAAGGTTAAAGTATTCAAATTTGATAGTTTTTTGTAGAAATTATCATTTTTCTTTTGCTGTTTTAAAGACCTAAACTCTTCACTGTTTCCTTGTGTGTGTGTGTGTCCAGGTGAGGTGGTGAAGGTGAACATGTGGAGGATGCTGCTCTGTGAGGCCACAGCAGCCATTATGGCCAAAGGCTTTGAAATCCTGGGCATCAACCCCGTCCACAGGATGTGATGTCACGGCGACCACCACTGCTTCCCGGTGAAGATGAGGATGACGAACGGTTAAGATCGTCACGGCCAAAACTTACAGGACTTTAAGATTATTCTATAAAGGTTATTGCATCCATCCTCACACTCAGCTCTTCAGTGACATCTCATGTGAAGGATCTTTTTTAATTAAAGAACCAGAACATCACCTGTGCTGCTGTCCATAATTTCTTTTCTTTTTTTTAACAACTTTATTTAAGGCTTTTCCAGTTATATAAGAGTAACAAACGTACAAACAAACGAATAATCAAAAAATAAAAGATACAAGATATCAGATCTCGTGAACATAATCCCGTACTAGTGCCCTCCCCACATACCCTCCCTTGGGACCAAGAGTACAAAAAAAAAAGGGGGCATCCAATGGTGCATAAGTGTGACATCAAAGGACTAGTCGGACAGGTTGAAAATACCAAAATAACATGATTGGTTAGAGATTTAACTTCTTTACATAATCAATAAAAGGAGACCACACTCTGGTGTATGTGTCACAACAACAGCCGTTTAGTGTATGTCTTATCTTTTCTAACTGAAGCAAAGATAGAACCTCCTGAATCCATCTCCTGAAGGGCGGGCATTTATTAGATTTCCAATTCATTAAGATCACCCTGCGAGTTATAAGGCTGCAGAATGCTATTGCTCTCTTTTGTTTATTAGTGGTGTATATTTCTGAGGGTGTGACTCCAAACAAAGCGGTGAGTGGGTTGGGTTTGAGGGGTGTGTTGCATAGAACAGATAGACAGTCGAAAATGGAGGACCAGAAATTAACTAGAGAGGGACAGGACCAGAACATATGGCCCAGTGACACTTGGTTGCCACACCTAGGACAGGTAGGGAGAACAGACGGGTATATTTTAGCTAGCCTATCATTGGCGTAATGTAGCCGATTAAATACTTTGAATTGTATCAGCCCGTGCCTAATACATATAGAGGAGGTGTGTATGTTAGAGATACATTTAGCCCAGACATCATCCGGTATTGCGATTTCCAGATTGCGTTCCCTGCTGTCCGTCATTTCTAAACTGCTGGATTTCTCACCTGTGATACTTGAGGATTGAGTTTCAAGCTAAAGTTTTCTTACCAAAACATAATACGATTTAATCAGAAATGTTTACAGTCTGACTCTGCAAGGATCTGTGACCCCTCTCCGTCTCAGCAGGGTCAGAGTCTTCACTGCATCACTGCTGCATTTATGTAAATGTTCTCAAAGATTTAAAAAATGTATAAGACTCAGTGAACTCGCTCCTTTTTCAAGGGTTGAAGGTGAAGATGCTGTCGATCTGTCTTGAATACGAAAACAGTCTAAAGGAGCTCATTTGTGAAAGTTTGATGTGGAGTTGGGCCTTCAACAGCACAGGAAAGATGATTTTTTACTTCAACTGAGCTCTTTATTAGGAACAATATCTGAGTGACCTGACAAACCTGTGGTGACGTAATTCCACATAAAGCACCAGCTCTGCTTGATAATACAGCCAAGGCCATTAAATCAATTTATTGAACCAATGCCTATTGTTCTCTGTGAGCTAAAAGAGCTTATACAAACACACTGAGGGATTCACCTGATGTTTTTATTAATTCATGAATCATTTAGTTGATTAAATGTGAGAATGAAGTAAAATTCTCCACCATAATTTCCTAAATGAGACACTGTCAGTCTGGTAAAGTGAAACCAACAGTTTTCTATCTTGAGACGACGAGATTTAAAATATTTGTCTTTTAGCTTAAAAAAGTTTTGGAACTGTTGAGTCATTGACTAATAGTTTTAGCTCTACCCGTGTTATTGAGTTTTTTTCTTTTAATGCTCTCACAATCAAACTGATGATTTCTAAAGTGTGTTCATGTTGTGTAACGCTGACTCAGGCAGGTGCGTCACCTGCAGCAGCTGTCGCAGTGATTTATGAGCTCTTAGCACTTCTCCAACTTCAGAGCAATAAACAGAAGAGTCTTAAAGTTGAGACAGAGCTATTTTTAGTAGGACTCCACTCTGAACCTCTCAGAACCACACACACACACACACACACACACACACACACACACACACACACACACACACACACACACACACACACACACACACACACACACACACACACACACCACATTCTCTCTCTCTGTTTATTTAAACTTTGATTTATGCCTGTTGAGCTCAGGTTGTTTTCCATGGATCCATTTTGGACCAGGTCCAAACTCTTGGACCAGTGAAGACTTCCTCTGTTTGTTTATTTCTGCATCAAGAAACAACACCCCCCTACCTCACACTGTGCCATCCTCTTTGTTTCATCAGAATGAATAAGCAGCATGATAATGGTAATCACAATGACATGAAAAAGGCAGAACAAGAACAATAATATTAAAAGTAAAATGAAAAAAAAAAAAAAAACTCCAAGAGCTGATTAAATAAGTTAGACTTTACAGACTTATATGTGTTGGTCATGTAAAGTGAAGAGGATTAAATCAGCAGCTTTAAGTGCTCCTCCTGGTGTCATATATACAGTCACATTTGACTCCAACTCCTTTTTAGATGACGACGATTAGAGCCTTTGCCCTAGCTGCCTTATGAGAGGGTAAATGGGATTTGTTTGCAGAAACTCAAAGTGCAAAGCAAACAAACCCATCTGATGAAGTTAATTATACATCACAGGCGCTCGCAGGCAGCCTGGAAGCCTGTAATTGTTCAGTCTGCCTATACCCATCGCACAGTTGTGTACCTCCACACCTATAAAAATTGCATGACTCCAGAAATCACCATGGGTCGTACAGTTGTTGTTGTTGTCCATCAAACATCCATACTCTCCCTCTATCTAGTCTTCTGTCATCACCTCGCACATCCCAGGACTTTATGGTCGATATCAGTACCTTTTAAGACCACCTCCCACGGCAACCTCATCAAACATTCATCTGCTCCCTTCTCCTTGTGCTGCTGAGCTGCTGTTTACGGATGGCGCTGAAGGTGTCGTGACAGTCGCTCCAGGAGGAGGAACCTGCTCCACTAACACCTGCTGAGGCAACAGCCTCGGTGGGATGGAGGGATTTGATCGACTCAGTAGTCTCGACTGATGTTTATTCCCAGTCTTAGGCTGGATCAGAGGGTGAGGTGCTGACAGGGAGATTGGATGTATGAAGGCCTGAGAGGTTCGGAAGAGGACACCAATGCACGATGTTTCTAAAGGTTCACTAGAGACCCAGTGGGTCAGTTTGGATTCTGTAGGTGCAAGCTGTAACCAACATCAATATGTTGAGTCTCTGACCCATGACTACTCGGTTCTCATGAGTTGATCCACAAAAATCTGTTTCTTTACTCTTTAGGGAAAAAAAAATTTGGACTACTTTAAAATTTGAATTCCTCATATCTGAAAATATACTTTTTAGATACTGACTCAGGTTATGACATTCTGTTTTTTTTTTTTTTTTTTTTTTCCTCCAGTTTCGCTTCACCAATTGTAATTCAAACTTTGTTCTGTTATTTTCACCTCCAACACACCTAAAAACAATAAAATCTTCCAGACCTGGAGGACAGGTCTCAGAAATACAACTTGTGTTTGCCATTGTTCATAAAACATATGACCAGGAAGCAGAAAACTGACTTCCAGCCTTGCCTCTGTTTAGGCCCTGTGAGGCTGTTCTTCAACGTGGTCACGACACATTTGCGTCCACTCTGCCAAAACGAATGTGGCCATGTGGTCCCGATCCACTTCTAAAAGTGATGTGAGTGACTGGATCTCAAATGCATCCTGGATGCATCTTCAGTGCATTAACGCTTGTGATCAGGTCGCCTCAGACATTAATACCAGGTCTGAACAGGTGAATCACTTCTCTGACTGCTTAAAGCAGAAGTAAGCGATCCGGTCGTTTTGGCTAACTTCTTGTCAGCCGATGGAGTTAGCAGTCCCCGCCCTCGTCCCTACGTCACCACATTCACGCGCATCCCTTGGCTGCACACACAGAGAGGACCGCACCTTTATGCCGTTCTCTCTCCTCATTTATATTTATTTATATAATTCTTAATAACCTCTCTTATAGTTGTGCTAGAGCACAACAGGTCTATCAGTCACTCTGCTCTGCTGTAAGCCGAGGAGAAAACTTTCCTTGTATCCTACAACCTTTATATTTATATTATTATGAGTCCCAACAGACCCGTGTTTCGGACCAAACACTCTATATAAGTGATTGCTGTCGGAAGATATAACTATTTAAGACTTATATTAACACAAATATTCTGCCTACTTCTGCTTTAATTAATTGTTGATCATTTAGGAGAGTGTAGTGATGATCTCACTGGAAAGTGTTTGTGTCCAACTGATTAATGTACATATCTCTTTTTTAGCTCTGTGTTTGGTCTCTCCACCACCTGAGATAAACATCTGGCTCTTTAGCTGCTCAACGCCCAGTTTTTGTTTCTCCTTTGTTTCTGTGGAGGAAGAAGTGGGGCAGCAGGTGTCAAGAGCTGAGACTTAACGTTTCTGACTCTGAATCAAAAAATTACCTGCTGTGTTGATTCTGTCTCTTCAGCAGCGCAAACATTAATCTGATCTGCTGAAAGGTTAATTTCTCAGCTCAAACTCTGTGTCTCAGGCTGCACGGATGACCACATTTTAACCTTTGACCTTGAGTTCATCCCGAGTTCAGTTCACAGTGTTTTAGCGCCATATGGAAAGAACAGACTTACGCAGAAAATTAAAGCTGCCTCCAGGCATTCTGCTGCTTCTGTTATTTGTAATTTGCATAAATTAATTCCTCCTCCCTTAAAATCCTGTTTGGACCAGGGCACGGCATCCTCGCCACGGGAAGCGTTTCTACCTCACATGTTGTCTCTCTGCGCCGAGCAACTGATCTGATCTCACAGATGAATCAATAAGATATGTAAATCAGCGTTATGCAAATTAGACACAAGTGGGTGTTGTAAGGAAAAAGAGGAGTTTATTTATTTATATTTTTGTGTCATCTGCGGTGCGTTCAGACTGCCAGGCGTATTAATCTCTTGCGCTTCAGTGGCACAGTGTGGCACCTCATCCTCCTCGCCCCAGTTGCCGACTCTCCCCAACCCCGCTCCACCATGTTCCTCCCAAATTACAGTCACTCTAATGTGTTTGGCAGCGAGACGAGGTGCCGAGGAGAGAGTGAGAGGAAGAATCACTGGAAGAAACAACAGGAAACAGTTTGAGGGAAATAAACATTTTAATTAGGTGTTTGGCACTGGTAAATCTAGATTTCACACTCACACAAAATAAGATTTTCTTAAAGCTTAAAATTAAATAAACATCTGGATTTAAGAACTTTGTATTTAGATATACATTAAGTTAAATAATCTGAAGTATTGATGGATTAAAATGACATTTTAACACTGACATGTTGAATTATGTAGGACAAGTCGCCTTTAAAAGTGAAGCAACACTCAGGTGCCACATAAAATCCGACTGTACAGGCCCAGACATCACAACGAATAAATACAAACGTTAAAAAATTCATGGACTTGTCTGGTTGGATATCAGTCACTGTGCTGGGAAGCACACACGCACACATGTGCAGAGGCCTCCGTCAATTCACAACTTTGTTGCGCGCCTTCAAAGCCACGCAAACCGCTGCGTCGTCCTGTGGAGAGGTAGATATCGGCCGTCTTTGAACTGGTGCGCACGTGGCGTCCTGTTTGTAGGACATGGTCGAAGTCACAGGGACGAATTTGAACAAAATAGAAACGAAAAAAACACATGCACACACAAAGGTAAAGAAGAGTCACTCCAAAGCGGGACAAAAACACGGCTGGATCCAGCTGCTCTGAGCCTTGTTCAAATGGAAACAGCTCCCTCTGATTTGGGGAGAAAAAGTCTCAGTTGGACTTAAGTTCACCTCAGTTTGGTTTTGGTGTCTCTGGTTCTCGATGATGCAGGTGTTGTTTGTGAGTCTTTTAGTCTATGCAGAGAAACTGTTGACGCGGCATCAGACAAGACGACTTCCTGTCATCGAGCAGCGGCGCAGCGAAGGGTTTAGGCCCTTTACTGTGTCTCTTCTCTTTTCTGTAACGCTCTTTGTAGGTTCAGTGCGTTCGAAGTGTCCTCTCTCCTCTGAAGCCAAATGTCTGTGGGCTAAAAGTCTGTTTCCTGATGTTTTCTGTCCTTATTTCCTGCGTTCGTCCGGGCAGCTGCCATGTGTCCCTGTCCCTCCCTGTCTCCTCCTCCTGCCACAGGAAATCGTTTTTCACTCGACTGTCCACTTGCTCCATCCCCACCAGAGTCAGAGGTTCACATCAGGCCTCGGCTTTTCACCGCAGTCAAATGCCCTTTGTCAAAACTTGCCTTCATTTGCATTTTTTTGTGAAGCGTAACGGGCGCAGTGGGGAGCGCGGGCGTGCTGCTGGCAGTCCGCAAGGTCATTAACAAAAAAGCAAGTTCACGCAGCAACTACAACAGAGGAAGGTGGTTTAGTGAGGCCCCTCGCAGGTCACCTCCCTCCCCTGCATGCTGAGCTCTGAGCCTCCAGTTTCAAACTTAGACAACGTCCTGTGAAGATGGCGTCGTCCTCGGCCTCGGCTTCTACTGCTGCACCCCCCGACTCATATCTTAGTCTCTTTGTAGTCCGGTCTGAAGGAGTCCTTGATGGCCAGGAGCCCAGAGGCCAGAAGATGTCCACTCACTTTACTGTGCCACTCCTGGGAACGACCCCTGGAAGAATGAAAACACAGACGAAGTAGAGAAAGGTCAGGAAACCTTCACAATAACTTCACAAGTTCAATTCTGTGTTTTCTTAACAGCAGTTTTAACATTATGCATCTTGTAAAAACGGTGATGTTCATCTATGCTCCCTTCTGTCTCTAAGATTAAAGATCATATCGTGGTTGAAGCCACTCCAGGATCTTCATTTCTCAGTCACAAATAAGCATTTTATCTGTGTATTTTTGAAATGCTTCAGGGAAAGAGGAACAAACTTCCTACTTTTATGTTCAACATTTGCATCACGTTTGTCTGAACTGCAGCAAAGATACACATTGAAAACAGTTAAAGGTGTTCAGAAATGGCCGTTTGTCCTGTTTGTCGCGCCTCATTCCACGAGTTTCCACGAGTTGCCGCACGAGTTTACCCAAGTAAGGAAAACAAATTTGATTGGTCGTAATCGAGCGGGCGGGATAGTCAATGTTTGGAGCGAGACCGAGCTCCGTGTGTGTGTGTTGTCTCAGACGTTTGATTGACGGATGACGGATCCAATATCAGTGGCTGATGAATCGTGAGCAGGCTGACGTATAATCCGTGCGCCTGCATTATCCAATGCGAGCAAAAACTACCCCACTTTCATCCCAGATTTACTCGAAAATAGAATTTTGCACAAAGTTTGGCCTACATCGTCTGATAGATGAGTTATTACAATAATTTTATGACCCAGAGTGGAATCAAATTCAATTTTCTTTTCTGAACACCTTTAAAGGTCTCATAGTTTACACTTTTATTTTGAAGTATTGTTCCCTAAGAAAATAGATTTTTGGGATCAATTTCATCTCAGAGTAGTGCTTTCAACTTTTCTGTCGGGCCTCTCCCCGGAGCTCTAGTAACTACAGGTTGATGTCAGCCAGGTGGGCTGGCTTTTATTGTGACATCACAAAGTTACAGGAAGTCCTAACAGGTGGTTTTAAAGCTCAGTTTCTGAATACAGACTATGTGCATTTCTCTGTGGACTGAGGCTTTGATACTTCAGAAGAGAAACATAAATTCAGTGTGTCAAGTAATTAGACTGACAATATCACTGCATTTAGAAGGTGACAACAGGTAGATATATTATATTTTCCTATTTTTTTAAAAAGTATTTTTTAAATTGAGGTTAAAAGTTATTTTCCTGTCATCACAGGTCAACATGTGTGATGTGAAACAGCCGACATCCACAGAAGCTTATTTTGTTCTGTCTCAGCTCCTTTTATTTTGGTAAATGACAGTATTATTTCCTGCCAACAGTAGCGCATTCACTAAGATTACACTTCTACTTCTACTAAGTGTGTTTGCATCATTAATGGGTTTGTTGTTTTCTCTGCAGTTTCAGTCCAAACCAAACATCCTCTCCGTCTCCTGTTCACTCACTCACTCACTCCCTCACCCTCTGACTGAGGCCATAAGGTATTTAATTTCCTCTGCAGGCGATAGGATCAGTTTCACAGGCCTGTACTGTAAAAAGCCCCATTGACCTTGATGCTTTGGATCTGTTGTCTTGCCTTGAAAGCTAACAAGCACTTAAAATTAATGTCATAGCAAATAATCCCAAGAACAGCCCGGCTCGGCGCAGACATTCGGCTCGGGCAGAACCGCCATGAGAGGAAATGAAAGGCGAGAGGAAGTGAGAGAGAGACGGAGCCAAGAGTGAAGGCAGGCAAGGTTTCCTCCGTCATCGCTCTGACATAACAGAGGCCTTCGGCAGGACGAAAGTCTGATGAGTGATCGTCACTTGAGGTTTATGTCACTTCTGCACAAACATGAAAAGGTAATGATGATAATAATATGCTATTAATCAAAGTAATCCTTAACTTTGATTTTTTTTAAATGAATTGGGCCAAAATAGTAGAGAGACTCTGTGATTATAATAGATGGTGAAAAGATTAACTTTTGCCATCATGGCATTTAATGTGAATAATGTAATATTGTGATATAATTTCTCTAATATCTGACGTATCTTCTGAACTCAGAGGGTAAACTTTGTTATTATGTCCACATTCCTAATAAAAGTAAGTTGAAGTTATTAACAGTTTCTCATTTTGGCAGGAAAGAACCTCTGCACTGGTCTCTGATCAGTTTCCTCCCTGTGCTCTCTGTTGTATTATATCGAGGAAACACTGAGCATGCTCATAACTGAATTGACCAAAATCTTCCTGCCCAGGGTGCTGCTGGGTAATGACAGAGTTTGTATGGGCCTGGTCCTCTGTGAGAGCTGCTGCTGTTGCTGCTGCTGCTTCTGCTGCTACCACCTGTTTTCTGTCGCACTGTGGTTTATTTCATTTAATCAACGCAGACAAATGGAGCTGCAGGGCTCTGCCCACAGTCAGATTGATCATGTAAGCGGCAGAAAATCTGCAGCTACTTATTTTCAAAGGGCATGAATCATGAGAAAAAAGGGCTGTTTCTCCTCCTCCTCCTTGGCTCCCTCTCGCCCACCTACAGGGAGGTTGTGATAGCGCTGCAGATAGATGCTGGTCAGAGGTCAGAAACACAGACCGGGCTCAATTAAGACAGATAAGGTGGTCTCAGCGCGCTCTCCACATATTTCTTTTAATAGGCTTCTCACGGCCGTAAATCCTCTCAGCCTCCCTGTGCTTCCTGCAGCTCACTCTGCCCTTGGATTTCCTCCTGTCTCAGCTTAAAGGACCATTCTGCCATTTTAAACTCAGTGTTTCAGCTTCTATTCGCTTCGCTGTTCATTCACCTTAAGCTCTAATTGGCCTGGTTCTCGATATAATAAACACAGAAAATGTCTCTCCCTCCTCACCTGGTGTCGGTGCGACAGAGGTGCGTCAGCCGGGTCTTCCTGGCTCCCGTGGGCTCCAGCAGGTAGAGGCAGGAGTGGACCTGAGCCCTGACGCCTTCCACCAGGACCTCAGGGTGCTCTGTGGACACCGAGGACAGGTACAGAGGCCCGGAGGACGGGTCTGCCTGCCAGGTCCTGAGGAGGAGGAAGAAAACTTTCAGTTCTTGCACATTATTGCAGCTGCGCATCCACCAATATCCTGTAAGACTCACACACACACACATAAACATAGACACACCCATAAACATAGACACACCTTTCTGTCCTATAGTCACTTAAGCACTAATTGTGGAATAATCTGCCACTGAAAATAGTCCCCAACAAACGCACTGCTTCCTCCTGTTTGAGCAATGTCTGCTGAAAACTACAGTGATCAACTGTTTCAGGAATTGACTGAAACATTTTCAAAATGAAATAACACATCTGTGTTGTGTTTTTTCTTCTTCAGTGGGAGCAGAGCCAGAGGCAGGGCCATTGTATAGGGGAGAAAGGTGATGATAATTCTAGGGGCCCAGCACCCAGTAGGGCCCAGAAAAAAACCCCAGTAGTCTAATCTTTGTATGACTGAATTATTCTGCATAAGACCCTGACTAATACTCATAGTAATGCTGCATTAGCATCAAAACAAAGTAGGCTAAATAAAAAATGATAATACATACGTAGTCTAAGAAAAAAAGTGGAAAAGTCAGGGGCCCACTTTAGTATTCTTTCAGGGGCCCCATGAATTCCTAGCAACGGCCCTGGCCCGAGGAGGGAGGGTTAGAGGAACATCAGCTTCCTATCGTCTCCAGCATCGTTAAATCACAATACATGTTTGCTTGCATGAAGAAGAAGTGCTTGTTTTCATCTCTGTCTTTCTCTTGGGGTGACCTAAAGTTCATGTGTGGTGTCAGAGGAAGGTATATAACATGATGTGGTCTGACTGCAAACACACATCCTGTCATGTCTCATTTGCCTCCGGGAGTTGGATAAAGTTTTAATAAGCCGCATTCATACCACATACACACACAGAACCACAGCCTGCTCTGTATTAGTTAAAATCAGACTGACACTTTGAGTACTTCCAGCTTTGACTCCTCTGTCCTCCTCGCTCCGCGGAGCTCAGCAGGTTAAGGCCCAGAGGCCCGTGAAAGCCTGGGGCTCGCCTTGGCTCATTACCTGAGCAGCAGGTGCTCCTGGGAGGGCCGGGAGTCCAGGCCGTGGCCCTGGCTCTGCAGGAGGTAGTGGTACACTTCGGTGTCCTTGGACAAGGTCTGGACGACGGCGGACTGACGCAGGCCTCCCTCCCACAGCTCCTGCTCCCTCAGCAGCCGCTGGAGCAGCTCCTTGTGGGGGGCGTCCACCTCCACGGAGCCTCGCCACATCCACAGCGGGCAGCCGTCGTCCATCTGAAGAGGGGTGGAGAGAGGGGTGGAGAGAGGGGGAGGTGGTACTCTGCTTTATTTCATTTCTCTATTTTATCTTACTCTTCAAGTTCAGCTTTAAACTTAAACTCCTAAAATGTTATCTTGATCCTGCAGCTGCAGTGAGATAAGCTAGGCTAAGCTCAGCGGTTCTCAACGCTGCCAGCAAGGACTGACAAAAATGAGCCTAATTAGTGTCTTTAACACCTCCATGTTTTTATACGAGTGGATTCTGATGATTTGACCACACAGAGCCCTGAACTCAGCATCATGGAGTCAGTGAAGGATTACATGAAGATTTGGAGAATAAATTATGTGAAAAGGTGCTAAAAGTTGCCTGATTTATCACAACTTGTTTGATTCAATAAAAAGTGTCCAGTCTCTTCTGCCTTCTTAATCCAGGCCTGCTCAGACTGCTGAGGGCTCATTAGCTCCTTGAACATTTTAACAGGAAAATGTAGATCAGAGCTGCAGGGATGATCAGTTCATGGTTGGGACGGAGAGGAGGAAGTAACTCCTCCGTGTACGTTTAGGTTGTGGGAGGCACGAGGCACCGACCGTGGACTTAATCGCCCCCGGTTCAGGCCCAGCTCAGGGACTGTGTTACATCTCTCCTCTCTGCACTTGGCTCTGGCCAATAAAAACATTAAAAAAGACTCTTAAAAAAGTCAGAATCTTCCCTTTTTATGTTCTTTTTCATTACTTCTTTATTACACATCATATCAAAAAATGGCTCATTATTTTTTTCTTTAACTTTTTTAACGTCACTATGTCTACATAATCGGTTATATTCTGGTTTTATAAGTTCATGGTCGTTATTTTTTTAGTATTAATTTATAGTATTTTTTATATAATATTGTGTTTCCTTCCTTTGCTCTTTTCATCCTCTCCCATAATTTGTTCACTCCTCCATCCAAACTCAGGAAACTGTTCATCCTCCTCTTTAGTCGACCTACTTTATAAATGCTATACAGCACTTCCTATATACAAACAACATACTAAACTGTTGGTCAACCATAGTTGAATTTGATATATAAGAAATGTATTATGTGATTGTGTAAATTCAGGTTTGGAGCTGAAACATTTTTCTTCCTCCCTCCTTTTACCTTCTTGAAGGCCAGCTCCACGGGTTCAGGAGCTGAGTGGCTCTCCCAGCCTCGGCTCTTCTCCCTGGCTTCCTTCAGGAGCTGCTGAGTGCTCTGCTGCAGCCTGCTCTTCCTCTCCTCCTGCTGCTGCTCCTCCTCACCTCCACTCTGGCAGCAGGACGTTGGAGCTCCCCCCTCCAGGGAGTCCTCGGTGGCAGCACAGAGACACTGACCAGGCCAGAACTCTGGAAGCTACAGAACAGATTGTTCATTTTGTGTTAAGATAAAATCTGGAAAATGATTTCTACAATTAAAATAAAAATCATAGTCTGTGGTGTTGTTGTCAGTCTGTGTACCTGAAAGAGTCTCTGGGCCTCTGTGATCATGTTGGCCAGGCCCTGGGTGGCAGCCAGGTTCTCACTCAGGTCCCGCTGGTCGGGGCGGCCCAAGCTGTACTTCCTGTGACTCGACCTGCAAGTCACAACAACACAAAAGCAAGGTCACTGTCAGGGTCGGTTCTATTTCCCTCAGATTAGAGGAAACATGCAGGAATCAAATCAGTTTGACAGGAATCAGCATCGCTGTGTCACAATTACCGCAAGTGACAGATTGAGGTTACTGTGGAAAACTGTCGCTGAGGTTTACTGGAATCTGACAGACGTGCAGGATGTATGTTTATGTTGTTTTAGTTTGTGAAGAATAAGAAAAAGAGTCAACTGGGAAATTATCTGCTCGTCCGACAGACAGTTAGACCATTAAAAAGTCTGTGTCTTTGTAGCTGTGGTTGTTTCCAAGGCCGTAGCTACCATTGAGGACACCGAGGTCATGACCTCGGTATTTTTTTCGGCCTAATGAATGAAAAAAAAAAAAAAAAATACCAATAAAAAATGTGCGGTGAAAGTATTCGGGAGGACAGATGGAAGGTGACTGGGTGACTCCTCTCCAAACAACAATTCCGGTAGGCCTATAATGCTCTTGTTTATTGACGCCCTCACGCAGCTGAGTACGCTGGTGTTTGTTTACTGGTCGCGGGAAAAAGGGCGATTCATTCGGAAAAAGCGAGTGATACAGCGGAGCCTGCGTGCATGGAGGAGAAGGCTACTGAGTGAGTTGGCTCTAGATAAACTACTTTTTCCAACCAGTTGTTACACTGTAAACGTTTCGTACATACGTGCACTTGAACCGCTGTATTATTTCGGGACGGAACCTCATGTATCTGGAGAAAACAGCTGTTTAATAGCGTCAATTCAGCGCCGTTTACTGTCTGTGTCCTGCACTATGCACTAGTTGAGCTAAGTGGGGGCAGACACCTCTTTCCTGCAGATACTATACTGAGGGGTCATCTACTGCACTGTCCATTCTTCCATCAACATTATGTGAAAAGCACAGTGACATGATACATTTTATGTTTACAGACAGGGGCGTCACTAAGTTTTAAGGACAGGGGGCTTAGCCCCCAGGAGATGCACAAGATGTGAGCATATGTGGTGCAGGAGCACAACATTTCGCAAACAACAAAGACTGTGAAATTTTGGACAGATTTGGTGTAAAATTTTTAGGCAACCATTAGTTTTATTTCAGTCTTTTTTATTTATTTATTTAAAGAGAGCTAAGACCTGTGAGATTACTACAGACATGTCTGGAGTGCAGTAGAAAATGTAAATTTTTCATCTCTGCCTAGTATAAAAACTAACAAAAAACACATTAGAGTAAAATCTACCTTTGAATCATGGGATATCAGGCAAATGAAAAAGTAACGCGTAGGCTAATTGTGTAAAAGTAGATGCTAAAAAAAATGAACTTGAGCAATTTTGCAGCAGTTTTATTATCAGAGATATATGTCCAGGTGGAATTTGACCTTTGGAAAACTAATTATATTTCACTAATAGCCTGTGTCATAATATTCACTCCATCCAAATACAACTGTTTTTGGCTCATTTTGATTTCACCTATAGACCTCTTCATATTTTTGCATTCAAAGAAGACCATACAACCAAAATTAAGTTTGACATCAATATTGTACTACTACTGCAACAAGGAGCAGTCAGATGTATGTTTGTGGTAGCTACTGTATAAGGAAAAGCAAACAAACTTCCTGGGCCTGTTTCAAAGTGAGGAACACATCTGACGCTCCAGAAGGAAGTCACCCCAAAAATAGTAGGCTATAGCTATGGTAAAAAAGAGTGCACACTTCACCCTAGAAACCTGTTCATCTTTATGTTAACAACCAGGACCATCACATTGCATTTCAGACTTTTCAAGCTGGAATTTAACTTTATCATATAATATTTTTGCTACTCTGTGGCGGCTACGAGTGTGAAGAGCTAGTCTCCTGTTTGTAATAGATGGTGTTCTCATCAGAACTCAGTGAAGTTGGGTCTTCTCTGGATGATCACTTGATGATAATATCATAAAAATGGGATTAATCTAATATGATGTGTGTAGTTTTTATCTGTCAAAGTGCACCAGATTGAAGCCTTTTAATATAAAATTGCCCCAAATTTCTGACACCCCCCCCGCGAGCGCACCACGACTAAATGACCTCAGTATTTCAAAAATCCTGGCTACGGCCCTGGTTGTTTCAAAGCCAAAACACAAACGCTGAGGACGTGGAGATAGGGTTTTATGAATCTGTGGGAGAAACATTGAAGCTCAGTCAATTTCCAGAGTTATTGTTCCCAACATAAAGTGTGACATTTCTGATGGGCCGGGGACTTCGGCTTCCAGTAGAAAGGGAGGCACAAAACGCTGATTGTGTTGTTATTATCGTTTCCATCTACTGTCCCGTCAGAGATGAAGGGAGGGAAAGAGCCGAGTTGGAAAAAGGAAGAGGTGGAGATGAAAGAAAGGGAGGAGGGGGGAAGTAGCTACAGGAGGAGGAAGAGGAGGGAGGGAATTGCAAGAACAAGAGGAGAAAACGAGGATGATGAGAAAAATGTGGAGAGAGGAAGATGAGGGTGGAAGGAAACAAGATGGATGATTAAAAGATGATGGAGGAACAGCTGAAGTATTTTCTCTGTAACACAACTGGACAATCGTCGCCTAAAAATGATTAAACCACATCAGTGAGCCACACTGCTGCACTGGGTGTCGTGTTCCTTCATTACCGTGAACACACTCACTCACACTCACTCACACACACACACACACACACACACACACACACACACACACACACACACACACACACACACACACACACACACACACACACACACACACACACACACACACACACACACACACACACACACACACACACACTAAGGTTTAGTTCGACTCAATCACACACACACTTGTCCTGCTGCCCCACATGAGTTCATCTGTCACAGAAAACAGTCCCCGACAAATGCACTTGTCAGTAACATTCACTAAAAGTAAATTTTCTTAAATTTGAGCTTTGGTATAGATTCTTGAAACTAGTTTAGAAACAATAACAGTGTGGCAAACAACTAGTCTCTATGTATGAGAGGCGTTTTGTTTGTTTTTTAGGGATGAGTAACTAATATAACTAGTAATGTAACTAATTACTTCTTAAAGTAATCGTAAGACTAGTAGCGTAGAGTAGGCCACATTCCTAGTTTAATAATGATTTACATAATCTCCCGAGGACTTTAGGCTTCGGTGTGACATATATGAGTATAGTAGTGTTTGTGTATGAGTATGGTGGTGTGTGTAGTATCCACCTTTTTCCGAACGTCAAAAACGTAAGGCGGTTTTGCTCTTCCGGTGGGCTTTTTTTGTTTACGTTTCCATGGTTTCGGTAGTCGTGGTAAATGCCTGGATTATTATTATTTATTCAAAGAATATCTGTAAAACGCATGGATCATCACACCAGCTTTTAACAATGGGTATCACACAAATTGACATCTGTGTTAAAAGCCAGCGTTAATAGATCCATGCATTTACCGCAACTATGACAACGACTGAAAACCATGGAAACGTAAACGTAAAATTCCACCGGAAATGCAAAACCGGCTTCCGGTTTTGACAATAGATGACGTTCGGAAACTTGTGGATAGTTCTGTGTGAGAGAGAGTATAGTGGTGTGTGTAAGAGATTATAGTGGTGTGTGGTAGTGTGTGAGGGAGAGAGTATAGTGGTGTGTGTGAGCACAAATAGCCTCTCATATCTATGGTCTATGTTTTCTGCTCTTTTCTAGTGTCTTTAAAGTCCAGTGTGATGGTTAGGTTACATAATGTTACATAATGTTACATGTGTGTTTTCACCAGTATCTGGCTACAGTAGCATGATAACGTTCACCAACTAATTGTTATGGCTGACAAAGTGCCTGTTTTGCTTTTGGACGATCAAGCTTGACATCTAGTGGCAGTGATGATGATTTACAGCAGCAGCCGATTAGTGACTTTACATAAAGTTTTTTAAATTTATGTCGCTAGCAGGAACCATTGTCATGTGGTGTCAGACAGAATAGACATGGTCGAAGACACTGTTATCTTGACGTTCATAAATATCTCCTTTAATTAAGCCAGCACAAAGCTTAATGTAAGGAGCTCAGATAGATGGTCAGCACTGATGGGACTGAGTGTCCCCAAATAATTATGTTCATATCTTAATAATACAAACCACCGTTATGGCTCTCAGCAGTCTAACTCTGTCCCCTCGTGCTATCGTCCCCATCTCTCTGTCCACTCCCTTCTTTTCCTAACTTCCTGCCCACTGAGCGGACAGAAACTATCACATCAGGGAGTGAAGCTGAGGCCAGATGCAGATCTGTAGGAGTTATGTAACTTTGTGGTTGTGTAAACTGTGCTGACAGCTTCTCATTACACGGAGAAAAGTGTATATAACAGCTGGATCTGGTCCAGAGATGACGGCATGTGTGAAGGCTGGGAACTCTGGAAAAGAGACGTCCACTGAGGCAACAAAAGGAGGAAGAAAAACATGTTTCTGTGGCACCTGAACGACAATGTGCTGTGGGTAACAACTAACACACACACACACACACACTGGCAAACACAAACACAAAACGAGGTCAAGATCTGAAGCCAAACCAGGGGCTGATTTTGGAAAAGGGAACCGTGTCCATGCTCTCGGCTCACCTGGCTGTGTTGGCGTCTCTCTTCAGGGTGTTGAGGTGGAAAAGCGATGGCGCTAAACAGACGGCGATGTTGGTCGGAGTCATCTGGTTCTCGTCCACACAGGCCACCACATCCCGCAGGAAGAAGAGCAGCGTTCGCAGCGCCTCCCTGTTCTCGTCAGGAAGCAGCAAGATGGCCGCCTGCGCCGCAACCAGCTGCTGATCCTTGGGAAAATCTGCCAGCAGGAAGCACATTAAGAGTTTACACAATTTTGATCTTGGAATAAGAAAATAAAGTCAAAAGTCTGTGGATGTGTTGGAAAACAGTCACACGTAAACTCCCAGGAGTCTCTCTCTCTTTGCTGCTTATCTTACGAGGTGAGAAATGAAATTCACAGCAGGAGAAATCGTCTCCTCTGAGCTGCTCACATTGGTAGATGTGGAGGAAGGACTCGCAGAGCTTGCTGGTGAAGATGGGTTCGGGCAGGTCTCGGAAGTACTGCTTCACCATGTCGGCAACGTCGAACGCGGACTGACTATCGTACGAGATGCCGTGAGGGTCGGACTCCACGAGCTCACGGAGGTACTGGATACGAGACTTCACCCCAGACTTCCGGAAAAGACCAACCTGAGAGAGGACACCATTGCATCAAAAATGGTCCTAGGTGATGTTTAAAAGGTTTTGTTGTGTTTGTTGTGTCTCTTGAGGCTTTCAGCATCATTACCTGGTCCAGACATTCGGTCCTCAGGTAGAGCAGGGCTCTGAGGATGCTGGGAGGAAGCGGCTCTCCTGTCTGCTGAACACTGAGGAGCAGAGGAACCCCAAATACCCTCCGACCTTTCACCTCCATCATCTTGGTCTTCCTCTGCTGCTTAGGAACCGTCCTGCAGGAGACACAAATGGAACCTCTCTTAAAATAAAAATAAACATCAAACAGCATGAGTTGGTGCTATAGAGGAAAAAGTTATGGAAATAAATGTATGCTCATAAACTGTTTTTGCAAACATCTTGGGAATTTTCAATCTCAACCAGTCAAGTGTAAAAAAAAAAAAAAAAAAGCTCAATTTGGCTGCTGTGGGATCTGTTTTCTTTTGAAGGAAGAGCCAAATAAACATTTTTTGATTACATAAGTCCCCAGTGATCGCTGCAATGTGTACGTGTCATTCAAATCAGCACTGCAGGAAAGATGTGTGGGCGCAGGGAAACCGTGGACACTCGAGTTTCTTCATGTTTCTGAACTGATAGAGAACATTTTAACCATCGATACTGTTTAGTTTCCTTTGCAGATGCAAAAACTGCAGACTGAGTGTTTTTTCATCTTCGGGAAAAAGAGAAAGAAAGCCATTTTGGTTCCTTAGACTCTACGGGTAAAAATTATCGGACTGAGTTCACTTCTATCTAAAAAAATCTATCCGAAGCACTCTGACAATCAGCATCAAAACCTCTTCTCCACTAGCTCATCATCCCAAAAGTGATTTCTTTTCACACCCACCAGTAAAGGCAAGCGCTCCAGGGTACCGCTCGTCCCAACCGCCAGTTAATATGCTGTGTTTTTAATAATAAAGTGCTCATTCTGGCATCTGTGATTGAATTACTGACATTATAAGGCCTGAACTTATTGCTGTAGTAAGGGGAAAATACACAGCTTGGAGAGTGTGTGCATGTGTGTGACCTTTACAACAGCTTTAAAGATAGAGAAGAAGAGAAGAAATTAATTTCCCAGTTCTTATTTCAGTATACCTGATGCTCTTTAGCAAAGCCGCCTGAAAACGTCCTGAACTTTAATCCAATGTGAGTGTCTTGCAACTGTCACACTGAAGCGAAGTCATATTACGTTCACATACGTGTAAGAATGGGTAATTTGCACTTCACACTTTGTGCTCATTCAAAACAATAAATGTAACTTGCTGGCTTCCTGAGCTGATACACTTCCTTCCCTTTTATGCCACTTACTGAGGTTTAAAGTGTGGAAAAAGAACTGTCTGAAAGTCTGAAGCTGAAACAACTTTTCCCAACCTGACACTACAGAGCGGCCATTTTTTTTTCTGAATTTCCCCATGAACTTGCGTCTGATCCTGTTAATTAAAGCCGAATATGTATGAAGGATAATTTCAAGAGGGTTTTCTGTTCTATGCTCAGTTGCCGCATTCAGTCTTATCTCATTGAGGATAACACCCTTGGCAGAAATCAAATTGGTTTTCTGCTAAAACATAAAACAAGCAGGTCATGTGTTTACACAGAGCACATTAAAAAAACAAACGACCTGCAGAGCAAACAAGCAGAATATTTGAATGTTTTATTGTTCTAAAAAATGAATTTGGCTCGATCTTGCACGAGGGTTTATTCCAAAAACATGGTGTGGGAGGCAAAACACTGATCTCATTAAATCGATGTATGTCAATAATAAGCGCAGAGGAAACATCCAGTGCATTAAATAAGAACTAGCTACAGTTCAGAGATCAACAGCCTGCAAATGTTTCACTCAAGAAGATGTTCCTTGGGGCTTTGCTGTAGCCTCATGTGTCCAGCAGCTTTAAAAGGACATTACAAGATCAGAACGACAAAGGCCACAAAAACAGCTTCATATTTACTGTGCAGACATCAGATAGGTGTCAGTCCTGTTAAGTAGCTCTAGGTTCTCTATTCATACTGTGAAAGTATCAAAGCCTCAGTCCACAGAGGAATGCACACAGCTTGTATTCAGAAACTGAGCCTTCAAATCCTGCAAATGGTGACTCCACTTGGGCAGGGCAGGCAGAGACTGAGAAAAGGGAAATAGTTGAGCCGAAAATGAAAGAGGAGATGAACATTTTTGTCTTGAAGCCTTAGTGGTTGACACATTGATTTTTTTGGCTGTTCTCCAAAAATTAACAACTGTCCCTTTAGACCCTTTAAAAAAACCCAAAGGTTTTGAAAAACAATGAGCAGGTTTTCATGCTTCTTTTAATTCATGGGTCTGGAAAATTACATGAACACAAAGTGGCAGTGGCATTGTTGTAAATAACTTAAAATGTTTGTGAATATGCATGGAAGGATGAACCCTTTGCATGTGTTGTTTTGATAATCTTAACTATAAAAACTAAATCTAAAAAGACCTGCGCATGGAGAATCCCCCCCCTCCCAATTCTTTTCATTACAGGTTTGTTTTCTATGATGCCAGGAAACCTTGTACAAGGAGACAGAGACCTGACCACCATCTTGCTTCATAAGGTTCTGTGTTTTTTCTCACCTGGGCCAAACTCGTGGAGAAAGATTCAAAATTCAAATGACTCCTCCTGCATCTGCTTGATGTGAGTGCACCAGCTTTCACAGCCTCGTGCATGACTTCATGACGCGTGGACCTGAATTCAAAACTAACTCTAAATGAACTGATGACCACATTCTGTACATATGCAGTGTTTACTCAGATAGTGAAAGGGGAATGTAAATGTGGTGCAGAGTTTCAGAGCAGGACGGAGACACAGTGTGTCCTAGGAGGATAGAGAATATAGTCCCAGTGTGATGCATCAGCAGTCCTACCTGCGGGGTTTGGAGGAAACTTTATTCTACTTGAAACATGTTGCTACACTGTTTTTGTAAGCCAAGGCGAGGTTGCACCTGAGCCATGAATAATGAATGAATTTTCTAAATAGGCTGCCTGAAATATTTACCCCCTGCCCGCCCACCTGCCCTCCTTTCCACTGTTGTTTTCCTGAAGATGTTTCTCTACACAGGTGTGCAGGAGCACGGAATCTAAGGTTTAGGAAACACTGCTGTTTTTTTCCCCAAGTTTTGTTTCTCACCTCTCCATGCCTCAGTTAACTCTGTCCTCAACCTCTGGCGAACCCTCAATTTTATTTTCAAGCATGAAATCATCCAAAAATACTTCCAGAGCCCCCAACCTCCCCTTCTCTTCTTACCAGTTCCAGCCCTGCTTGCTGGATGGGGAGTATTTGTCCATCAGAGCGGTGAGTTTGAGCAGGGAGAGTTTCTGCAGCAGCAGGAACTGGGACACTGACTGGTTCTCCACCCCTGGACTGGTGGGCAGGGAGGGCAGGCTCTGCTCGCTGGACCAGTGCAGCTGCTGGCTCACTCTGCTGAACACACAGAGACACGCGCACAGTTTTAACACAGCACAAACAAGGGAGACCATCAGCAGCCAGTTTTTCCTCCCAGAGCTTGGGAAAAAAAGCGTTTGTACTTTGATCTACACAGAAAATGTTATTAAATTCAAATGATGGTTGTTGCTTCATTAATAGTGACAGCAGAGCTTTTGAATTTGTTCAAAAAGAATCAACCGAAGCGAAAATGACACGTTTTCATCTGTCTTAATAGAACAGATAGATCCATTTGCATAAAAGAGATAAAAAGTGTTGAATGACAGAATCTCTGAGAGACTAATACACTTTACACACTTGGAGGCAAAACTGTTAAATAGATAAACAAGTGAGAGAGTTTTAGCACTAGTTGCTTGAAATATGAGAAGTTTATCCCAAGGGTGGCTCCAAAGGAAATCATATCACTGCCTGAATCTCAACAGTGATACATTTAGGACAGCTGACAGTCACACTGAGCTTTCCAAGGTGCACAGCTGCCTCTGTCATTAGACACAGATATGTGGTTAAATCAAATCAAATCAAATCAAATCAAATCAAATCAAATGTATTGTCATTCCACTGTACATACAGTACAATACAGATAGTATTGCATGTATGTAGTATTGTGGTGTCAGGTGACCCCACGACGTACAGTAGGTTAACTGACATTGATATTTTGGTAGTTTTAAGTTGTGTTGCTGAGCAACTAAAATCCAACATCTGCTAAATGTCTCATTTTTAACATATAAAATATTGACTCTGACTACAGTCATGAGGAAAACCCAACATCTGTGGTGATATTGGTCAAATTGCTAATGGTGGGTTTTCAGAGTTACTCCTTTTTCATCTCCAACCAAAACACAACATCAGTCCACCAAAACTAGAATCAGTAGCATCCAATGTCTTTCTGTTGCATGGATAAATTAACTGCATTAGCATATATGAGTGTGAAAATACAGCCCAAACAGAAAACATTTAACATGTTAGCTTATATTTGCTTACTAACATGATCACAAGATACAGTAGTTAGCATGCCAATTTCATTTTGTTTTAGTACCATGATGTTGGACTAAAGATTTTGTATGTTTTCTACTGTACTGCTTCTGTATGTATGTGTGTTTGTTTCCTTTGATGAAAAAACACACACACCTGTTTGTATGTAACATGATGTGATGTGTTTCAATAAACAAATTTATATATATATATTTTAAAAAGACACATAACTGTGCATGCGTATTAAACCAAACAGTACAACACACACACAGAGCAGGGACAACCCATTGGTGCGTTATGATGATGTTACTTTTATATTACAGGAGAAGCTTCATAACTTTTTATTGCTCTTATATCTGAGAACAAATGTGCAACAACTAACAGTTATAAAAGCAGCACTATATAAAAAAAAGCAATTAAAACTATACAACATTTTATCTTGAGTGCTTTGCTCTTGCTTTGGTTTATGCCTGAGGGAATAAAATTGCCTGCACTGTCATTATTAGTATTCTGCTTACACTTACAAATGTCCAGGGAAACTTTCCAGTGTCCAGTAAACTGCTTGTGTTTCCTAAACCAGATTTTGAGTTATGTTTTTCATAACTAAGTTATTGTTACCAACTCCCTCACCTGCTCCTGGGCTGTGGAGATTTGGGCTCCTCTCCATTTGCTGGTTCCTTCTCACAGCTCTCTGCCTCCTCCTTCTCGTCCTGCTCTTCTCCTTCCACCTCCTCCGGATGCTGCACCTCCAGGTGGATGTGGCTGGGGGAGGACGGGCAGGGGGAAGCGGCCGTGGAGCAGGGGGCAGGTGAGTCTTGGCTGGAAGAGGAGGAAGATGAGGCGGTGGAGGATCCTTGCTGACAGTCGTCCTCGGACAAGTTCTCAGACCAGGTGGAAACCAGCTGTTGGAGGTCGCTGATCCTCTCCAGCACGCTGTCCAGAGCCGAGAACACGTCCTCATCTCCTAACAGCCGACCCACCTGGGAGAAAACAAACAAACAATAAATAAATAAGTTGGACTGCAAACCTTTTATACAAAGCAAACAAGGCAAGGCCAAGGTTTTATATCTTTACTTGCTGAAGGTCAGACATGGACATATCTACCTCCTGAAAAGCCATTTCCTAATAACTTCTATAATACTTTACATCAACTTTTCCTCTCATGGCTGCCATCTTTTTGTCAAAGAGGCTTCCAGTTTTATTCCAAATGGCTTCTCTTCTGCTTTAGTAAGAGCAAAAAAAACATTTGAATCAAAGTGATTTATCTGAGTTGTCAAAGACGACTGTATCGAAAATTAAATTTGATGTGAGCACTCTCAAAATGATTTCAGGCTTTATGGGAACACTTCAACTCCATATGGGGCTTAGCTTAGCGGAATCAATAACGTTGATTGAATTATTTCAGTTTTTTTATTGATTTATTATGATTTTTTCAGCAGATTTTAATCTTTTCTTTTAGTAGAAAAGTAGGCGAGTCAAAGATAGAGAGAGAAAGAGAATGAGTGCTTTGTGTATTGTTTTTGATTTGTTTGATGTATGAATGTGCATTTGATTAGTGAAGCACAGTGTTAAACTTCAATAAAAAGAGGACAGATGTCAGTATTTTACTGCCTCGTAACACAGAACAACCATAATTTATTGCACATGTTGATCCCTAACAACGATAATTACTTCACCAAGTAATCATTTACTGTTTATGATGTCTGGCCTGTTCTTCAACAAAACTGCAGAGTTCACCCCACAAACTTTATCTCAAGTTCCTTGTGCTTTTACATGAACAACAGACACACACACAACAATTAGGATGGAGCTCCAAGCTAATCAGTTGAACCACATTATATTTTCTGCTGTGAATCAGTTTAATTTCGCTAATGAACTGTATTATAAATGTCTTTCCTAAGTTGCTGAGATGCGTTGTTTGTTTGTATCTTGGTGAATTTTCTAAGTGTGATCAGTGACAGAACATTAACATTTAGCTGCGTCAACACTAATGCGTTTTCATATAAAGCAGCGTTTTAAAACAAAAAACAATTATTGTTTTTTAGATTCAGCATCTGTAAATCAAGAATTAGTGACAGTCAGTTATTAAGTGGAAATAAATGATGCAATAACTTTTTATATGTACATTTATGTAGCACTTGAAATGGTTACATGAAATGATTTACTAATGATGTACTAATGGTTAGTATATGTCTATGCATGTTAATACATGTTTTATAAAGTGTTTTTTATAAATCTGCTGAACAGATGTTCAGTATCAATTAAGAAAGGCATCATGGATCATAGGTTATTCATTTTGCAATATAGAAAACTGGAAAAAAAAATCAAGAAACCCAGAAAACTCAGCAAATCTAAAATCAATAATTATTAACTCATACTGTGTAAAAGGAGTACAGTAACAGGCCTTTGACTCACCTCTGACTCTTCACCACTTCCTGTACAGCCACCTTCCCTTTCAGACAGCTGCTGGTCATCGGGCACGTTGTCGTAGATGCTCAGCCGCTGATCCAGCGCTGCGAGCGGGCTGCGGACCGGAGCACTGCTGCCGCTGCAGGAAGACGAGGACGAGGGGTCCTGGTCCCCGGTGGCCAGCGAGGACGCTTCACGGCGACTGTTGCTGTTTCGTCCCCTGTAGCCGTGGAAACTGCCGGTCCTCCAGTTGACGGAGGTGTCGTCGATGATCGGGGACAAGATGGCGTGTTTGTGCGCAAGGGAGGTGGGGAAGGTCCCTGGTTTGTGTCCGTGGGGGATGTGGAAGACCAGGCTCTCGTGGCTGCTGTTGTTGTTGTTGTTGATCTGGTTCCTGTAGTCCTGTGAGTGGAGACAGAAAAGGGGAAACCATTTACTACACTTTTTACATTTCATTGGAGATATCTATTAGTATACATTATATTCATTATTATGTAATATACAGACCACTTGGTGCCACATTTAATTGGTTTGAATGGGTTCAAAGCTGTTTCTATTTAATGACAAATGTGTGGAAAATGTCACTGGATAAATTCATGGTGTGCAGCCACAGTGGCCTTTAAAGAAATTAATGACCTTGCTGAAGATCATAGTTATATGCTCTTTTTCTATTATATATTCTTCTTCTATTATAACCCTTTGGTTGGAGCTTTCAGAGAAAAAACCCTGGTGTATTATGTGAGCGCTGTAGCTCAGGCTTAATCACACCAATGATCTTTAACATTTCTGTCATTATCATTATAAGTTGTACAACAAATTCTAAGTTTGAAACAGGAGTAGTGCGATGGGACCTTTAGGGAAAATAGAAGCTTCTTTTCCACAAAAAAAATAATTGTGAATGTAGATGTTATTCAAATACAGTTGGGGTTTTTGCCTCTCACAATGTCTCTCCAATTAAATGTGATGACAGATTTCCAGCAAACTGCCTCTCAGTTGGAACCCATGACACCATGACGTGAATGTGAAAGAATTGTTTCCACTTGACTTTTGTGAAACAGTGCCTGGTGAAATTGCCGGTGTTTTTTAAATTTTATTTTTAAAAACATGTTCCCAGATGCTGAGTCTCACACAGTACAACAAAACAAAATTAATACTGGTTAACATCAAACTGACTGGCTGTACAGAGACACAGAAAGGGAGCTTCACTTTCCCCCTAAATAATTGTTATTTGGGACAATTCCAAATTATGTCAGAAAAAACGTTATCCTTGGCTTCCAACCAAATACTTTTCAGTTTGGGCTAATGAGGCACTTATACCAAAATACGTAGGTCTTTTCCCAAATGTTTTGCCTCCTCACCTTTACCTTTCACATTTAATATTATCAGTAATGTCCACTGTATGCTCTATATCTGATTCTCTGTGATAACTCCCTAATTTTGTCCCATTCCCATTTTCTTTTTATTATTTCTAAATAAGCGTCAAGTATATTTTCCATTGAAGGCCTTAACCTTCTGGACAGACCTCTGTTCCCATGTGGTTCTGGTTGTTGCAGGTTGTTCCACCACCGACCCCAGCGCCGCTGTTGGAGCGCTTGCAGTTGCTCCTGACCCGGGTGACGGGGCTGGGCGTGCTGACGGTGCTGCTGCTCTCTGATTGGCTGTTGCTGCTGCTGCTGCTGATGGTGTTAGGAGATGAGGGTGAGGATGATGCCCGCCTGTCGGATCGACCCTGCAGACTGGAAATGTTTGGTCTATGGTTAAAGATGCATTAAGGAAAAGTTTTGATAGAATCTTCTGAGGCTTTTTGAAAGGCCACAATCCACAGTCCTCACCTTGATGGGCAGTGCAGCCTCTCCATCCTGTCCTCCTCCTGGATCAGGACCGGCCCGCTTATTACCTGCCGGGCCCGACTGCCGCCGCTGTGTCCAGGGGGGAGGAGTCCCGTCGTCCCCCTCAGCCTCAGTTTCTCCATCTTCCTCAGCAGACTAGTGCACTTTTTCCTGGGAGGTTTGTCTGGGAAACAGGCCTCAGCTTCCAGACTCATGGTGGATGATCCCCCACCGCTTTCCCCAGGGGAGGGGGGTCCACTGAAGGAGGTGTCCAGGGAGTGGGTCTTGTTGGTGGAGGAGCAACGGGAGGAGCTCCTGCTGGTCTCCAGGTCATCTGGGGTGCTGGCAGTAGCATTTTCTGAAGCGACAGGTCGTCTGTGAGTCTTGTGGTGTCCGTCGTGGCCTTCGCTGTCAGTGCTGCTGGTGCTGTGAATAGAACAGAAGTCGTGGTGGTTGCTGACGTCACAAAGACACGCGTCCTGGCGTCCGGTGGGGCTCTCGGTCAGTCGAAGCACGTCCATGGCGGAGTCCAGACGTTGCCATCGCCGTGTCCGCCTGTCGTAGCTCCAATTGGGGCTGATGGCGCACAAGTCCTCCTCGTCGCAGTCGACAACCTGGAGGGGGAGGGAGGGTTCAGGCAAACAGACAAGAGCTTACAATGAATCTGCATATTATACAAACACACAGTAACAGCACTAATATATGCAGAGGAGGGACATGCACACAGTCTGCAAACAGAATAAGAGACTCAAACAAACACAGAGGTCTAATATGTACACAGATGCATAGAGATGTTCTGAATAATTTATACAAACATTTATACAAGCAAGTGTTGTTAGGTGGGCTATTTAGACTTTAAAATGTGGTCACATTGTTTTTACAATAAAATAAATATTCAATGATGAAACAGCAAAACTGTTTGACCTTAAGGGCCAGTTCACTGATTTCATCTACATCTATTTCTATGGAGGTTCCATATCTAAAATGTTGATATCACTGAGTTGTGACTAAGTAAAAATGTAGCAGATTTCAGGTAAAACACACAGAGAAACCAAATCCTGGTGGAAAGTGTTGGATGGTGGGTCCAGGTGGTTGGAGCTTGGTGGGGTCAGGCTTAGTTTCTGAATACAGGCTGTGTGTTACTTTGTGGACTGAAGCTTTGATACTGTACATTTTCAGTATTAAAATAGAACCTAGACCTGACCTATAATAACACTACACATGGACATCAACCTTTATACTGCGTGGACCTATTTATACTGCAGTATAAATAAAGCCCTCTGCTCATATGTCCTGAAATCTGAAAACTGCTGATACTGAAGTGACAGTACAATGAGTCAAATAATTGTTTTGATTTTTAAATGAATAAAATGTAACAAAACAGTGCAGAATACAGACTTTACAGTCACACAAAACGATTCTTAACTATTATATATAGGCCTACTACATTATATTCACATTTAGAGGCTACTATTAGTGACTTTTGTTAAACAAGTAACTTGATCTTAAAATCTTTAAAAAAAAAATTAATTATGAGATAAAATATAACTTATGTTTTAATTATCTGAACCTCAAGGCTTTCAAATTCCATGTGTCTCGAAGATGATTCGTTCAGCTTTTCATGTCCCCTTTTTCTTTTCACTTTCTTGCCTGATCTCCACATCCTCCTAGAAAGAGACTCCACTGACGAGGATGATGATGAGGAGGATGTGGAGGACCTGTCAGTTTATATCAGTTAAAATCAAGTGATGCTTAACGAGCAGATTTCATGGTGTGATGCCCTCTGCTGCTTCGATACGAGAGTCCTGCTGCGTTGACTGTCAACACTCACCCTGCGTTTGGATCTGCGCGGCTCCAGCCTCATTTCCACACATTTGTTTAAAGTGCTTAATCTCCTGTAAGGGGAAGAAGAGCGGGGCATGGTGGTTAGACTGACATGATACTAGCTCTCTGATAAACACATCTTTTTCATGCAGTATATATACAGCTGCACTGTGCAACCGCATCATCTGTCATCACAGCATGGTGTTGGAGGAATTTCCTACATTAACATTTATCATATGTAACATACACAGGTACAGGGGCTGGATGTGCTACCGCAGTGGCCTTTGACATGATGAGCTGGTTTAATCCCTGGATCAGCAGAATAAACCTGTTGCCCATCATCAAGGCACCAAACCTCCAGTCAGGCCCGGCTCTAGCCATTTTGGTGCCCTAGGCGAGATTACTCCCAGGCGCCGCCCCCGTGGAATATACTGTATGAATAAAAGCTAATAGATACGTGTGGAAAACACGTTAAAATGAAATTTTGTGAAATTGCTTTTTGAGCATAAATGTTATCTGTCATTCTATTTTCACCAAATGTCTCAAATGTAAAATAAAAGAAGCTAAATATTGACTTAACATTACATTTCAAACTTCATGAGATGTGTGTAGCCCTAAATGAGAAATTAGCTTTTTTTCTCCAAACAAAATATCAACTAAACAGACAAAAAACACAACATTTACAATATTTAACCTATATAATGTACCCTCCATGTGTTGTCACTGTGGTGCTGTTTGAGAGGTAAAAAAAAAAAAAAAAAAATGGTTTGAGAGCTCAGCAGGTCTGTGTACAGAGCTGGAGCTGTGGCCCTGCTGTCTGAGCAGGCTGAAGTCTCAACTCTCTCTTCTTTTTTCAATATCTTCCTCATCAAATGAGTCAGAACTTTCAGCCTCTGAAGCACCGTCATCCTCCTCACTGCTTCTCTCTCTCCTAACGATTCTGCGGGTTCGAAGCGCTTCACAGCTGTTCTTTTGATTGACAGGTCGTCAAGGGCGGCGTAAAATGACCGAAATATAAACAAAAACATATCGAGACGTTCGCGCAAACGAGCTGGCATTTGTGCCGACTTTGAGGATTAATGCAACCAAGTATCCACACATCTAATTAAAAATGTGGCGTTTCTAACAAGAAAACGGCTTGAAAGCATTCCTGCTGCAGACAGGTACCTCTGCTGTGTGTGTGACTGCGGGGAGAGCGGAGGGCAGTACCAATGGGCATGTGGGGGAGAGAGGGGGGGGGGGCGAAAGTAATGTTGTAACATATTATATTATTACTTTTTAATAGGTATTGCTTTGCATTTAAATTAACGTGGGGTTATTTTTTGTATTAAGAAATAATAGTACCTAAAAATAGTGAAAGTTACACTTTTTTTTCTTTCCCATTTGTGGCGCTGGCGCCCCCTGGATGGACGGCGCCCTTAGCATTTGCCTATACGGCCTATGCCACGGGCCGGCCCTGCCTCCAGTAGTAAAGTGAGGTAAAGTGCATGCATGCTCAGTCACACAGTGATGTCACACCCTACGAACACCTTTACAGGGTAAGAACTACAGCAACAACAAATTGATACGATTTTCAGCTGGGAGTGACGTGAGAGTTTTGTGTCACTTGGATGAGACTTCCTTGAAATATTCACCATGTCATCACAAACTGGAGTGGAGTCAGAGTATCCATTGGATAATACACTAGAGACTATGGCTACACTTGTCCATGTAGCGATTCAATTAATTAATCTGTGAATAAACAGATGTCTTAGTTTACAATTTGACATTAGTCCTGTTCTCTGTTAATACAGTATATCCTCTTTAGCACAGTGATTAAAGTAGTCAAATGGTAAAAATCAGGAGGTTTCATGCCAGTTTGTGAGTGTGAGTTGCTGTGCATGTGTGTGGTGGTGGAGGGATCACAAATTACACAAAGATTTCACTCTCCAACTGTAGTACTAGTACAGACTCGTAGTATATTGAGCACAACACCTGTTTGGTGTATTGGGCTCTTCTTCACAGTATATACCAGGCTACCAGCCCACACCTACTGTGTTGGACATGGATGCACCTACACAGTTAGTTGCACATATTGGTTACCTGCAGAGCGAATGGAGAGCATCCTTATCCAGGAAGTGGTGATCACGCTTTGCCCACTCGATGTCAATGGGGAACCTGCAGTCTGACACACAAACAGAAGACAAATGACACAGTAAGACAGCAGCATCCAAGACTTCGCCTGGCTGTGGTCTGTTACATCTCAGAGCTGACTCTGCACAGGATTACATTAACAGCTTCATATTTACCTTTGAATAATTGCACATATTGAGGAAAGCCGGCCGCGCGCAGCCAATCACAGGCCTCCTTAGCTTCAATCTCTGCAAACAGTGAGAGGGAAAACAGCATTTGATTCAATTATAATCATTTCATGCTCCGCCCGCTTTAAGAGGGCAAATATTTGCACTTAATCAGTCGCCTGTTTATGAAGTTTAATTACATTTGCATTTGGGTAAAAAAAAAAGGAGGCACATACAGGCTATTAATTATCTCTGAGGCCAAAGAGGCCATTTTAATTACTGGTAATTGGCTGAGAGTGGGGATCGGTGCTTCTGAGAGAGACAGAAAAGAGGCTTTTTCATGTTTGCCTCCTCTTCATCTTCTATCATCTGCTTTTGATCCGTCTCCCTGAGGCTGCTGCTGCTGCTGTGGATGTTGTGGCACATCAACAGGAAAGTTCTCATGCGCTTCTCATTTGCTACTGATGCCCATCCTAAAGGAGTGTCACAGTCTCCAGCTTCAGTTTCAACAAGACCTTAGTAAATATGATGCTGATAACAGAGTGTCCTTCTTCCAATATCACAGTCAAACTCTCAGATGCTCTACAGAGAACATCCTGGTTTGCAGCACCCTCACATCTTCAATGTCTTCATGTGGAATTGCTACTCTCATCTCATCATCACCATTTTTCTGCTCCTTTTGTTGTTATCAGTGTAGAACTGAAATTAATGTATACTTTATTTCATAAAATATTATAACTTATTGTGACTAAGTATTTGAATTCATTTATTTTTGGGGAGTTTACAGCTCCCTATAGTTTTGACAGTCAGTACTGTATATGGAAGTATTTCATAACATCCCTAAAGTTTTAAACTTGACCACACTTTCTTTCTGATGTTTAAGTTGTAAACAACACAAAACTAATCCAGCGTGCTTAGTTAAAAAAAAGCAGGAACACCACTTTACATCAACACTGGCTGGTTATGACATTGATGTGCAATGGCAACTCCACTGGCCTGCAGGTCATGTTGCTTTGAATTCAGTGGGTTTTAAGGGATTAAATTAAATCCTTTTCTCTGATTAAAGTGTATTAAATACACTGATACACTAATCTGTTTTTATATGTGTGTTTATGTGAGAAATACCTGCCTATAGCATCAGCTAGATTTTTTAAAAAGTATATTTTTTGGGCTTTTTTTGCCTTTTAATGGACAGCACAGTAGAGAGAGAGAAAGACAGGAAATGGGGAGGCAGAGAGAGGGGGATGACATGCAGGAAAGGGCAGCTTGATGTGGGATTTGAACTGGGGCCGCCTGCAGCGAGGACTGTAGCCTCAACACTGCTCTACCAACTGAGCTAAACGACGCCCCAGCGTCAGCTAGCTTTGATATAAACATCTGAGCCACAGAGGCAGATATAGCAATAGCAAAACTTACAAATACTGTAGTACCTTTAGAAATGAATGCATTAGAGTACCGGTGCGCATTCTCACACACACTCCACTGCAGTCAAGTACGTTTGTGGAAATTTGACAGACTGTATTAGAAAAGGCTGAGTGGAGAAAAAACAAAACATTGTCACTTGAAGCATAAAGAGTGTTTTGTTGATCCGGGGTGTTTACATTCAGCAGCGACAGAAATCACTTTCTCAGTCTGGCAGCAAAGCTCAGAAGAGGATGTGGATTTTCTGAGGGGTCTGAAAATATTTGCCCACCACGTCCCTCCCTGAAATGTTAAACCTGCTCTCTCGCCATGCATAAGAGGCACCGTCGTGGGTAGAATATCGCCAAGGGCATTTCTTGTTTTCATATTCAGACAGCATGAAATATGGCCGACATTAGCCGACACTAAAGAACAACAACAGCAGTTTGCCCATGACTGATCGGTTCTTCAAACACTTCTTGTCTGGTTGTTGTGTTTTTACTGCCTACTTATTCATTCAGCCAAGATGAATGAAAGGCGCTTAATTCACATTTTATTCTTTGTGACTTTTCAAAAGTTTGCCTAAAATTCACTTGACAGCAGGATGGAAACTTGGCTTATGATGCGGTCTCGCTGTTTCCCCCTTAGATCCTCCCCAGGGGTCAGGAGAACAGCGTGACACAAAGCAGATGGCCCAGATATGTAAACACTGAGGGAGGGGAATTCAGAGAATATGGCAGTCTTCAAAATGACAGAAGGGAAAGACAGACAGAGAAACTGACTCAAAGTCAGGAACAGGCAATGTAAATTAAAGACTGAATAGTAAAACACAGAGGAATTACCATAAGTATGTATACCCTTCACATAACCTGCTGGTTAAACATCAGAGCTCTAAGCCTATTTTCCGGCGTCACGATGGGGATGTGACACTTGAGATAGAAAGGGGATCAAGTGTGCTTGCCAAGCGACGGTCTCACTTGTCCATGAGAGGTTCTGTAAATCCAGGGATATGTGAATCTACCACAGACAGAGCCCCTGAACTTAGCAAGGCACCCACACCACCTTTTTTTTTTGCAACCTTCAGGGTCACAAGTTGAAAAGCTACAGTCATTTAAACCAGTTTTCCACTTTAAATAGGCCTCTAATATCCTGCTTTAAGGCAATAGTGGCTCAGAGCCGAGGCTTTGGTGAAAATGTTTGAGTCCTTAAAGCCTGCAGGGAAAATCTTAGTAGGGAAAGAGAATGATTATTATTAATAGAATTATATCAGGGTCCCTGAGTAAAGCATTTAGACTCAAATCAATCCAGGGCAGTTGTGGATAAAAATGGATTACAGTTGCACTGTAGGCATACGACTGTGTTAAAGGAGTGCCAGGCAAAGGAATCAATCGAACCCGGACGAAAAGAAAAAGTAGATTTTCTTAGATTCCTTACATGCTACAAGGTATTTGGGTTTGCATCTTGGCCAACTTGGAGGCTCCAACACAAATTTAGACATCAAAATGCAGAAATCCTGCAAGAGCCCCCATCAGTAAACTGCACACAGCGTGTTCATGTTTACCAACCCACCCTTCGGCCTGTGATCACCTGCATATCAACAAGTTGAGGAGGAGGAAATCAAATATTTGGAGTCCACATGAAGTGCCAGCTCATCTCAGGAGACCATTTGGATTTCTGGACTTTTGATTAATTTTCTCTAAAGACATGCAGAACGTTTCTTGTTGTTTGCTTTATCATTTCCAACTGATTGTCTTTGCTAGCTTTAAAATATGTTACAACATTTCCTGACACTGCTGGGATTTTAAGTTTCTAGCAAATGTTGTTCATTTATTAGGTGCTAATTCTACAGTAAAATATTATAAAAAAAACATAATGTCATATGTAATGTAATATTAGGGAATGAGACATAGGCTAGTACAAACAAGCCACCTATGCTGCTACATTAAACAGCAATAATGCCCCTTTGTCTTCATAGAGGAAACCACTACATTTAGTTGCACATTTGAAATTGCAAAAAACTTCAGCTCAATTGTGCATTATATTGCTAAAATTGATTGTGTCCAATCTGCTTCATTGCACGTTTCTCATGAACATGTTGTCTACAAATCCGACTGCATGACATCAGAGCTGCCTAAAGTAAGCTATAATCAACAATTAATCAGAAAAACAAACCCCCTCACAAAAGAAAGAAGGTGTAAGGGGAAGGAAATCCTGTTACAGTTTGAACATGGACCTACGTCTTTGATGACAACAAATCATTTCATATGGACAGGCTGGAACAACAAGGTGGAACGAACATACACATCTGTTCTCTGAGGCCCAAGATTGAAGTGAACGGCCTTAATATATATCTGACCTAATTGTTGCATGAATTATGACTCTTGTGAGCAACAAAACACTCTGCACCTGTCAGAAACAACAATAAACCTTAAACTCAGCCTACTTTTTTGGTCACTGACTTCAATTGCCACATTCAGGGGCCCCTCTCCGCTCGACTCCAGCGTTTGCATAAGTGATGGTATCTGCTCCTGGGTTTGAGCATGACCACAGCAGGCAGTGGCCTCTTCCCTTTCCAAATGACTTTGTCTGTGAGGAAGTTGTGATTTGGCCCCTCTGGGCCCTGATAAGAGATTTGGATGTGTGATTAGTCCACTCCACCCTGCTAGCGCCAGGAAGCTGGACGGCGTGCGCCTGGATGCTGAGAGCTACAGGGGATGGCGGGGGGTTACGTGCTCGGTGTACCGTTTGTGTTTGGGTGTTTATGTTTGTCTAGCCGCCAAAGCTCAGACCTGGAGCTCAGAGTTACTACTCACCATAAATGAGGGTGAATTAGGGATTAAAGTTTACTTTTGTCAGGGCAATCACAGCAAATTACTTGAAAAGACTTGATGTTCCTTTTTGACATAGCTTATTCCTCTTGAGGCTGATGACACTCTGTCACAGTGGTGTACAAGATCATCCTCAAGAGTTAAGGCTGAGAAAAATCATAATCAAACCTTGATTATCAGTCATTTATCACCATAATGTGTCTTGCAGCTAATCTTAAACCAAAACTGAAAGAAAAACAAAAACAAGAACATCAACTTGGAAGAAACAATTCAAGGAGTAAAAGTATATATTTAGAGGTAAAAAGGCCATTCGGTTAAGTGTAACTGGATTGGAGGGGGGTTGATCCTGATTTGGAGAAGCATATATGTGAGAAAGAGTATAACAATCTTTTGGATTTTATATGAAGAATAAACTCTTTAAATGTGGAACATTAGAGTGACCAGGAGCCATTCATCTTCCATGTGAGTCATCGCCTCTCTGCATCAGTGGTGCAACTTGGGCAGTGTGGGTGCTAGAAAAAGGTCATTGCAAGGTTATGGTAATGAGCTATGACAAGGTTTTGATGCCAACCAAGCAGCATGTAGACGGGTAGAGAACTAGACAACACAACCATGTGAAAATGTCTTCCCATCAAACATTTGCTCCCACGTACTGTACAACAGAAGAGAAACTGATAAAAGCTGCGGCACATTCTGCCATCCTATACAACGTGTCCCTGCTTACTTATGAGGATTTAAACTTAAAAAATGTATAGGTGTTCCAGGTGAGTAGGGGCTGTGCTCTCTGTGTCTCATCAAATCTACAAAAGGCTCAAACTGCCTCAGCCATATTCCTGAAAAGCTCCCTCCCTTCAAAGTCCAATGTTTAACTGATGTCTGAAGGCTTTCACACCATTTTTACACCCCGCTAAACATCCACTGGTGGTGGGGGATAAAGTGCAGTCACCGCTCTGCTTACAGTTCAGGTGGTAGATGCTTGAAAGCGTCTCACAGGGAGGGTTGCTGGACTCCAGAGGTGTGGTTGAAGATCAGAGGTATGTCAGCTGTCAAAACGGTGAGCAAGTTTCCCCTGATTTTCTCTTCTGGTAATTCCCCTTCTCATCCAGTCGGCTTGGCGAGGGGATGGTTAAAATGTCTGTGGTCACAAATGGCCGCAGGGACAAACACTAAAAACTGCACTGTGTGACTCGTGTTTGTGAGTGTGTGTACAGTACAACGCAACATAACACATAACTACAGTGTCTATGGACACATAGTTTTATGGCAAACCAGGAACCTTCAAGATACAACCTACAAAAAAACACTCTAATATTCTTCTTAAACTCAAAAATAAGATGTTGTTGCATCTCTACTAGCAAAATGTTCACATATTGTATATGAAGCTGTTTAAATGTCTAGAAAATCTCAGTGGTGGATCCTAGAGTGATTTCCAGTGATTATCAAAGCAAATTAGTTAAAATAAATTTGTGACAAGTCTATTATATACATAAGCTCAATGAATAAACAGCCAGGAGAAGCTCATATAACTAAAACTATAACTAAAAATCCCCTCTGGCCCAGATAAGCATTTTACCACATAACTCCATTTTAAAAATGCACAAATGTAAAAGTGTTGACAGGACACATCTCACTGTGGAGAAGGTTAATTATTAAGGTTTGCGTTTTTGTGAAATTTGCTGGGTGAGCAACTTTCATTTGAATGAAACAGCATAGTGTGACCCTGAGGGAGCCCCAAAGCCCACGTTAATTAACCAAGAGAAAAAGTAATTACATTATAACCTGTAACAAACAAATAAAGCAGCAAAGAACAAAAATAACACACACTTCAAAACTGATCAACATCCAATCTGCCTGATACTTATGCATTACAACAGACTGCATTCATTTCAGCCACATGACCAACAGAGACAGGATATACCTGATTTACATTGATAGCATGACATATTGTAAAGGACTTAATGGATCTTTAATTGTACTTAATTAATCAATGAAATCAAACTGCAAGCAAATTGATTTTTTAAGCACAATTTGTAATCACAAACCACACGGCCTGTCAGGTTGAGGAGGTTAAAGTCCTTTATGCAGATTGGTAATTAACTGTGCTGTTATAACTCACCCCCACAAATTGCTGTTACTCATTTCACTCAACTACCGTAATAGATCTCAGCTAATGTGGCCACTTCTGACTTCAGCATTATTGAAATAACAAAGCACTTCAGCTCTGACCAATAGGAGCTGGTAATTATATAATTCATTAATTATGACCTATTGAGCATCGGCCTGAACATAGATGGTGGTTTCAGAGCCTTTCCCACGGGTTTCCATTTTCAATCAGCAGCCTATGCTCTACGTCTGATTTCTGTACAACTCTGCTATTATTTGCTCTGCACATGATAAAATGCCACAAGCTAATGCAGCCATTTCTTCTTTAAAGACCAACCTAAGAGTGATCAGACTTTCTAAAGCCCCTGGGGAAAAATCAGTGTGCTAGTATGAGGGTGTTCCGCTGAGTGACACATGACCAAACTTGACCCTGTCCCTGACAGACACTGTAAACCAAAAGCAAGAGATTCCACAGATAACGTCATGACGGCCACTGTGACGGAGATCTTGACGCCTGCTTTTTCTCAATGTGAAATAAAAGGGATAAAAAAAAAAAAACCCAAACAAAACAATCCCACTTTTTTTTTTTTCGACAGGCAATGGAGCTTCAGCTGCTGTGAAACATCAGCGCTGCAGTCAGGTTATACATTCCTCCAACTCAACTAAGAGATTAAGTGGTATCAGAATCACGGTCCGGATGCACCTCCTACTACACCTGTTTGTTATATAAAGAGTCGAGCCACAGGTCATGATTGGGGATGGATTATCACAATAATCCAAGATAAATATATAACTGACACTTTGACAGTTGTCACATTTAACTGTTATTTGTTTTCATCTTTATTCTCACTCCACTTTGTTTCCCCTGTTTAAATGAGTCTCCTTGCACTGAATGTTGTTAGAGCATCGTTGCCATAATTTGAAAGATTTCAGTCTTCATTAAATTTTTTAAGGGATAAGGCCACACAAAGACACACACACAATCATTGAGCACGACCATTTCCCCAACCTCAGCTGGCAGGTATACAGCTGCATTAGCTCATACCTAGGTACAGTATAATAACTCCCGTGCACTGTTGCCCTCCGTTGCTAACAACACTCTGTCCTGGGCCTCAGTGCCAGTGGAAAAACGGCTTCACCGAGCTCAGATGAGTGCTCTCGGGTTACCATGATGCAAATTGGAGGGACTACAGGGGCATTTCGTAGAAACAGATATGACACAGCCCAGCTATGTGCTGCTGGGCAGCTAACCAGCTGTCAGCGGGCCAAGCAAAACACAGTGGGGGAAGATTTCTTTATTTTCTTTAATATTGGAGCACTTCATCTGTTCTGCCTCCAAAATTAGCTTCTCAGGTCATCTGCCAACAGCTACTGATAGTTTACCTATAAAAGTTAGTTTTTAAGACTTTATTTGAGTTATATTAAATTTTTGGAAACATGACCCTGCCTGTCCTTATTTCTATGTCGTGCCTAAAAAACACTGATTACTGTACATATCAGACTCAAATAGTTTTCTGCTTCATTGTGGTGTGGGAGGTTTCGGTTGGCGATCTGTTTTAATTGATCATCACTGAGGAAATGGCCAGAAAGACACCGCAGGCAACTAGGCTCCCCTTCCACCACAAGCATTGTTTTATTCAAGCTGTACAAGAGATGAATTTGAAGTTGTATGATTAAGGCCTTAATATAAACTTTTCTAGTCTGCTTGCCTGCCACTGGCCTTTGCTTCTGACCTAAAAAACTGATGGTAAAAACATCAGACTGTCAGATTTCCACTAGATTATCCATCTGAACTGGTTTCTGCATTAATCAGAGGCACAAATGCAGCTGTAAGTTTCACTCAACATCCTCTTGACCTCCATTTAATGGAAGCTGACGTAGTTCTGCAGAGGTGGTTAAGCTACGAAGTGAGCTCACAAAGTTTTTAGGCAGGTGTCTGCAAAGCTGAGGAATAGTTTTTGGGTTTCATAGGATTTGAGTGGAGCAGATTTAGATGAACATATTGATATAATATGCTTAAAGGAATAGTTTGACATTTTGGGAAAAGTGCTCACTCACTTTCTGGCGGAGAGTTTGATGAAGAGATCGATACCACTCTGTCCATCAAATATAAGACCACAGTCAGCAGCCATTTATCTTAGGAGAAATAGAGGGAAACAGCTTCTCTGGCCCCAACCAAAGAAACAGCAGCACCAGCAAATGTGGATCATATCCTGGATGGTTATAGATATCAACTACAAAATTTACAAGTAGCTCTTTTAAGCTAAGCTGTGTGATAATTTCATATTTACTGGACAGATTTAAGGTTGGTATCAGTCTCCTCAACCTGCTTGCCAGCTTGATAAACATAAATGCCAAAGTATTTAGGCTATTACAAAAACAAACTTGTGCTTTTTCTGTAAGACACCACGTTTGGCTTAATTTTCCTTTGTCCAGCTTGCAGAGGTTATGTTAGCAAACATGGAACTGGAGTGAATCTCAGAGGTGGAGTATACTAACTAGAAGTTTTCTGTTGGAAGGGTGCTTTGGTCAAGATGGTGGACACCCATTCTGATTTAAGAAAAGACCCATAATTTTAGTAATGTAAGCATGACTGGATAATTTTCCATACTTTATAAGTCTCTCAGTAACTTTAATGAGGTAAACAAAGGAAAAAAAGACTTGATGTTGTTAATCAGCTGGCACTAAATTATTCAGTACAAATAGGTGGATAGTTTGGAGTACAAATTTCTAAACTCTACATTGAATCCGAAAGTTTAAGTTGTCCCATAGGTGTTTACATTTTTCAAAGTTGATGAGCCACTTGTGCATAAACAACTGCAGCTCATTAACTGTTCAGGCAAGGTAAACACCATCAGGGCTGAGTGTGGGATTTGACCACACAGTTTTAAAAAATGCATAAAGTCCAAATCCAAAGTTAAGGTGTTTTTGATGAAAAAAAGTTCACTGATAAACTATATTATTATTTATGAGATACCACCTACAGTACTGCACCTTGTTTTTTCGGACTATTCCCACGAATATGTGGTAATGAAGATAAAGTGACACCACACAGATATCTTCAGCACCTACAGAGTCGTTTGCTCACACCAAACACTTTCAGCTATCTAACCATCAACAGCATCACACTGACAATCTGGCTTTGGTGTCACAATCAAAGACTCTTTAGTCATCATTGTACATTAATGTTAAAAGAAATGAAAAGCAGACACCCCAATGCTGTGAGGGCTTAGTAGGAAAGGACCAGAATGCAATGCAATTAAGATGTGAAACTCTCCATTTACAACTTATGCTGTATGTATTCAGGTAAGAGAGAGAAGAATTCATTATCACAAAAGAACCGTTGAACCCTGATAGCAGTATTTCTTTGACTGCAGTCCAATCATTTACTGAACATGTTCTACAGTACAGACATTCTGACACATTAAAGAAAAAAGGTTATTTTAACACCTTGTTTCGCTCAAACAGGCCTACAACTGCAAGGCTTCAGTTGAATCACTATTGCCTGTGAAACTGCAAACTTAGGCAACAGTAGGCTATCATTATCATTACAGTTTCCCTCTCATTAATGTCTTCAATATATCAATTTAATCACAGACACAGTTTAATTCACTGATACATGACTACTACAGTACGTGTTATGTAATATCCATAGAAGTTACCGTTGAAAGCAATAAGACATTTCAAAAGTAAAGCCAAAGGTTTTTGACTAATTTGCACAGTGTAATACTTCACCAACAGGTGAGTACTTTAAAGTTTTTAGACATAAAAGTTATATTACAAAGTTGGATTCTTTTTTTTTGATTGTATCTACAGTAACGCATGATCAGTTCCCTCCAATATGCCACATTTTGAAAGTTGCCCACGCACATTCAGAGCGATTCCTACGCTCTTCCTGCCAGAGAAAAAGCTTTTATTCTCCCAGAGTTCAAAACCGCTCTCATGATGTTTTCAGGCCTACGACTTTCAAACAATAAAGAACTCTCAGTCGATACTGGAGTGCTTTGAATTCCTTATTTTTCTCCCTCATGAATCAAGAACAGCCTTATTCCAGTTAGATTTTTCACTGCTGATAGTGATTTTACTCAAAGAATAACTTGAAAAGCAGAGGCTAAACTCCACCATGAAGAGTAGCCCTGAAGCCATATGCAGTCTAATCAAGGCTCAGTTAGGTCCCTCATTAATTACAACTTGATAAGCTAATTAGCAACCATTAACTTAATGAATGTCATCAAGCACCAATTGTCAGTTGCCATCAAAAAACAAAACAAAACAAAAAAACAGGCATTAAGAAGCCGAGGTCCTCATTTTCTTCCTGTCTGTCATGCAACACAACACAACACAACACAACACAACACAACACAACACAACACAACACAACACAACACAACACAACACAACACAACACAACACAACACAACACAACACAACACATATAACTGAACATGTACTCACTTGTGATCAACATGCTTCTGAGGTCTGAAGTCTTGGATGGAGGGAACTTCAGCAAACTTCCATGTTAGACTTTACAGGTCATGTGGGTGTAGATAAAACAATGAGTTTCAAGGGATTAAATCCAAAAAGGAAAGGTCATATATCCAGTGTTGTAACGGAGCAGTAAAGTCCAGTTGTGCTGGTCATGTTGGGCATCGTGTTAATGAAGTCATTGTTGAAGATTTCCCCTTTCCCCTACCACTCCCCTTCCTCTGGCCCAGACCGGACCATCTGAACCACCAGGAGGGGGATGTCCTAAAAATAACCCAAGGGAAACACTTCAGACACCCAAGCGCCGGCCTGGGGTGGCTGAAATTACTTGGTAATTTTTGTGTCCATGTGACATGTGGAAGAAATCGTGGACAGGACAGTGAAATTTGGGAGATAAAATCTGTAAAGTGTGAATGTTTCTGACCCTCCCTGGAAGGAAATGTTGGATCCCAGAGTGAGCTGGCAGCCCACTTGGTACAGGAGTGACCTCAGATTTCCACAGGGCCACTTTGAACCTGGCAATTTGGATTTTTTCACCCTCCTAAAATAGTATAATTTGAAATAGTCTGTTTGCAGAGAACATACAAATCAATGTTGTCCTCCGCTCAGGCCCCACATCATAACGGCAAATGGCAAAGAAAAAGAGTGATAAAATGAACCTCTCTCTGTGAGACTGAAAACTTCCCACCATCTCCGATCTCTGACCTCCTCATCACCTCAGTTGAAAGGAAAGACATATCGGACTCTTCTCGGGATAAAGTCCTTTCTGTGCCTTAATAGTTTGTAGTTCTTCAAGGTTTCATCTCGGCTCAGTCCAAGGTATACCATTAGCATTAATGGTCTTCCATTTAACGCGTAGGTGTTTGATTATGGGCTTTTAAATGTGAATAACTCCCTCAGAGGAGAAGAGGGGAGAGGAGAGGAGAGTGGTCTGGCGTGATTCGCTACATTAATTCACAAGTGGAGGAGGAGAAAGTGGGAGTATATAAACAACTAATGGACTTTTTCCACAGTCTGCCGGGAGTCACAGAGCAAGAGGAGGAAGAGAAGAAAGAGGGAGAAAAAGGGTCAAAGGAAACATTTGGGAGAAGATATCAGAGGCCTGAGTTGGTTTATAGGTTAATAAGCCTTGTGGGTGCGTCATCAACTTTAACATTACAGTTGAAACTCTATTCAGGTGTTTCCTCTACTGCCTGAAATAACATTATAGAGGTAATAATACCACCAATTAAAATAACCTGTCTAACTGTAACTGGTTGATTGAGAAATGGGTGCATTTGTGTCCCGTGTGTGAATGATCAACGTCTGTAGCAGCTGTTGTGTAAAGACCAAGCAGTAGCAGCTTTACCTCTAAATCAGTTCTATCGCCAGCTTCATATTTACTCTGATAATTTACATCTTATTGATGGAAACATGTGGGACATTTGGCACCGTCAGATCTCACTGATACTCATACATATACGTAAATGGAGATGGCTTACTGAGGAACACTCAGGCTTCAAAACAAGAACTAAGAAGATCTTTGAGGAAGGAATGACAATGAAATTTACTGTAGAGTATCTGACTTTAATGTTTAAGACCACAGTTCTTGACATGTCATTTTCCATTGCCTAATATGGGTAATATGTTAAGAATGAATCATATAACTACAGCTAATCTGAAAGGTGTCACTCTCAATGACAAACCAATAAAGAATTAATCACCAGCCTGGCAGCTGTACAGAGCTTTTTCAGCCTCTTTTACCTCAGTCTTGGCACATTTACTGTAAGGTTTATCTCATCAACCTTGTACCAGCAGCATCAAGCAGATGTTTTCATTAAAAAAGCTCAGATACACCCTCTATACTGTACCAAACAAGAACCAAACAGCAGACAGAAGACAAACACAGGGACAGGATTAGTCAAGCAGACGGTGGTTTGAGCACTTTATGTACAGATTTATTGACTGTAGCCAAAAAATAGCATCACAGCCATGTGAGATACACCATCCGCCCCTCCTACCTATTATTGTAACAGCTTTAGCTGTCCTTGTTTTTGACTTTAAAAAAACAACTGGGGAGTAGTAATGAAATAACTGAGTCATTTTTTTTGTTTGTGGCCAATAAAAAAGACTTTGTTTCCGACTCTGATTCTTATGGTGACCAGACCTTTGAGGAAGTATACAATGAAACACTTGTAATGCCCTTATTGTTTTGTAATTTTTTGCTCTTTAATATGGAATTAATAACTGTAAAACAGAAGTTTTTGGCCTGATGGTCCCCAACATATTCATTATTTTTCAACTGATGTTAAAGAAAGATTTTTTTTCAGATTTACATGTACGTATGCATGCATACATACATATACCTATATTGGTATTTAGATGCTTTTAAATGTTTTCTTCTGTGTTTTATCTGTGAATGAATGTATTTCTTAATAATATATTTTATATATTAATTTACATGCAATCTCTACAAAGACATCATGTCAACATCATGTGAAGACTCACAGACTGCCCCAAAACTACCTGTACTCATCATTTGACTGTTCTGAAAAGGATTATTAAAAGTTTTAAAGTAAAAATAAAAGGTACATAAAAAAAGTTTTGCCATAAGTGATCCTGGAGCTGTTGTCTCAAATGCAACAAACAGCAGATTATCCTCTTTCAAATGTTACAGACTTCGCTGAGGCGAACAAACTATTCCAACAGCAACAACCCTTCGTTCTGACTTCAAAATTCATGAAATTATGAAAAATTTAAAAAACTTTAAACTGGGGAAAACGTATCATTATGCATTCTCATTTGAACTCTGATTTTGGTCTCCACCAGTTCCTGAGGGAAAGATCTGTCTCTTTGATGCTTAATGTTTCACTACGTTCAGCAGCTGCTCTTTCATTTCTGTCTCTTGCTGTTAAGTCTGCTGTTGGGCAGGTAGTGTTTACACTGGCTTCATGGGAGCTTGCTTGCTGAAAACAACACCTGGAAACTAAGACTGAACCAAACACAAATGCCAGACACCATAAAACCAACCACTGATTTAAAATAGACTAAAAACGGCGAGCTCAAAAAACCATGCTACATCTTAGTCTCATTAGTCCTGATTAATGCAGCCCTGTTGTCGCTGAAATTGAGAAGTTTCCTCTCCAACCTATTCGATTGCACTTGTACATGTGTAATCATTTGCTACGTAGCAGTGAAACCCTCCTCCCAGAGTCACGCAGGAGAAAGGCCTTCAGTCTCTGGAGCTGACAAGATGTTGACTGTAGAAATCAGGATTAAAGCAGAGCTCAGGGCCTGACCTCTGGCGCTGCCAACAAAAAGACTCTCTCTGTCTCTGCTGTGTATAAAGGTTACACAAGACTGCGTTTCCTTTTCCCAAGCAAGAGCCTCACAGGCGTCAGAGGAGGAAGAATCCAACAATACTCCCAGCGGATGGGACTTTCTGTGCGTGTGAGTGTTTGTGTGCAATACATGTATATATATATGTGTGTGTGTGTGTGTTGTTGTGTCCTTTTGTGTGATGGAGGGAGGCAGCTACAGTTCGTGGCGATGTGATGGTGTTGTGTTTACTCTCACAAGATTCAACCCTTCTGCACATTGGCTGCTGCTTGCGTGTGTGCTCTGGGGTGTGTTCTTGGTTGAGTTTACTTTATGTGTGAACGTGTGTGTGTGAGTGTGTGTATGTGTGCGCGCAAGTGTTTGTGGTCTAATCTGAATCCAGCCTCAGAGGCTTCGGGGCTGGTATTTCCGATGCAGCAGGACAGGAAGTGGCCTCTCCTCTCAACGCCGCAGCACACACTCTGCACGACCCATCACTTCATCTGTGTGTGTGTATGTGAAGGAGTTTTTGTGATGCAGACAGTGTAAAGCTGCCTTTTTGTGTATTTCTACCACATAACGACTGACGATCAGTCAATTAATCGACAACAATGGAGGTGGGAGTGGGGGGATTTGCCATTTTTCTGCTATCCAGACAAAACAAACACTGTGAGGACGTCATGTTAGGCTCTGAGAAACTGTAAACAATGAATTTGTGACTCAAAAGCTCCTAATCACAACTCCTCTGCTGTCTCAGGGAACACACCCTGCCCATCAGGGTGTTATCTGTTATCAGTTGGTCTATTGGAAATTCACGGCGTATGATAGTTTAATAAATAGAGATGTAATGTTTATGATGTTCACCTTCTTAGTCAAACATCTTAGCAAGCTATGAAATGGCACTAGCACTACTTTCATGGCAAAGCAGAGGTAGTGGGATATTTCACTCTAAATCTTGAATGTCATAAGTCACAAATAGTTTAGGCACTAAAGGTGAAATAAGGTTGTTATTTATTTATTTAACTTCATCCAAAGCGCAGTAGAAAGACAAAAACCAAGGGATTCCCAAAATGACTGGCCACTGATCATATTTTCATTAGAAATATGCAATCAGTCAATTATAATTAATATGTCTCGTCACCATCTGTGGGTAACACGTAACAAGAAGTGATCTATGCTGTGCCCTGGCACCACATACATAATGGTTGTGCAAAACGTTTTTGTAGCATTCACAATCTGAAAAGCAGCCAACAATGATTGGTATTGGTCATGGATCACCCAATCTCACTTATAGATTAGCACTGTTGAAAAAATATGGGATCTCTACCCAAACTCCAAACCCAAGTAAGATCAGTATTTGTCTTTAACCAGCACAAGTCTTCGTCAGTGCACCTGCAGCTACATCTCTTCAGGCTGGTAGGTTGTTGTTCCAGCGAGTACCTGCCACAGTTCTACAGATTCATTGATCCCAGACTGATGACATGATGTTTCTTATCTATGACGATGTTTCTTTGTGACTTACTATATGTTTGGAATCATTCTCAGCATGATGAATCTGGGATTGATCAGACACCTCCTGATAATAAAAGAATTTTAATCATGTAAAGAAAAAACTGTATGAAAAATAGTCACATAAGTATTAAGAATATTAAACGATCCAGTGCGATTTACTATGAAACTCATGTCAACCCTATTTGTTATGGAGGTAGCTCCAGGTGGATGGCAACACTTATCTGCGACAAGGGTTTAGTCCAATGAAGTACTTAAAATTAAAAATAAAATCAGACAAAAAGTGTGAAGTCTGAAGTAGCATAAGTTCAGTTAATTGATAGATGAAATCTGGCTGTCACAAAATGTCCCATTCAGCTTCATCTCCACTGCTGCTGATGTAACAAGTAAAAATGGCTGTTTAGGGATTTCCTTGATGGATTAGTTCCTTCTTGCCCTCTTGTTATCTTCTTATAGAGTCAATCCCACTGTTGTATACTGGATAAACATCTAAAGTGCCTAAAACTTTTCCACATTTTTTTGTAAATCAGCAGACATAGCCTATTCTTGATGTTGGCATACAACACTAGATTCATTATAAAAGGGCTGTAAACCACACAAGAAACAGAGATATTGTTTTTTCCCCCACACTATAAACCCTCCCTTGATCCAGTTTGAATAAAGACTGTTTGTAGTGCAAAGTTGCTGGCACAAAACATCTGACATTAGGGGGCGAGGAGAGAGGTTTGCCACACCTTAACCAAAGCTTGACAGACCAGAAGACATAATTGTTTGATGACCAGAAGACTTTCTTTTTTGGTACAATCATGTCTTTGGAAGACTTTGAAGATGACCTGCAAAAGGATTACAGAGATGTTTGGCTGCAATGGACCTGTTGGTCTCCTCTATAGCAGCAGGCTTGCTGGACCTTGGTTGTCAAGCTTACAGTAAACACGCAGACGATACCTACCTTTATTGCCATGGTTACTATGATAGCAATCATAGTAAGCTAGTTTTAGAAAAATATTGTAATTTTGATTGACATAACTGATGAGACTCATTGTTACTGTTAGAATCCTAACAATGTGGTTAGCTTTGATGAAGGGTTATGTGGTTAATAGGAATTAAATGTCTCCTACCCGTGTCATATTCACCAATCTGCTACTTCCCTCTCCTCCTGTCATAATTACTACTACCACTAGATGTCGCCTAGCAACAAAACGTGGCAATCGGTAATAATAATATAATTACTTGATGCATGACCTATGGGCTTGCTTTTAATTCTGTAGGACACTTTGTTGAGGAAACTGGTGCGGTGGTGTGGACTGGACGAAATCCGGCTATCTGTAAAAACTTTTCTTTTTATTTGCAACCCTCTTATATCAGCATGAGACAGCCAGTGCCAAAGAGAAAAAAAATAGCACTAAGTGATTCTGTTTCTCAAGCTGGCTCATTCAGAGAAGCAGACCGGAGTAATTAAATAAATCTCTCCACTACCAAAGCCGTCAATTCTGTGGCTGCCAGCGTGACACACATCTGTGCTGTGTTTCTGAATAAGAACTATGCCATTTTCTCCCAATAAATAAGTATGACTTAATTTACACATCATAACTAATCCCCTTCTGTCTCTGCATGTAATTTATGTAACAGCATGAATGTTACGGCCTCATTTCCGCTAAAAGAAACACAGCGTCCTCCCAGGAATTGATGTCTTGATTAAATGCTTTCTGGAGGTAAACATTCATTGTATTGTTTGACTTTAAATGGGCGGATCCTGACTGAAGCAGACACCCATGGTCACTATCACTTTATTGGGAATCTGATTAGAGATGCTCTTTATTAGCACTTGGGAATGATCTAAAAGTCTGAAGTAATGGACCGTCCACACACAGTTCATTTGGAAAATGTCTTTATGAAGACTACATCTACTAAAACCAATGGTTGGAGCAAATGTACCAGACTTTGTGGGTCCTTATTTCCTTTCCAGTGTTGTTGTGTCATATACAAAATCTGCTGTTTGTTTTTGCCAAATGATCCGTATCTAGATTCAGAGGCGTCTGCGGATTCGGGGGAATAAAACTTGTTTCACTTGTCTGTCTCTCCAGTTTTACTTCCACTGTTTGCCATACTGTAGCAAGAAAAGAGTTTTTGATATCTTGGAGCGATCGTCAAGAAAATATTACAAAACCCTGACATGTCTTCCTGTGATACAAAACCAGATGCGTTGTTTATCGAACTTCACAATTGGCCAAAAAGAGCAAAGTGCAAACAGCCTTCATCTCTCTCTACAACTGTGAAACAAAACTGCCCACAGGTCTGGAGTTCTGAAACGTTGTCGTTATGTGTAGGAGAAAGTGACTGAATGAAAAGCCTTGAATTTAATAACAACACAGAAATGAAAAAGGTACAAAACACTTAAAGGCACAAAGGCGCTTTCAGATGTTTTGTTTCCAGGGAGAATAAAAACAGTAAAATTGAGAGGTTATGTGTTCCTCTCCATCAGATGAACTGCAGCTGCAGCATCTTTGTGTCACAGCATCCAAACCTTGTTTCTGGATAATCCCTGTGAGTGAAGGTGCAGCTTTCACCAAAACACTTCACACATCATATCATCTTTGTGTTGTTTTAGTAAAATGTTTTGCAGACTAGCCTAAGGAGCACTTCATGTTGCCCCAAGAACAATCACCTGCATCTCTTAAAAGCTCTATCGTGATTTCATTTTCGTTTTAATGAAATCTGAGTGTTGTGATGCTTTGATTTGTTTGTGTTTGCAAAGCTGTATAAATTGGCCACCTGGATTTCTTGATGTCACACTTTATAATAGCTACACATTAACATTTAAACATTTATTTGACTGTGTTCATGGGGTGGCAGCTCACTCATTTATCCATGAGCGTAGGCTGTGGTGCTTCTGGTTGAACAGGTTGTGTTCACAGTGTTGTGGAAGATGGAAAAAGGGGATGAAAATGTGCATGTTCATACAAATGTTGTGTTTACATCATTGCTGATTGGAACTGAATACATTCATGCAGTAATCATCTACTGTCTGCATCCACTTTTTTTAAAAGAGGTTGAACACCATTGGTCGTTAAAACCAGTCAGATGCTTCCCTGATACCAATTTAATCATCTAGTGATTGTGCTGCAAATGTTACATGCATGAAATATATGTGGCAGAATAACAGCCACAATTATTATGAAAAGCCTTAAATGCTCCTTTGCAATTAACCATGAAACACACATCGTGCTCCGAAATGGGTGAAAAAGAGGGGTTTAAACACAAAATAAAAAAAATATGATTTTGAAGAAACAACTGATAGATGGAAGCTGTTTGTTATAAAACACCCCATTCAACTTCATCTCCACTGTTGTTGATATAACAAGCAGGAATGGCTGTTTGGGGATTCACTTGATGGATTACTTTCTTCTTGCCATCTTGTTATCTCCTTATAGAGTTCATCCTTATTTCCATGCTAAAACCTGAACATTACCATACTGTCAGCCACGTGTCTTTCTGATGAATAGCCAGCCATAGTTGAGTGTATTAAGACTGGGCAGATGTGAATATCTGCAGAAATTGGAGAGCAGAAAAGTTCCTTAAATAATTTAGGGTGAAAAGGAAAAATTATTCATGTACTGACATTAAAATCAGTGTTGGAGATTTGCTAAAATTATACATAGCATTATAGCAAGTCATATTGTGTGATAGTTACTAGAGCTTGAGGAATGAGTCATCTCAATAGACAGTTAAATATTGTTTGACATTAGAAAAGATCAAACTGAAGAACAATAACGGAGAAACATGATTGTAAGAGAAATATAGAAATAAAAAAAAGTAACGGAATAATCCTCAAGAGGGAGAAACTGAAAAGCCAGATAAAATCCAAGCTTATAAGATATTTATACTGAGCCCTGCAGCATCTAACGCTCAGTTCGACATGGCGCCTTATCCTGCTGAGTCACTGGGACGCCCCACAGATGATCCTTCCAACTGTACTTGTTGACATGACACTATAAATAAAGTGGTCTCTGTTGTTTTGTTCTGGGCAGTGGATGGAAACCCGGGGACACTGCCAAGGGTCAGCAGAGCCCCTGGCATCATGTTCAGAGATGTTATTATCGGGCTTTCAGCACCTTTATTGTTCCACCATTCCTCTAAACACCAAGTGTGACAGTTGGCCTACACTGGTATAATGTTTGACACCCTCCGCTGACAAAAGTCCAGAGGTGGACACTGGAGAGGGACAGTAACTGATCCTGGTGCTGCTGTGGCTCATGTGCATCCTCAAAAACAGAGAACAGGCATGATCAACCAAAAATATCTAAAACAGTCTCTCTAGATGTCACTGTTAATGACAATGGGTGACATAACAGAACAACAGAGAGTAAATACATGTATTACCAATTCAAGAATCAATAGCTTTTTTTATTCCAGGGGGTCATTGTTCATAAATATGTTTTAATTTCTAACTTTTGCAACTGTATTTTCATCACTTTTACTATTTAAACTAATACTATCATTATTCTTTACTATTTAAACTTGTGCTATTAATAATTACATGAATTAATTATCAGTGTTTAGGCTTTTACTATAATATCTTACTATTTACACTTACTATTTACACCTATGCTGTTATTACTTTCACTATTTAAACTTTTACTTTTTACACATGTGCTTTCATCACTTTGACTATTTACACCAACACGATCACAGTAGTGTCCTATCCTCACTAGTAGTTTTATATTGTGCCACCAGTGCTCCTATTTACACCTGTGTTTTATATCAGCTATATCTGTCCTATCATTAACATCATTGGTGACACATTTGGTTGCATTAAAGCCATTAGCTTTCACTATTATTATTCAGTACTGTTAGTGAAAAACAATACAATAGCATACCAAAGGTCTGTGCAGGTAATATTACGATAAATATAGTCAGTCAATTTCAAGTGCATTGTTGCGCTATAAATAAACAGCAGCTTGTTGTTTAGTTTAGAGCTATGAATAGAAACTTGGTCAAGGTCATGGTGGTCAGTGGTCACAGAGGTCAGAGCGTTCCCGTCAGGAAGTCCCACTCCAACACCAGCTTCACCATATTTGCTGCCCAGAGTCCATTAACGCCTTCAACGGGAACACTATGTCCAACAACAAACCTTAACTTGACTACAAAAATAACCTGACACTGTCCTCCCAGGGTCGACAACACAGGAAGCTTTGGTATGGTAGGATTCTGATTTCCTACGCAGAGGTCTGTAGCTTCACCTCTCAACACCAAAGAAAACTGCTGGCGTTTATGGCCACAGCTCAGCAGAATAGCCAAACACTGCTGATGCTAAATTTGGCAGCTGAAAAAACAATTTGCATAAGGTAACTGTGTGTCTTATGTTTCCAGTCAGACTGATGTGACTTTTCAGATACAGGCTCACTGGTTAACACTCACTGCTCTCATTAAGCATCACTCCCTGCTGTAGTTAATGCCATCGCTCACTGTATGCCACCAGGATGCCGCTGAGTTGTGCAGATTTTCATCAGACTCTAACAATCTCACATAAACCACTGTGCCAAAAAAAAGAAGAAGAAGAAGAAAAAAAAAACCACACGCACACACAAAAAAGTTATGAAAAATTCAAGCATTCATTCAAGACACTAAACTAGCAGGAGACAAAATGGAGGAAATGTTGCCATCATTTAATGCCTGTCAGAGGAGAGGAGGAAGTGGAGAAGAGTGGGATATCATGATTTGGTCAAAAATGTAAACTGCACATTTTTTATTTATTCTCTAAAGGATTAATAAAAGGCTCCTCAAATAGGCCTCACAAACTTGAAACTAATTTAAATTTCTTAAGATAATGGTAAACTCAAGCCAGTCAAACACACATGCACACATTTATCCATCTCTTATGTCAACACTCATACAGTACATGTAATGCACACATTGTCAAACTGTGTGCCTACTGGAATTTCTTTTTATTGTAACAGTGAAAGACACACATGGTGGTCACATTGTGTGTGTGTGAATTCCTCTCTCTCAACCATCATTGCCTTCTTAATGAGGCTTCATCTGTCCTCAGTTCTCTCTGGTTGAGAACACTCAGCACTGTGTTATGGTCGAACACACACACACACACACGCTCTACACACATATCCCCATGGGGACTTGGGAGTCTCTCCAAACCCCAAAGGCTGTAATGTCCCCACTAAAATGTAAAAGCAAGTCAACCTACACACACGCACGCACACACACAGACACACACACACACACACACACACAGACACACACACACACACACACACACACACACACACACACACACACACACACACACACACACACACACACACACACACACACACACACACACACACACACACACACTTGCTGAGAGACAGGAGGATTACAAAAGATAAATCGTTTTTCATTATGTATTTAACCTTTACTTAACCAAAGAAAGTCAATTAAGAACAAATGTCATGTTTGGAGGAGGACAAGGAACAGAGGACAAGCTGTTTACGAAGGACAACTAAATCCTCAATAAGGGACAGGGAGGGATAAGGGACATATTTTCAGACTTTTTGATGAGTTTGATGAAAGTTATTTGACCTCAGAGTGACTACACTATAAATCTCTAGAGCTTGTTTCTTTTGATTTCTTCTGTGTTAAGTGAATTATGGACAATATTAAAGATAAAATTGTAACTTGCTGCACAGGTAGCTCAAAACTATTTCCAAGTGTTTTTTTTTATGTATGTATGTATGTATGTATGTATGTACTATGTATGTTTGTATGCATGCATGTATGTATGTATGTATGTATGTATGTATGTATTTATGTATGTACGTACAGTATGTATGTACTGTAGGCCTATGTATGTACACTTTCTTTACAAGATTACAGTAATATGAAAAATACTTACAGTTTTTCTCGATTGCTAAGACACATTTCTCGAAAGCTGCTCTCCTTTTCTCTAAACTGTGAACACAAACCCCAATTTTCAAGCTACATTCACAAAACCTCAGACTCTTCTTGCAAAACCAAACTTTCACCTCAAAACAGTTCAATCTGTGCTCAAAACTGAACTTTGTTGCCAAATCGTGCCCCGAGTCAATCAAAATTAAAAACACTACTGAGCAGCCACTAAACACTACATAGAAAAATAGAAAACACAATGCTCAGCACATGAAGCTGTAGAAATAAATGTTTATCGTTCACTGTAGGCTAAATGCATGTTGCAAAACAAAAAACCTGTGCATTTACGCTTCTCTCCTTCCCTTTCTTTCACCCTCCTCCTTCCCTCTCCACATCCATTCCATCCCCTTTTCCTTCCTTCTTCTTTTTTCTTCCCAGTTCATCCCTCCCTCCCTCATCCTTTCTTCCTTCACCCTGTCGTCTCTCATCTTCTCCTCTTGCAAAACAAAAAAACTGTGCATTTAGCACTTGTACATAGTAAAAAAAAAAAAGAAGTACAAAAACCAGAAATCTTGTGCATTTACACGTAGCACTTGTACAGTACAAAGACAAACAGAAATCTTGTGCATTTACACGTAGCACTTGTACAGTACAAAGACAAACAGAAATCTTGTGCATTTAGCACTTGTATACAGTAAGCCTACGTAAAAATAAAGTACAAAAATATAAAAATGAGGAGTGCATAACTCAGCCACAGCATCATTTCTCTGTACTGGATCAGGCCACAGGACTTCATCCTGAACTGGCTTACAGTATATGTTCCCTCACATCATTGGACACAAGTGTTATCAATTTTGAGTTGTTGTGTTCAACCGGTGAAACTTGTGCTTTACTTGTGTTTGACTTTTGCCACCTGTGCTCAGCATTATGCAACACATGTGCATCACAATGGAAATGTGTTGGTAAGATGTGTCTAAACAGGTGAAAAGTGCTGATGGTTTTGCCAAAAGAGTGACTGATTCAATCAGTGGGTTCAGGCAACTGAGAATTTGGTTCAGACAACAGGGTTTAGTGTTTTAGCAATTGAGAAAAACTGTAAATCATTCATGTCTGTGCATAAGGATGGAGGCTATGCTGATACATGTATAGTAGAAATTGTTTGTTTTATGATAATGAACTGAAAAAAGCACTAAGAGACTGTTGGAAATTATTCTAAAAAGTGTCTTTAGTGATATAATCCTAAATCCTCCAGTTTGAGCACAAATACAATGTATCGATTTGTTGCTGGAATATGGATAGGCTATTCTAATGTAAAGTTGAGATATATATATCAAGTTACATGTATATGAATGCTCTATAATGAGGCACCAAGTTACTGGCATTTAGCTGACTATAGTTATTGAGGAAACCCCACCATCACTTCCTGAGCGGAGCCAAGCTGGCTGACCTCTGGGATTTCCTCTCTGTGCCCTGTGAGTGTTTCTGCGCCTGAAACAAAATGTATTTTGTTTCTGAAGACGTGTGAGATTGAGACTGTGTGAGTATGTGTGTGCGCGTCGAGGCTTTGTGTGTCATACTCACTCATTCCTCAGGAAGTCATTACCTGAATAGAAAATTACCATCAAATTGACAGTAAAAGCCCGTCTGGAAAACTCATCTCTATTTATGGCAGAGAGACTCACATCAAATATGAAGAGGCTTTAAAAAGCAGAGTGACTAAACACACAGGCTCAGTGTGAGACAATAACACCACAAATAATCTACACAGTCTCCTTCACAAGGTTCACTTTGACCAGAGGTCACATGACAATGGCACCAAACAGAGGGATACTTAACCCAACATGAAGGGCAGTAGGGCAACGTCTGGGCTGCTCAAATACCCCCATGTTGAAAGGCAAAAAGTGAAGGGAATAAAATAAGTTTTTAAAATTCATGATAACATACTGGGTTTTCTACCACCAGGTAATGTAAATACATCTTCAAAGAAGAGGCAAGTTTCTCAGAAAGTTTTGATCTCTGTTATTTTATCGAGATCTATGACTATGATAATTTGGTGCACATCTAGAACCCTGGGTCTGACACGTGTAGGAATATTTTATCGATTTTAGTTCAAAATAACGTATTCACTTGAAATAAAACCATGAGAAGTAACAAATACATTTTAATGTATTTTTTGTTGTATTACACTTGACTTTTACTTCACTAGGAAGGTATTGCATTCTACAAGATATAATGGTTACATCACTAGAAATTAAACCAGTAATTAACCAGTAATTCATTTTGGCTTGTGACCCCGAAATATTCAATGTGTAGAACAAACAAACAAACACTGGTTTGGTATTCACGGCACTAAACCATGTCCAACAGATAAAGAGTAACATTATCATCACCCCAATATCCTTTTAGCTCTGTTTTGTTCTCCACCAACTCCTGAGAAAAATACCTGTGTGTGTATCGGATGCTTAAATATGGATCAGTTCAGTTTTGAAGTAACTGTGTTACTGAAGAGCCTGTATCTGTTCGACAACTCCTAAAGATGTGTATTGAATTCCTGTGTCTGTCTACCGCTCATTGCAGTTCCACATTTTACATCACAATAAACCAATTTGCAATTTCACCAATTTGACTTTTGAAGAAGATGTGATACAGTCCAAAACATACTCTTTCTACTGCTACCTATCCTTCTCTTTCACAAACAAAATCGCCCACTACCTCTGCAGAGCAGAAAGAAACCATTATCAAAGACTTCTCCCTCCCTGGACACCACCTGATCGGCCCCCTGCCCTCAGGGAGGCGATACAGGCAAATCAAAACACACACAAACAGACTCCAAACAGCTTCTTTCCACACACAAGGCCACACTCCCTGAACCAAACACATAGGCTAAATGACTCTGTTGCAGGTTTCAAACTGTTTTTAGAACATGAATCACTGATGCACTTTTATTGCGCTGTTACTTTATTAGTCTATTATATCTTACTTATTTCATTTTTTCCTGTTGGCCAGTCCAGTCTTGTTGTGTTTATGTTATTTTGTGAGCAAGGGAGGCTCACGGTATTTCTACGTTTCTCTCATCAAACTACAATACACAATCCAACAACTCCGAAACACTCTTGTGGACAAGTTGTGGCCTGCGCATTTGCCACGCTATGAAATAATAACATTACGACACATGAAGCAAATACTCAGAATTACTTTCACTTTTGAAGCCACTCTTACGTATTTACCTTAAAAACAACTCTGTCTCTAACGTTTCATTATTATTTTCATAGCGTGGTGAATGTGCAGATCCCAACTTGTCCATGAAAGCGTTTTGGAGTTGTTGGATTGTGTATTTGATGAGTTTGATGAGGGAAAGCCCGGAAATACCGTGCGCTGTGCAGAGCTCACGTCTCTGCCCCGCGGATCTAAAAACAGCTTGCACCGACAATTAAAGGTAATTAACCTACCCTTAAGACTATAGGGATTATGGCAATAGGCGAATTTTCCAAAATGTGGAAATATCCCTTTAACTTAACTTACAGTCTCTGAGCAAGGCTGCCTGTGACAACCCCAACATCCACACCTCAGGGTCTTTATCACTGTAGCGTGACTGTAGGAAGTCCCCGCCCAAAACGCTGCGATCCACAGGACGATATGTCCTTTTATAGACACGCCGTTCTGACTGCTCCATCCTGTTCGCTCGCTCAGGAAATCCCTCTGTGATTAACCGGCCCTTCCTGAGTGCCTGGGTGATTGCCTGTCCGTCTACTTCTCTCCACAGTAGTACTGCGACTGTCTGTACCATACATCTGATTACCTGTCTGCCCATCTCCCTGCATTCCTGCCTCATGACTTTATTAATTCAACCCCATTCTACTTTAGCTTAAAAAAAGCAATACGTAGGATCACGAAACCTTGTCTCCAGAGTGTTTTTAGATGACTGCAACTTCTTCATCTTTTTACCGTAAAAACCTCTCTTAAACCAGTGGAAGAACTAGCAGGAGAGTACTGTAGTTATTTCCTTGGGGTGTTAACATCTATGCAAAGCTAAGGTCTGTTAACACGAGGGACCTGGGAGATTTAATCATAATGGTTGTGTAGCAGCCATACATTCACACATTTTATTCCCTCAGATTTCCAGAGATAACAGGATTTTGTTGATATAACTAAACTTTGTTTCCCAAGGTAACGACATTTGGAGATAACAAAAAACATATAGGTGCATAGTATATCTATTCGATCAAGTCCTGACGGAGACTAAAAATCACTAGACTAGAAAAAATGTGTGTGTAACGTGTAAGATGAGGTTCAGGAGGCTTTAGCTTTATCAGAGGCTGTCGGGATACTACCACCTACTGTGTGACGGAAATCTACATGCACATCTCTAATTAATTGTTGAGAATGTTGAGAATTCAAGTCACTTAAGGATATGGAGGAAATAAAATGTATGAATATATGACAGCTTAGGGTCTCTGTAGTTGTGGTTATAAAAAGGAGACTTTATCATATAGGAACACATTTAGGGGAGTTCAGTGAAGGTTTTTTACCCCCCAAGCCCAAACAATTCATAGATTTTAGAGACTTTTACTAGTGACAGTGAAAGGGCCACAGGGTGGACTCAAACCCAGGCCACCGCAGGGAAGACTTTGCCTAAATGGTTCATAATTTCCACAAAAATCCACAGGGGCCACTCAGGCATCCTGAACAAGCCCTTCATTTGAAGCACAGAGGCCATTTCGAATCCTAAAGTGTTATAACTTCAGCAATCAAATGAAGTTTAGACTCTTTGGGGTTTATAATGCGAAAATCCTGCAAGTTTCTAGACTGAAATAAGACATTAAAGAATTCTTAGTCTTTTCTTTCTATCATCCAAATCTCATACTTAGACTATTTAAAAATCGTACAATTATAAGCTTCTTTTTATGTTAAGATTCCTTGCGGGCATCCAAGCAGGAGCTGATTTCAAAATATCTAACAACAAAAAATCAATTTATGCGCCACACGTTAAATATGGATGATCCAACAAATGAGATGTGAAATTTTTGAAGCTGTAGCAACAGGACGTCTGTCTGCTCCTCTGATTGAACAACATTAAAGTCTCACATGCAGGATAATGTTTCTCACTATCTCTGATTCTCGAACTTAATTCCACTTCACGTTCAACTCCCAACTTCCAGTTACACTGGCAGGGCTGACTTTTCCGCCGCCATCCCCTCCCAGGGCCTATAAACCTTTGATGGGAACAATGACTGATAACTCTGGAACAAGACAAAATTAGGCCGCTTCGTTATTGGTGATTCATAATCCACTTTTGAGGTGTTAATGGGGAGCCATATTTAAGCTGACAATGTTTAATATACACTTTCTGCAGTTGCACTAAATCTCCTGCAGTTTTCGGTTCAGGGAGGGGTGTTAATGGAAGGAGTGGAGGGGCAGGTCGGACTTGGCCATTTGCCCAGGACGGGACTTTGCTTTTGGGTTTTCTTAGCACTTTGAAGTGACCTGGATAAACAGCTCGTGGATAACTCTTTCACTCTCAATCTCTCTTTTCATCTCTCTCCGTTGGTCTCTCCTTGGGTTTTTATTTTTCTCTGTTTTTCAATCTTTCTCCTTTACTCAGTATCACTATCTATCTGTGTCCGATTCATCTCCCTTTCTTTCTGGTCCAGTTTCTCTCTCTTTTCATTGCTTTCCTCTACTTTTTTTGCGCATTGAAGGAAAACTCCACCTTTAAACATCTAAACTTTCATCTCTCATAGACTACAAAGTTGGCTTGGAAATTTCGTTGCTTATTTCTTCCCGGTGGATGGCAGATGTAGTCATGGCAGTTATAATTATGTTCATCATAATATCAACAGAGACTTATCAAACCACTCCAGCAGAGGAATACACTTCTCCACAGACTGTCCATATGCTAAGTACATTCAAAGTCTCTCTGAAAATTATACAACTCTGGTCTGTGTTAGCAGCTGTTACTGTTGGGAAAGAAATAGAAGATGTGTATTAATTGTCAGGCAGGTGGGGTAGGGGGCAGATCAATATCTAATATGCCCCAATGTACCCCCAATGTACCCTTCCCTAAAGTATGTACTAAACATTAAAGGGTCTATTTGTACAGTAGGCTTCCTGCTACCAACGAATGGGGCTGTTGCTGATCTCTGAGGTGAGGCTCATGTTCCGATACTTTGAAAACGGCTGATTCAACACATTAGATATACATATTATTGTTCTATGGGGAGTGTCCAAGTCGACAGATATCAACTCAGCATTAGCTTGTTAGCTGATTTTCCAAGAACTTACAAGTTACCAGTTCTAAACCAAAGACTACATTTTGGGATAATTTTGTCCTGTGCACAATCCGTCATGTCTTACTGTTATGCCTAGACTTGCTGACATGCCGGGTCACTGTTCTAAGGGATGCCCACAAATTTACTTACAACTTATATAACTGCATAATAGTAACACATGTTATCAAAAGTAAAAGAGAGTTTTTAAACACATATTAAAATAATAAATTTATCCCAAACCACATCCTACTACACCATAAATGTTCAGGATGATGATGATGCTGCTGGTGATCTTTGAATAAGAGTGCAAACCTGACAGACATGGACTAACCAACCCAAACTGCAAAATTTAACCCTGGAGATGGACAGCGTTCACAAGAAAAACATTATAGTGGAGATTATCAGTAAGAAAAACACAGGTTTTGCTCTTCTATCTGGTCCACCCTGAAGAAAACTTGTTTTAGTTTTTCACTCACAATTGATTCAGAGCTCAAGTTGAACCAGAAAGAGAGAACACATTACATCTGTTTTAAAGGTCAGCTTCTGTATTGATTTTAAAACTCTTTTACTTCTTCGTCTTTAAAGCACTTCATGGTATTGCGCCAGCCTCCTTGTCTCACATGCTTTCAATCTATGCACCAGGACGACCCCCTTGAGTCTTATAGTTGTTCCAAAGTGCTAGAGAAAAAACTTTTTGGTGAGCTTTTAGTTCAATGCTCTGAGACATTGGTGCCCACTGCCCAGTTTTCCTGAGGATCTGAGAACAACTAAAAAATGTTCTTTAAACTCCAAAATCAATTTATTTTTTGGGTTTGAAGGTTGGCTTTTGATTTGGTGTGATTTACAGTATAGCCACCATTTGTTTCAATGTATCTATTTAATTGCATTAATGTTTTAACTTCCTTTATTCACTCTAATTAATTTGTTGTTTGTTGCTGTCATGTTTTGTCATTTATCAATTTTATTTTAAATCACTGCTATACAAATCAAGTTTCATTTATTAATTAGGCAATAGTATGGCGTGCGAGAATCTGCAACCAAACTGTCAGCCATCAAGTTGCATTATGGGTAATGTAAGCACCAAGTTTTGAATTAGTGGAATGATGAAATGGACGATAATTGTGGTTCTGCTGCATCGTCGATTATAAAATGATCTAATAACAGAAACTGTCCATCATTAGTGCAACACTCCTATACGAGTGAGGCCCCTAAAGATTAGGTTAATGTAGCCTGTTGACCTCTGCAGACACCACCTCCCCACATGAGAGATTATAAGATGCTTGTAATTATAATTACCTGAATCAGCATTTGTGATGATGTCCCAGGTGGCATTTGTTGTCAGATCAAGACCAGGGTTTAGTATTTCCTACTTAAACACAGTTTGAGAGGCATATCTGGACATTTAGACTTATTTTTGAAGATGTGATTTTAGAAAACTACAGAACAAAGCAGCTGATACAAGAGCAGTGGGTTATTCTGCAGCACTGGTTTGAGAAGTTTTTTTTTTTTTTTTTTTTTTTTTTTTAAACTTGTGGCTCTGAGGATTGCAGGGCATGATGTGCAGTGCTTATATCATCCAAGTAACTCTCTTACACATCTTGGCTTGTACTGTGAAATGTCTCTTTGCGCAGCAGTCAATGTCGAATATGAATCACAGTGAACATAATAAGGTGCAGAGAGACTGATGAGAGCAGGAGATCTGGAATGCCCAGCTCAGAGGAACAGTAAAAAGTACATTCATTTATATCCTAATTGCCACAGTGAGTCAGAACCCGAGCCTTCACAGTCTGCAATCCCTCTGACATTTTGCCTTTAATGCCAGCCTTAATAATATGGACCCTCACACACTGCTAATGGATCAATGCAGTTTGCAAATATCAAACCTTTAAAAAGTTCAAAACTCTCTAAGGGATGTGATAATACCTGGAAAATAAATATCATTTAATGGTGGGTTATCCCCCGATTTACAATCCCATCTGGCTTCTGTCTGTGATAGAATGATCAATATTTGTGAACATGAACAGCTCTCTTACAGTTAATTGCTGCTGCTAACAACTTGAAATGACCTTACACCACTGACAAAGACCTGTCAGAGAATGATATGCCGTTTGGTCAGTCAGATTGTTCCTGCAGCAGAAATTAACGGTCAACACCTCATAGAACATGCACTTTGCGTGATACACTTTCAGACCACCAAGCAGGATTTCCACTAGTGTGGTCTGAGTCCCACTGCCTGGCCCAGGCATTGGAGCGACATCTGGAGGTCAAAATTCCTCATCAGTTTCTAACCCTCATGTCAAACAGCAGCCAGCGAGCACCTCATCCTCGGCAGCCTTGTTATGTTACACACTGGCTACTACAGTATGCGCGTGTGTGGTGGCTGTATCACTGAACTACTGCAGTTCACACAAGTACTTTATATTTTTGGGCTTTTTGCCTTCAATTGACAGGACAGTTGACAGAGACAGGAAATGGGGGGGCAGAGAGATGGGGAATGACATGCAGCAAATGGCCAACAGATTTGGGATTCGAACCAGGGCCGGCTGCAGCGAGGACCGCAGCCCCAACCCACCGAGCCCCATTACAAATTTATTTTTGACAGAAAATGTCACTGAAATGCTGCTGTTAACATGATGACATTCATTGATGATTTTATGAATTTATATTACAGGTACAGTAGAGTTGGAGATCCTGGAAAAACGGTTCTAGCAGGCCACATTTTGAAAATACACAAGTCAAAAGTCCCAGCCCCTTTCCTCAGACTTCTCTCCAAAGCCACGCCTCCAGAGTGCAGGAACACGCAACACTTGTTCACATGGGTTCACATAAAGGTGAAGCTATGACAGTGTCGCACTCGCGGCTCGACCAAATGTAATCCCACTGTGAGTGACGCGGCTTTCCATGATACTGTCGCATGTCACTGCGCAGCATCGCTAACTGTGCGCCAGCTTTTTCTCATGGCTCATTCACGTGAAAGAAAACACTTAACATCATAATAAACCATCCGGCATCCAGCTGAGAGCTATATCACCACCTACCAGACATCAGTGTGGTACATTGGGTTACTGTTGTTGTCTTTGCCGCGTCGTAACTCAACGAAGACTCTCATCGTGCATGCGATTATTGAACGATAAGCGGAAGGAGCAGAGGAGGGAGGGAGAGAGAGACAGCAGCTTGATTGACACATCATGATCCAATTGACTTTAACATTGCATTCTCAATGATTGGATGTTGTTTTTACAGGATTGTCCCTCCGACAGGTGACTTAATTTTTTCATTTTTGTGAAAAAGCATTTAATTAATTGGTTGTAATCGGAGTGTGAAGAGGATTTCAAACAATTTTGTAAAAAATGCTCCAGAATAAACTCTCCAACTCTACCTTCAATATTGTAAGTCTTTCATCATAGGTGCAAGTTGACAGTTTTATGTAACATCGCTGGTCTGATGCCAGTGTGACATGAACAAGTCTTTTCTGATACTGAAATGATCATGCCACATGGGAAAAAAAGATGTAAGATGACCCTTGTCCACTGTTAGAAGATGATATAATTCGGTCAGTCAACATATTAATAAATGACAACAACACAATGTTTGTTTAGTTTTGAGCCAACAAACAAGACTCATGACCTCTGACCTTCAAGTATGAGGTCAGAAGGTCCATATCTCAGCTTCATCTGTAAGGTGAGAGCTTGGGATCAACTACAGATTCTCCAACATCCACCTGGATAAAAAAAAAATCTTGTCTTTGTAACAGCTAGGAATCAGACCTGTGACCAATTTCAAGAAATAAAAAAAAATCTCCTTACTTTGACAAAAGCTCCCGTCCTACGAGTACAGTAAAGACCCCTGATCATTAACACGTTGCTCAGGTCAAGACCGCCACAGATTTTCTTGATTTCCGTCACTACAGACATACGAATGGTTCACTCACTGCAGACCGGCAGACAAAGGATATTGACAGCTGCAGCAGCAGGAGGACATGGGTAATTTTCTTGCTTTTAGTTCTGGCTATAGTGCTATATACTTCAGTTCTGAAATACCACAAAGCCAGGTTGCCATTTACTTAATGGAGCTTTTTCCTTTTCGTCTGTCCTAACAGCAAAGTAAATCGTATTCAGATTGTAGGTTGAGGTAAAAGTCGGCTCTGATGAAGTGGCCTCACTAAACCTGAATGTAACACTTGGTCACTTCTTAACATTTGCCAAGAAGTCCGTCTGAAATACAGTCATCAAATGGCATATTAAAGCTATAATCCAAACCAGTCCAATTTTAAACCAATTCATCATTGAAGTAAAACTTGATGCTCCATGAAAACTGTCTGAATTTCTGAAACAGTTTTAAACTATGCACAAATCTAAATGAAAACCAGCCTTTCACATCAAATGTTAGATACAAGTTGTAGATTTTTAGTAATAATAATAATAAATATGGGTTGTGCTTTAATATTTGGACTAACACGGTGAATATTCATTTAACAACATAAATTATAAATGTGTGCTGATAATCACATTTTTTTTTACTCTTGATGCCCACTGACTGAAAAAAGGAGAATAAAATAAATAAAAGAACAATTGAAAGAAAAAAATAAGTAAGTCCATACTAAACAAATAGAAGGGGTTAGAACAGGTTAAAATTTGCTATAAATGTGTACAATTTATCTGCTTGGGGATTATTTTTTTGTTTCAAACATTTTTGTAACAAGGATATTTCATTTTTAAGTGCAAGCCATGAAGGTGGGGATTTGGCATATCGACACTTGTGTATATAATTAGTAATGATTCTGGTCTCCTTAGTGGACACAGCCGTGATCGCTTTATCAAGACATATCAATACACAACCGTAGATACAGCTGTTTTTAACCGCTACAGTATATTAATAAGTGACACTACTGGTGATACTGGTTTCATTTCGATTTTACATTTTAACTTCTGGGCGTTGACAGCGTCATCTGTAGCAGGGAAACCAAAACCAATAGAAAGACGGGAGATCTTGTGAGAGTTGCTGGACAGAAGTGTGTCACAAATTCATTCATGTTCTCCTGACCTGTAGATTCTGAAAAATGTCCATTAAGTGACTATAATGAAACAAACTAAGATAATCTAATGTTGCTCATCATTTCTCCCATTGGAGAGAACAGACCCAGACTCAAACCACCTTGTTCCTCTACTGTTTCTGTTGCAGCTCACATATAAGCAAAAATAGCTAGCATGTTGGCTCACGTCCAACAGATGTAAATCAACATTATTATTCATCTGCAGCCAATTTTGTCTCCACCAGGTGTCTTCAAGTCCACCATTCATACACAGCCAAATAAATCCAGCCCTTTACTTGGACCACATGCTTTGCAGATGTTTTCTTCTGGCCCAGTGTAGACCCAATTCCATGACCAGAGTCTGGCCAACATACAGCATGACTGTCAGATGCTACTTTGTATATTACATTATATGTAAAACCACAGCTAGCCTGAGCACATGTCTATGTTAATCTTTAATGTTTGTTTTGCCATTTCAGTGCTTTAAAACCTCTGGCATTTCAGCTGCTACATGTTTCATACTGTTCACCAGATTTTCTGTAACTTCAACCCGACATTCACCTGCTTTTTTCCCTCCCTTCTTGAAGTCGACTTAACAGAAGCATTTTCCCAAGCATTTTGTACACAGTTCACATCCTGCCCTCAGCGCAGACCAAAGCAGCCCAGTTCTCACAGCAACCTGCCTCCTTGTATTAGGAGGGTTCGGAAAGAAGCCTTTGACGAAAAGGTCAGGCCACCTTTCGCTATTGAAAATCATTGGCTGCTAAAGATCATGACATTAAAAAGTATGAGCAGAGAGGCCATAAGAGAGCAGCAGCGAGGAAGAACAGATGAGGCGGCTGTGGCAAAAGACAGGTGGATGGAGGGATGGGAATAAAAACAACAGGAGGGAGAAAGAGGGAGAGAGCAAACAAGGAGAAAAAGAGGAAAGGAGGCTGACATTAAAACAATAGAAAATACTCCACTACAAGTAAAAGTCATCAAAGCTAGTACTACTTAAGTAAAATAACTTAAGTAGAAAACAAATATGTAAATAATAAAGAATATTGATCACAAATTACTGCTGCATCAGCCTGTTGACTGTATTCCAATGCTGTAGCTCGTCCAAACTTATCTACAACAACAATATTCTGTACCGAGGCAACTTCATGTAAAGCCCACTCATTAGCAGAAAAGATGACAAGTGTTGTTGTTATTTTGTTTTTTGCAGTGATGCTTATGAACACGACAAATTGGTTAGAATAAGCCTTCTTACTCCCTCACTGCTCCAAGGAGCCATTACACTCCAGTAGCAGAGACCAGGGATGGTTGTAACAGCATCACTTTCACCAACAAGGGATAACATTAGAGTTTACATGGTCTTTATTGGTGTTTACATGGCCGTGCACAACCGGGTTATTGCTAATATTCCGGTTATGAAAAGGATCTATTGACTGCACTGCATGTAAACATAGTCTATAGATTCATATTTTGTGGTGTGGTCTCAGTTTTTAGTTTTCAATCTCACTTTTACAATTTACCCCAGGTTGTGTTACAACCTACCCCAGGAGTGGGGTAGGTTGTGACAGTGGCACTCCTTGCATTTGACATCAAATAGTGAATTCTGTGATATAGTTTAAGACGTTTAAGGCACTGCTATTTGTAGTTGGCAAATGAGGGTACTCTGTGTCAAAATTTGAGAGCCCTACCATGAACACTCTGCAAGTTATAGGAGCCGAGACAAAAAGTGTTAGAATCATCCCCGGTCTCCCCAATTATACTTTTGTTTTTTGTTTTCATCGTGTGCTGCATGTCTCCACAGACTTACACTACTGTGAGTGTGAATTTCTGGGCAGACAGGGAGACATTTCACCCCTGATAATAATCTGCCTCAAATAACTTTATCAAGTTATCTTGCCATTTGAATGAAATTATTATGACTATTATTTAATCGACTGCATCCACGAGTTGTAGCTGCAGGCGACAATCAAAACCTTGTCAGCTGCAGTTGTTGAAAAACTGAGATAAAAACCAACTTAAGGGTAGAAATAAATGTGAGATCCAAAAGCTGCTGGAACACAAGTGGGTGGTGTTTTTTTAATCTTAATCGTGTTTATTTGGACGGATTCTTCCTTTAGCTTTGTAATCAAAAATGAGCCTCTAACGACTAAACCATCTGTATAACTGGTTTACTGTAAAGGATATGAATTTTAGCCTTTCCAGAGTAGATATACAACATCTGTTTATCTTATTTTGTATAAGTACAACATCTGTATGTTTTAGTATATGTGCAACAGCTGTATAAATGATTTACCAAAGTACATATAAAAGATTGGTACACGCAATTACGACAGTGGATATACAGCATCAGTGAACTAGTTAAATAGACAACAACTGTTTCAAACAACTTTACCAGAGTAAATACAATATCTGTATGCTGGATTCAATCTTCAACATCTGTATGACTGGTTTGCTGGAGTAAATGTTTAATGTCTGATGTTTAGTTTAGTTTAGTTTATTTAGATCCCCATTAGCTTTTGCCACGCAGCAGCTATTCTTCCTGGGGTCTTTTCATCATAATAAATGACATCATCATAATAAATGACAAATACAAACCATTAACTGATGATTTATTGGAGTAAATAATAGGCTACATTATCAGTAGTTAGATATACAGCATCTGTTTAGGCTTTACCAGAGACTGTATACAACATCTGTATACACAGTATTTGGTTTATAGAAGTAGATAAATGACACCTGTATTGACAATGACATCTGGTTTAATAGCTACAGTACAGTATATGTGCCACATTTGTATGACTGGTTTACTGGAGCAGATATTGAACATCAGTATACCTGATTAACTGAAATAGATGACAACATCATACTTCATTAAACCGATATCTGTACATCAGCCTTATCAGAGTAGATACACCACATCTGCACATCGGCATTATGACATTAGATATGGAACATCTGTAATTGTGGTTCACTGGAGGCCCGGCAGTGTTTGCTGTCCTACTTCATGTATTAAGAAAGTGGTTTGAAAGCACAAACTGTTGAGCAACATTTTGCCATAAAATCAATTTTCAACCCACAGTGAAATGAGGCCAATGTGCTGAAGGCTGAAGAATTAGACAAACTGTATGTAGGCTAACACTGCGCTAACAGAGACTCAGTGGAACCAAATGATTAGAGCGATAGACGAACCCTGCAGAGTGAGAAGCGAAGAAGCCACGCTGCCTTATTGTGTGTGCATGCGTGTGTGTAAATGTGGGTTGCTTCCAGTTCAAACCTGATAAAAGCTCTAAGATGTGGTCTTAGACTTAGTTCTCTGTGTGCGACTCTCCCAGCGTTGCATCAGTGTGGTATGCTGTACAGTATGTATGTTCTTTGGATGTATGAGGAATTTAACAACCAGCAGATTATTGCCTCTGAGAAGGTGGAAGTGGGTCACCGACTATCACTGCAGCTACTGTAGCTGTGTGGATGTGAAGCTCAAACACTGAAGCTCCACTGAGAGGCAGAACATCTGCTAAAAAACATGAATAGATATGATTATAGGTCAGCTGTTTTATTATGAATATTATCATTATTATTTTTTTTTATGATGTACTATCCTATGTTGCTGAGGTTTGAGGGAACAGAGAGCTGGGCAGCCAGTAGGGGGATCTAGACCGAATATCGTAGAGCCAAATATTTTCCGAAGTTAAACTTTTCTACACAGTCCTGTTGCTGGGCTCCTTCCTTCTTACTGTATGGGGCACCTCATACAGACAGACAAACCTGAGCTGAATTTCAAATGCAAAGTGTCTGAATATTTATCTCAGTGTGATGGTTCGGTTTTGCCTTTATGAAGAAGGTGGAGGAGTCTGAACAATTTCAGAATGCATTTTACAGGTTAAGATCATGGCGACAGAAAAAGTGGGAAGAGTCATTCAACGCCATATGATAAACAGTTTATTTTCCACATCATACTTCTACATCACTACATTCAGAGGCATATATTATATTTCCTACTTGTTCCTTTGCAGATGCACATTAATAATACACAATTTAATTACAAATAAAATCTCATGTATTGCATTGATAAGGAAATACAATTAGCAACATTACCAGCTGCAGCCTTAAAGTAATGTTATGAACTAAGTTGCCAGTGCAGGTACACCTTAATAAAACTAATGTGAGGTTTTGATATTGATTGTTGTGTGTGTACAGTTGATTATTTGTATATTTATGTTAACTGTTAACTATTTAACATCTTAACAGTATACATTTATTATTTTCACATTCATAAGGTGAAAATAACATGTGAATACTATTACAGTAACCTCTGGAATGAGTTGCGCTACAGTAGTACTCTACTCTTCTACTCTGTACCTAAGTTAGTCTCCTCGCCTGTTATTGGTTAGGTTAGTGACGTAACTGAGAAAAGGGAAGTGTGGTTCTTGTGAAGTGACAAAGTCTGGAGCGAAATAAAAATGTTTCTTTTATCTACAATTGATCCATGCCCCCACATTACCAAACCCTAACATTACACTAATGAAATATATAAACTCTACTTTAGGAAAGGTTATGTTCAGTTTGTGTTAAAAAGGTTTCAGAGAGGTGTTGATGCAAGAGTCGTTCTTTTTGACGTAACTAGTTAATCTTCATGTCACTTTCTCACTTGACAGAGAAAAAGAATGATCCTCTCACACCGCAGCTCTTGGTCCACTGAGCCTTTCAGCACTATATGTGCTGAGAGAGGCAGTTCAAAGCATGTGAGATCAATGTCACCGAGGTAAACTCTGACTACATCTGCATGCATGGAATCAACCTGCTGATTGAACACACTGTGGTTAAGGTCTGGAGTGTTAAGCTCTTTAAATGAAGCTTTGATTCGCTGTGACTGACTCTCCTCGTTTCCATCAATAAACCAGCTAACAGAATATTTCTGCCCACTGATGAAACAAACTGAACAAACCGCCAGAAAATAAAAACTATGAGGAAGTTCAGCTGCCAGGTTCCTGTTCCTGAGAATTCCACTGATACAGATTTGACTTAACTCGTCTAACTTGAGCCAAGTAAGTTTTTGTTGTAAACCCTGACCTCAGCAGCAGCAGATCATCATTTTGTGGTTCAGGCTGCAGAACTTGCTGTTGACCCCCCTTGAAAATCTTTCCATCACTGTCATAATAAGTTGGATCACATGTGTCGAGGTGTCCAATATCAAGTTCCTGCTCATAAACCTGCACAATCATGAATCAATCAAAGCTAACAGCAAATTAAAACGAAACACAGAACTCCATAGAGCAGGTGGGGCTTATTGGGACCTATACTGTGGTCGGCAACAAGGGGACAGTGGAGTTACCAAGTCATGTCTACATTAGGACGAGCTTCAGTGACCCTCTGACTGTCATCCAGGCAGCGCCAACATCAGGCCAAAACATTAGTTTGTCTTTTGGTCTTTCTGCTTACAGCCTGCAAATGTTACAGTATACCTGCTTAGCATTAGCATGTTAGCCTTGTCAGTGTGAGGAAACATAGCGGACTTGTTTAAATCTCGTATAAAAACACATTGGTTATTTGAATTATTCCATTAATAATATACAGCAACTTACTGTGCACTAGTGATTTTTTACATAATTTTGTTTGATATTTCGTATATTAAACATTTCCATTCACTAACTGGCCGATATATGTGTAAAAACAAAAATTGTAAGCAGCTGTAAATCAAATCTTTAGAACACCTGCACCATGTCATTACGTTATACTAATGAGTAATTGTTCATGGGCTTTCCCCTCAGCTCAGTTAAATATCAGTTTACTGGAGACAGTGAATGTAAAGACGATGAGACAAATGTCATTGTAATGAATCTGCAGAGGCTCATTCTTAAAACCGCCTTGAGTCTACTGTACGAAGCCTTTTGAAGACACTTATTTTGATGATTGCACAAACGTGTCAGTAGCAGCTAATTATGCTTTCTGGGAGAATACAGGATCATGCTGGTGTATAATTACTGTAAACATTCCTGGGTCTAATTACAATTAACATCCACTGGTACGTTTCTTTGCTTCAGTGGGCTTGTTAAGGGAAATTTCATACATCTTTTTTGCAAACACAGATGTATGGGCTCTTGATCATTTGGTGCTATAAGAAGACAAGGCTCTGGGGGAGTCTGTGGGTGGGATGCAGAGCAAACTAAAAAAAGGAGCATTGGTTTCCAACATACAGATTGTCCAAGCAATGTTCAAAAGCTAGGAAATTACAAAAATTACAAATCTCCCCTTTTTAAGTCCATATTATTCCGTTTTCCCCCTCAGTTCATTGTCACTTTAACTGATTTGTTCAAGGCACCACTGCTGAGAAAAATGTTGCAGAAACCACCAGAGCGCTGAAAATACTGTAAGTGGCAGCACTCCGTCAGCAGTTGGTGAAAACGCTGACCAACAAAAAGCACTCCATCAACCAAACACTGAAGAATCAATATGACGAGAAACAAAACTCAACAATATGAAGGGTCGGAGGGCGAGGGAAGGAGGGAGAGAGGGACAGAGGGAGGGGGCACCACCTTCCTCGACTGCTGTAGTAGAAAACCAAAGCAAATCACATAGGCCTACTGTAAAATCAGTTGAAGGCATTACTCAACTAAACTGCCCCTGACATGAAAAAACAAGGAATAAATCCAACCTATATTTAACACTTTTTTTGTGCATTATATATAAATTTAGATATCTATAATGAGATATATTTGTGAATTTAAGGAACAAAAATAATCTGTGTAGTTTTACACCTCCTCTTTCAGGTTTCTCTTTGTTGCTCTAGGTCAGTGTCAGTGACAAAATAACATTTTGGGTGCCGGAAGGCAAGTCAAACACCCAAAAACATGTTAGAGCCTTAAGAAAATGATATTACCATAATATATCCCCTTTAAGGCTTAAATACAGGCTGTGTGCATTTCTCTGTGGACTGAAGCTTTGATACTTTCACAGTTTTAGTAACCTGCTTGCTTAAGCTAAGATTGGGTTTGGGTTTGAGTTTCTTATAATCACATCATGGGCACCTACCTTTGTTCAATACGGGACCTCTAATAATTTTACACAAAACAGACACATTTTAACAATATTTAAGATCTTGTATCGGCCTCATTTGTCTGTCCTGTTGCACCTCATGTCTCTTATTCCCTCTCACCCTTGACTGATGCTTTCCCCCCAGTATTTACTGCAGTAACAGTAACGTGCATGCGCAAATATACAACACGAGCTAGTCCATTCTTTCTCTTCCTCCCTCTACTCTTCCTGCTTGATTTCCTCACTGTTTGACTCTAACATGACACCTGGTGGCAGGAGACCACCACTGCATTTTGACACTAACCTGCAGGTTTGATCTGCTGAGGTCTCATAGTTGTAATCTGCACCAATGTTTTCTGGTGAGAATCTGACCTCTGAGTTAAGATCCATCAGTTTATTGCTATGGGTTGTCATTTGAGAGATAGAGAGAAGTAGACATTAATATACTTTACACACATGTGAAATTTGTTTTTATAAACTCAAGTTTCTGCAGAAAAATGTAGATTGAGATTGTTCCTTCTATAATTTCAAGAAAGTATGTGCTGCTCTGTTAACTGAATCTTTATGAGAGCAGAGGAAAAGTTAGAGTGTCTCTGCAGGGTGTGATGTAAATGTGATATTTCTCACAGATACAGTGGAGTATGGTGTCAGAAGAGCTTCAGAAATCTAAATAATCATAGATAAATGTCAACTTCTTGCATCAGTGCCTCAGAATAAAAGGCCAAGGGCATTTTCTGGAGCAGACTGGGAGAAAGAAAGGACAAGAGACCAATTTATCGACACAGAGGAGATTTGGTGGACCAGAATCCAGCCCAACAATACACACTGGGCTTTCAGTGGGGTTTAAATCTCTTTAGTTGCCCAAAAGTCTTCCCAGCCATCACACAACTGCATGAAATAAATGATGACACATGAGAATAAATAGAAATGATTGATACACAAGATTGGATGTAACCTAAAATGGTGTATCCTTGCCCTACCTCTTCATTTGATGTGTGGTCCTGAAACCCTGCCCTTTAGCCCTTCATCCAGAGGGGAATCTCAAGTACTTACATAGTAGGGATGTACCCGAACCCGAATACATTATTTGGAAGTACTGTACACAAATAATGCTTTGATCCAGAATAGTTTTTCTGTCCGAAGTTTCTCCTCATTACTCTATAGCGGAAGTTAGCCGGCTAGCTCAGTGGAAGTCTCTAGTGCGCCCACTTCCGGTTTCTTCCCGAATACGAATTAATCCAAAGTTTTTTTTAAAAGCCCATTCAACTCGAATACAAATAGTGCACTGGCTGTACAGCCCTATTACATATAAGTTCACTATTAAGGTTTGTACAGCTGTTCAGGGCGTCAGTCTTAGCCTCCATATGGACACTGTTGGATAGTTATTGCCATGAAATGTGGTTCAGATAGTCATGGTCCCTATTGGATGAGCTGCAATCACACTGGTGATCAATGAACTTTTCTTGAAGTGCTGTGTGTTATTGTTTAACCGTTGCCGCTTCCAGCCTGTGTGTTTGTGTTGTTAACTGGAGTGGTGGTTTACCTGAATCATTAGTCTTACTCTGTGTTTTCAGGAGGGGCTGTTATAGTGTTTATTTCTTTGATTAGTATTTTAATTTAGCTTAAGCTCTGTAAGACTGCATATAGATTGGCTTTTTCTTGTTTATAGGGACCTTGTGTCTGTGTTGTCTTCGGAGCTTCTGTTGTAAGCCTTTTACTTTCTAATCTAATTTGTTCCACAGTATCTTTATTTATGCTTGTACTCTGCAGGTTATTTTCTACTGTTACTCCCCTTCATCCGAGCTGCATCATCGGGTCAAAAATGTAATTTTGTCCAATCTTTGAAGCTATACTGAGGCCACGTCTTTACCACCTCAACCAAAACCCCAGCACACAAAGTTTTCAGAGCAACCACCGACACAAAGACCTGAAGCAGGAGTTTTCACAACCTAATTTGAATCTGTATGTTCCAGGATGGGGGTGAAAATAAATGAAGTCATCTGTCAATTCAGCTAAAACCTGGTGCTGGAACACTAGTTTCAGCTATTCAGCTGTTGTTTTCGTCCCTGAGACCTTCAATTGTGTCGCGGTTTGCCCAGTGAGTGCCCATTCGAACGAAGTAGGTCAGCTCGGGTCAAACACTGCTGCAGAATAATAGTGACATTTGACAGCATGCATTTTACAAAAGCAAACGCAAATTGAGAGCGGTGTTCACCCTCTGAAAAGGCTGGCAGGCTTTGTTCCCCAACAAAAGCCTGGGACAACAAGATGATTGACATATATCCTGTCATCCCTACGGACAGAAGAACGACAGACGAGACGGACGGCGACAAAATGACAGATCAAGTGTCTGAAGGAGGAAAAGAGAGAGAGTCATATTACAGAAGCTCAGTGTCTGTCAAAGGGGTCTGATGTTTTTCAAAGAAACCAGTGAAGCAGCAAAAGTTGATTACAGTTATTAGTGACGCTTTAAATATCAAAGGGCTGCGCTACACTGTGTTATTTGGCCCGTACTCACAGGTAAATAAAAGCAGAGATCAGTTGGTCCACATCTCTATCAGCTGGTAGAGTCTGTTAGCCAGTGCACGGCAGGTCAGGGTGCAGTTTGTTTATTTGTGATGACATTACTTAACATATGTGATGAACAAAGTTTCCCAAAATACAATGCAAATTAAAAATAAATGTGTTCAATTTGATCTTTTCTTCTCTTTTCCACACAGTTACTGCCAAATTAAACAGTTTTGTTTTGGCAAATTAAGCTAAATTAAGCTGCCGAGGAGCCACAGAATGAGCTCAGCATGGGCCCCGTTTGAGCTGCCTTCTCCCAACTGGCCTCAGTTAACTGACACAGGGGGCCAAGCCACAAAATCACAATGTCATATAAAAATACCTTAGAGTACAGTGGCACTGAGAACTCAGTACACTGCAACTTAAGACAACACAAATAAAGAAAAAGAAACACAACCACCTCACATAGTCAGAAAAGATCTTCACCTCTTTGACAACAAAGGCATTCCAAGGGACACATAGAAGCGATGTAAACACATAATTATTTCAAATAAACCATTATATGTTTATTTGCAGCCAAATACGATGCTCACAAACTACTTTTGAAAAAACAGGTCTCAGTTTCGTATTTTCTCGCTTTAGTCATTAAGAGACAGCGATGGGGACAGATGGGAATCCGTCTGTTGAGGAGGACTGTGGTGAAACAAAGCTGCCTCCTCCAAACCACAACAAGCAGAAACATAGTGGATTCCCTAGATGAGCTGTGCTTTGCTGAATATTACAGCAAAACACTGATCATATTTTTATATTTTAAGTCAAAATCAGTGAGGTTCAGCCTGCCATCAGTGTAGAGCGACAAAATCAAGAATAAAGATTCTCCTCCCAGTCAGTCCATGTATATATTTTATCTTGATTTATGTTAGCGTGATAATAAGTTCAATAAAAAATATTATGAGAGAATATAAAAGCGGGCCATCACCTGTTTTTCTACTCTGACATTGTTTTGTAAAAGAAGAAGAGGAAAAAGAAAAAAAACTTCTTGGACTCAAACCGAGCAGTTGGTGAAAGTCCGAGAGCAGCGCGGAGCTTTGACCCTGATGCTCTGTTAAACAGCTAATGCTTCCCATCCCAGGTGGAGAGCGCTTTCGCTGGCATATGAGCTACGTTCTGAACTACACACACACACACACACACGCAGAGAGAGCGGCATGAGCTTAGTGTTTTGCTGTGCTGCAGCTCGTCTGTATCATCACACTCGGCTGACTCTGAAATCTGATCAGGGCTGCAGGGACCTTAAATGACTGTGAGAGAGGAGACGCAGGAATCTGTGTGTGTGTGTGTGTGTGTGTGTGTGTGCGCATCAGAAAAACCACTGACACTGTGTATGGTGTGTGTGTGTGTGTGTGTGTGTGTGTGTGTGTGTGTGTGTGTGTGTGTGTGTGTGTGTGTGTGTGTGTGTGTGAGTGACTGACTGTGTATCAGTGTGTGAAAGAAAAAGCGCAGTCAAGCGTACAGGGTTAAGTCTTTTTAGTTGTGTGAGTGGAATTAGTGGCTGTCCATCAACAGACTGTTTGTCCATGTTGTGTGTGTACGTGTGTATGTGTGTGTGTGTGTGTGTGTGTGTGTGTGTGTGTGTGTGTGCCCTGTTTTTGTGAGGACTCCTCCTGAGGGTTCAGAGCTTCAATATGAGGACGTTTTGGAAATTAAGGACATGTTTAGAGTGTGAAGACAATTTTATTTTAGATTAAAGTCGAGGACAAATTTAGAAATTTAGGACACTTTTCTGAAAATGAAAATATTTTTGAAAAGTGAGGGAATTTGTGTCGACAAATGTCTACAGTATTCAACGATTTAAGGTGTTAGATCTTCTGTTTGTGTTCACAGCAGGTATATGACCATATACAACTTGTTTGAACCTGTGTGTGTTTACACATGTGTGCGATGTTGTGGCCTGTGGTTGCAGCGATGGCTCTGCTTCAACAAGGTGGATGACAGGAGAGAGAGAGAGAGCAGTGTGGAGGACGGAGTAAAGATCATTTAGTGTCTCCACCTGTGGCCTCTCTCTTCTTCTTTTCCTCTAAACAATAAAACTCATGGGTGCTTCTGCACACACACCACCACCACCAACAACAACAAAAACAGTTTAGCTGGCAATCTAATTGCAACAAAAACTCATGTTGTCAGGTGTGCAGCAGTTTATTATGACGCATAGAGGTTTTGTTGCTAGGCGACATCTACTTGTTATAACAAGAAAAAAAGAGAAAGGTGCGGTGACATATTATGTAAGAGGCAAAGTCCATGTCAAGAGGAAGTTGTGGTCGATGGATGAGTGTGAGACAGAAGTGTAGTGTTTGATTCCCATGTGAAAGTAGAAGATTAAGCTGTCACCATGACAACAAAGATGATGTTGAGGAGGCTGTAATTTTAACTCAAATCACCATTTTTTCTTGTCATGACGGTCATTAGCCTAGAGAGTAATAATCAGGATAAAGGTAGGTGCCCTGTTGCTCATAGAGTCTGCATGGTTATTTTTGTTATCATGACAACCAAGGTATGGTATGGCTGCAAGCTCTTCAAATGTAAACCCACTCAAAACAAAGCAGACACTTTAATTAATGTTGTCTCTAATAGTTTATTTCAAACTGAACAGGCAGGAGTTCAGATCCTGAACATCAATAATTATCTAAAAACTACACATAAAGTTTTATGGTGATTTTCACATTCACTGCTTTTTTTCTTCTAAGTTTCAAAATTTGGCATAAAAAACATAAATGTTAAGTTCCTCTGATCCGTGGACCCACACCCCTGAACGTTTTCTCTCCTTCCTGCTGACGGTGCAGTTTTAAAGGTTTATCCTTCTCTCTTCACCATCTCTGTCTCCTCTCACCTGTTATTAACATTATCATCTGTCAACCTGGCCTGCCTCTGTTTATTTGCCCCGTGATGCTTGTAGTTTATCGTCCATCTTATCTGCAGCACATCTTCCCAGACTGTCGCGTCTCATTCTCATCCGACCCGTCGACCCGACTCCTAAGCTGCTTCCCAGACTGCATCTTTCCCTGTCCCCTAAACCCTTCCTTACTTTTTACTGTTTATATCGCTACTCTCTTTCTTCTTATCTCTTCCTCTCCACCTCCTGCCTCCTCTATGATCCCTCCCTCATCTGTTCTGTCTTTATCTCCCTCACCTCCCACCATCTACTGTGTTAGGACCACCCGTGTTTCTTTCCCCATCCTCCTCTCCACGTGATAAGGAGCCCAGGTGTCATGATGGATTTCGGTCGGGACGGGAACAGTTTGCTCCCGGGCCACGGCGGCACCGGATACTGCTGGATAAGCAGGTCAGATGGAGCTTGCGTGTACAGAGAGAAAACAGCTGACAAGATGCAATAAGGGGAGCAAAAGCTTGGCCACCCAGAGATAAATGTGTCTCTTTTTTGTGGCGCAGACGGGGCGGGTCGGAGGAGAATAAGCCATTTCCATGTGAAAAGCTATGAGGAAGAAAGAGGAAAGTGTGCGTGTGTGTATGGTGGGGGGTGGGGGGATCTAAATCAGAGTCACTTTATCCGACAAGTATGATAAATGTGCAGGAATATGCCTTGGAGCCACTGGTGCAGAGAGGTTGGCACCTCACAGAGTTTCTTATGATGGAGAAAGAAATGTGGACCATAAAGAGCAACAGACTGGCTTACAGGTTTACAGCTGGGTTAGGAAGCGTGGAGAGGTGCAGGCAATCGATAAAATGCCAGGTAAACTGCAGGAGAGACACAGAGGACATGAGGAATTAGAGGTGAGGGTGGAGAGACCTTCACCTGACTGGACTGTTTTTTTTTTACTTGGTTTTCCCCCTTGTTACTTTCAGACTCTGAAACTGTACATGTATTTACATCCTGGCAAATATATGCACCATGAAAGGCTGTCCTACTAGCTGCTGCATGTAACCATGAATGTGTGGACAGGGAACTTGAACAGGATGGATTTTCTATCTAAATCGATGTTATCCTAAATGGAAACTGGAGAAACAGTTGCATATAGACAGGGGGTGTTGCTCTCATTCCTGGAGGATGTATACAACATCTGTGTGCTCTGGTTTGACTCAGCAATATGCATCATAAGGGCTTCAACAAGAGACAGAACAGGTGATGTTTACTTACTCCCAGAGATCATCCGTATTCACTATGATGAAGTAACACAAAATTCTAAATATATGACCTCATTTTAGAAACAAAAATGTGCTTTTAAACTACAAAAATGAGCCTCATGTCATATGAGACTATAAAATACCTGAGCTCTAACTCTGAAAAAACTGTTGTTTTGTTGTACACAAGTCTCTAAACCCAGACATCACCCTGTTGAAATAATGTGCGATACCATAATCTTTTTTAAGGGCTCAAAAGGGCTTCCAGACATTCTGAACCGCTGCCAAAGTCTGATGCTGTACAGGTGGCACCGAGTGGACTCTTATTTATTAGGACAGCAAGAACAAATGATTCACCTTCAGACAAGAAACAGAATGAATCGATAGACCAATAGTCTACAAAATGTATTAACTTCTCATAACAAATGAAAACTAAAGAATAAAATGAATAAACTGCAGTGCACTTTATACCAGCATCAGTCAGAGCTCCATCCACTGAGACCAGATACAGCAAGCTGCTGAATGAAAGAAAACTGGCTCTAATTGATATGAACACATCAATCCAATACTTGCTAACTTACACTGGTTGCCTGTTATAGTTTGGATTGATTTTGAAATTCCTCTCATCAGCTTTCAAGCATTTAACGGTTTCATTGAATTGAGCATTGAATACAGGTCTGAATTGTTTTTGCGGAGCATTAGTGTCGCAATGTTGACCTTTGAACTTTTCAAGACAAAACCTCATCACTTTCTTTCATCCTAAGACCGGGTTCAGACTACACGATTTTTTGTCTTTTGTGATGGTCACCATGTCAGATTAAACGATCACAGTGGAATAAATTCTTGCCATGTCAACAACAAACTGTCAGTCATGGTTACTACAGCGCTGTGTGTGATGCGAGCGGTCTGTAACTCAGACATGAAAAAGAAAAGGAAGAAAAAACAATGATGGTATCGTTGTCAACAAACCTTTATCACATGACGAAAACAAGACGAGATGCAACATTAATGGTGGTCCTGTAACGATAACTATGATTAAATATACATGTGTAATGAAATATCGTTGACAAATAAAAATGAGACTAATGTGTTTTACAAAATAAAAACTCTGCTAAAATGTCTCTTAATTTTGTCGACCAAAACAGACGAGACAAAATAACATTATAATGTTTAGTCATGTTATTATTTTGCAGTATTTCTGTTTCCTAGGCAGCAACGTCACTTCCTCAATCCCCACTCGCGACATTATTTAGAAGATGCAGCTGCGGTGGGTTGCCGTTAACAACAGTTTAAAAAACAAAGAAAATAATGGCCGACTGAGACAAACGTGTGTGACTAGCCTGTGTGTGTATGTGTGTGAGTAGCGTGTACTGTATGTGTATTTGCCAAAATATCTGCTAAATATAGCGTGTGGGAACTGAAAATAAATATGTTGAGGAGAGCATATTCCTTTGTCTGGAGTCTATAATGTAACAATAATATAATTACAAGATCACCATGTTTTAATTATGAAATGGGTTTGACTAAAATAAAAATTTGGTTTCATCTATACTATACTAGGTAATTATATATATTGGCTGGGTTAAATAGAATTACATATACTAGAAAGAGATTAAAATCATTGGGCCCTAGTTTCCTAGACCGAGCGAAGTCTAAGTGCAGCGCAGCTTCGCCACGCCAACGAGGCGTGTCCAGGTCCATTTCGCAAGTTTGGTGGGCAGCGCAGTCCGACTTACGCCAGTGCAAGCCCGCCCCTCGTCCCTCCTACCGGCGCAAACGGCAAAGAGGGAGGAGACAGGGCGGGAGGGAGACAGGAGGAGGAGAAGTGGGATTAACACAGCCGATTCGGATCTTCACCAATCAAATGAGCTCCTCTCCTCACCTTTAACTGCGCCGCGGGTGATGCGCACTGCAAGTTTGTCATTTTATACTTTGACATGGACGGAGGAGACAGCGATGCCAGAGGCCGAACCTCTCCCAGGAGGAAACAGCTGTTTTGGTCCGGAGGTCTGAGCTCAGAGTGACGAATAATGAGTTTACTAATATCCTTAATCAGGTTTGATCTGATACACTGAGAACCGCTGCCTAGTGTAAAAAACAACAACTTATAAACTAATAAAGAAACTCACATTCATTCAAACCCTGTGTGAGAAAGATGAGAGGTGTAAACTAATCACAACATAAACAAACACCATGCGGGATGAAATCAGCGTAAAGGACGCGCTCTCTCTCTCTCTCTCTCTCTCTCTCTCTCTCTCTCTGTCTGTCCGTCTCTTTTTTTTCTTTTTTCTCTGTGATAGAGATGCTGAGTATACTGTAGTAGGCTATATACTGACTATCTGATACCCAGGCTGTTGTGGTGGGCTAAGGAGATGATGATTTGTGTTTTGTTTTTCATTACGGCTGCGTGACGACGTGGTCGCTCGCGCTAATGAATTAATAAGTAAATAAATAAATAAATCATCACAAGGGTACAGTGTGTATCTCAACAAGGCAGCAAAATGCAGTCATCCACCCTCACAGTCCTGCTTTTGGGACATCCGCAGCTGCTTTTCAGTGCCAGTTCGTCCCTGCTGTGTTAATTCAGGTGGAGTTTCCATTACGCGTGCCGACAGCCTTTGATCTGACGTCAGATGTGACGGGACAATCTATATAGATATAAATTCACGTGTTGATTCCATTAGTTGCATTGAATAGTGGTTATTGTGGATATTTATTGCATTGAAATGTGCCTGGAACTGTGGAAATCTGCCTGTGAGGTCTTGGTGACGTGTGTGCACTGCGCACCAGGCAGCCAAACTTCCACTGCACCTGCTGCGCTTCGCCCTGCGCTGAGAATAGACCTGGTTTGAGGTGGTGAGCTTTCAGCGCAACCTCGGCGGGACATTTTCGCACGAAACTTCCACTGCACCAAGCTGAATCTGTGACGCCTCCCCCTGCTGCGTGGCCACGCCTATCTCAGCGCAGCGCGATCTACGAATCTGCCAATCTGACTTTGCGCTAGGCTGCGCTGGTCGAAACTTGCATTACACCGGCTGCGCTACCTTGCGCCACCTGCGCTGCGCCATCTGCGCTGCGCCACCAAACTAGGGCCCTAAATGTCATCAGTTTTCGTCGACTAAAACTAGACAAAAATAGTCATGGATTATCCTGACTAAAATAAGACTAAAATGCTCAGACTTTTAGTTGACTGAAACTTGACTAGACAACAAAAGTGTATGAACATGACTAAAACTAATAATACAAACCTAAAATGACAGTTTGACACAAAGACTAGACTAAAACTAAAATTGAAACAGGCCATAAAAAATCGTGTGAAATCGTGTTGTCTGATCATGCATTAAATTGTGTTAAATTGTGTCATAATTAGTATTAGTGTATAACATTGAGAGTTATGATCAAAAATGAAAATCAAATCAGTTCATCCTTGAGTCCAAGTTTTACAAGTTACAACTGAACTGTTTGTAAGATATTGTGTTGACAAGAATAAGATGAACACACAGACGAACAAACTGGAAAGATATAACAGCACATTTGAAGAGGGTTCACAACAATCTATTGTTTTTTGACTGCTACAAAGAAAACAACAACAACAAAAGTCAGGGAGAACCAAACAATTTTGAAAAAGCATCACATATAGACATGATTACGATGCAGCTCGAGGCACGAGGCATAGTTTACACAGAAACAAGCGAGTCAGGTTTGACATGTCAACAGATCACAGAGCAGCTGCACAGCAGGAAGCTAAGATGCTGCAAACTCCAGTCAAAGACTCCTGCCTGTACACCTCCTACAGTAGCTGCTTTATATGTCAAGTTGCTATCACACCATGTTGTTGTTTAACATCAGCACTGAGGAATCATTTTTGTGGCTCCCTGGGTTTGCAAGCATGCCAAATATGTTTTTATATTGTTATACAGACATTTATTCCTGTGGTTGATTGCTAATATGAGGTTAAAACAAGCTTGACGCTGAGGAGATGACTAGAAAGCATAAAGGCTGACTAAAATTTAGGGAGAGCCTTGTTGGGAGTGGAGCCCAGGGGAAACAAGATCGTATCATCAGCGTAAAAATAAATATCAAGTTGCAGCATTGATTAACGAAAGCACCCATTTATGAAGAAAAAGATCCAGACTATTAGGGAAAGTAACAGCTCATTTATAAATCATTAATCTTTCCTAGAGTTTGAGCCTTTGTGTTTTCTGGATCCTGCCTCCCACTTTTTTTTCTCCCCCATCCTGTTATTTTTGCAAGAGCTGTTTTTATCATAAATCTGCATGTTGAGATTTTTGTTCAGAGAGAGCAGCCGAACAGTGCGGCCTCTTCTTAAAAAAGGGAGGGGAAAAATCCCTGATTCATTCATTGCTGGGAGGCAGGCACTGTCAAAGCCACGGAACTCTTAATTTCATTTTACTGACACACAAACTCCTGCGGCACACTTTAACCCAGCAGACTCTGAAACCCGCAGAAAAATAATAAAATGATTCTGTCCAGCTATTTCAGTCTGAGACCGAGAGAGATGTGGCAGAGTTGTTGTGTAACTTCAGGACTGAACAGAATTAAATCATATTTCAACTTTCATCCTAAGGGTTCAGTGGCCATGCAAGCTGCCTTGAGTTCTGTGGATGTGACAATGGATGTAATTTATTCAATAAAATAATAATAAACAATAAAAATATAAACTTAAGGCTCAGTTTGTCAATAACTTTATGTTAAAGGGATATTCCGGCATACCCCCCCCCCCCCCCCCCCCACACACACACACAAATACACAGATGAAGTCTGCTAACCGCTAGCTTCTCTAGTAAGTAGCAACTTTAGCAATGAGCACCATAACAAACAGCGCAGTCTATTTATCCACGCGCAAACGATCAAAAAGCCACTCATAGCCACAAATAATGCTCAGAACAGCACCAAACGTCATCAACAGTACAAACAGGGTCCCAGCACATACTACGAGGCATCAAATATCTGTTAGCTTTGCCTGGTTTCTATTGAAAAGACACGAAAACAACTCACCCACTCTCCTCCAGTAATACATTATGCAGCAACTTTCCGCGTCCAGCATAGCGTCCAGGCACTGACAACACACGTCGGAGGCCGACTGGCAGCACAAACATCTGGTTTCAGAGGCCACTGGCCGGCACTGACCACACTGACCACTTGATTCCCCCAGGTCCAGCACATAGACTCCACCGGCATCTCTCCCTCTTTCACTTTTCTCCTCCTTTTCCTTCAGCTCGTCTTCAGTAAACCCGGTCTCAAACTGATAGGGGCGCCCATCGAAATGAAACCAGTCGTTGTTGTTCTCAAACTCCATAAACTCAGCCGTTTTGTCCCTTCTGTGATGTCTGCTTGTTGCTACCATGGTAACAGGTAGTCAGCTGCGTGGAGGTGATTACCAAGTGAAGTAGAGTCCCGCAGCTCAAGGATGAAAATGTGTGATTATTATTACTCCATACAATGCAGCCAAAGTTCCTATGTATCTTGCCTATCAGTTATAATCGAGTGTTCACAGGGAAATGAACGGAATTGGGCATTTCTAACTTTATTTATTTGCGGGAGAGAATCACGTAGGCCTAAACAAGCGCGAGATTAGACGCAACGTCACACGCGAGATCAGGACGACGTTCGTTGCCGGAAGAGTCTGTAACACAGTGAAGCAGACATCACAGAAGGGACAACAATATGATATCCTCCAACTTTTGACTTTTTTCCAACAACGAACTTCCCTTGAGAAGTAAAAAAGATGAATAAACAAACCCAATGCATATGATTTTATTTACAAACCAGCATGAGTCTAAATCTGATCCTCAGACAGTGAGCTCCCTCAGAGCACCGAGTCACCTGAGTCAGACACAAACAGATTGTTTTTCAGTCCCCTGGCTAGGCTGCACCCTGCTCGTCTTCACCATCACCTTCAGCCATGACGGAGGTTTTGAGGGGCCACAACATGATATAATGAGAGCCAGGGCGGCAGATGGCTTCCATGAAACCTGGACTCACCTCGGAAAACACTGCTCAGTGTAATATTTTATGCATGTTTATCAAATCTAGAGAAGTGGAAACCAATGTTCTTTCCAAGTCAGAAACCAGGGACCTCACAGTCAGTTTATCGCTGGAAATCTCTCTTGAAGGCACAGTGATGTTTGCATGATGCGTCATACATTTAACTAGTGGTAGAGGAGGGGGAGGAGCTCTGTCTGTCCTGCATGGTGTCATGAGTCATTTGCTCAGTGACAGTGCGTTTTCCACACCGTGATCGCATGCAGTGTGTCGTTTGTACCTGAGCTGACCCTGGTGCAGTCAGTGTCACCTCAGGCTATTACTAACACCAGGCGAATATGAGTCACATTCAAAGCCTCGTAACAGAGGGGACGTTTGGAGTGCCTGTTTGATCCCCAGAGCTGTCCTTGTTGTGTAAGAGACAATAAAAACAAGAGTGTTAGTTTTATTAGAACAGTTCAGTTTATAAAACTTATAATAATACACTACAATGTTATGCTTGTGCTGTCAAGCCTACTTGTTGGCTCTCATCTTGAAGAACACTACTGTCAAATAGTTTCACATTTACATTAATTAATAGCCAAGAATAGGAGCACTTCAGTGGCTCACCTGGTACAAGAATAGAATAGAATAGAACACGTAGCCTACCATAGAGACCTAGTCCTGAACACAGTGGCCAATGGTTTGAGTCCACCTCATGGTCCTTTGCTGCATATCATCCCCCTGGCTCTCCTGGTTTCCTGTATCTGTCTGGTTTCTGTCCCTTTCATCTTTCAAATAAAACTGCCCAAAAATAATGAAATAAAGTAAAAATGACTAAACAGCCAAGAATGGAAACCAAATAAAATTTCAAGCGCATTTATTGAACAACAGTTGTGGCACATAGTTGTTAATCACAGCGGAAGCAACTGTATGGACTTCAACAGTCAGTACTTCGGTCTCATACCCCATCCCTAATGGACACTACATAATTGAACATGTCAGTCCAAAACCACAGGTATTAATGTGCTCAGCAACAGTCTTTAGGTTGTCGAACGTGACAACAACAATTTGCTTCCATCCAGGAACAAGACCATTAAGGTTCAGAATTTTTTCAGTTCGTGGTGAAACGATTAATAGATAGGTTGTTGACACCGGTTTTGTTCTCTATTTGTATTTCTGCTTTGTCTGAGGTTGGGCCTCTGCTAAGGCGACTGGCTCAGAGTCAGCGCTCCAGATCATCTAAAAGGTGTTGGATATGGCAGAGGTCCAGACACATTTCTTTATGGAGCTGGCTTTGAGCACAGGAGTGTTGTCACATTGAAAAAGGAAAGTGACAAACACAAACTGTTACCACAATACACTATTGTCTTAATTATCAGTGTAATGCAACAACACTAAACAGAGCCGACAGTGTGTGGATAGGGAGGGACTTTAAATCACACATAAGCTTTGACATCCAGTGTTTCAATTTCTATAATATATTCTCATTTCTACATTATTGCTGTTATATATATAGTATATTAGTTTGTTTGCATATTTTGTTTGTTTCATGGGGATACAACTTTTAAGTTTTGGACTTGGACTTTTAAATGCAAATCCATTACTAAGAGAGCATATTTCTGCAAATGGATGTTATATAATTATAGAAATGAATGCAAAACGGTGGCTTCCAGGAAAGTAGAGATGAGTCTAAAGGCTTTAAAATGGTAACCGGGAATGTAAAGCAGGACATAACTTGAAACTAATGTTAAAACATGCAAAACAACAACCTTTTATATTAATATTAAAAACATACAGCAGACTGCGTCGCATTTAGCAACAGGAAAGTGGTTCTGTATATCACACAAACTTATCTCACAAAATATTCATCAGGCCAAATGTCCTAACTGAGGGAACCAGACTGACTCAGTCTCCTAACAACAGGTCTGGGATTAGCAAGATGGGAGGAGATTGACTGGAGAGCCTTTCAGAATAAAACACATGCCTATGAGTATATCATACCTCATAATCTTACAGGGATGTGAAATAAAAGCAACACAGAAAATTATTCTGTCGACTTCTTCCAATTATTCTATTATTATTCTGTCATTGAAAGAACTGTGCTGAATGTCGTAGATCCAGCAAACATTTGTTAGGTTGTATAATATCCATATACTGTACATAGTTTCTTAGATGGTGTTTCTATTTATTTTTAAATCATTTATTCACATTTTGTAGTGTAACAACATATCACTCCATCTTGAACAGACAAACATCTGTTCACACATCCACCCAACACTCACACATTTGAATATAACCTTCAAGCAGAATAAAATAAATTTAAATAGATAAATCTAAACATCGAATAAAATAACAAAAAGTAATGACAATAAATCTTAAAGCATCTTCTTCTTACCTGATTAATATTAGATCTGTCATTGTCTTTCCCCCACTCAGGTAATTACTAGTTAGATTTGAACAATTCTCTCCAAATCTATACTATCACCTATGGGTAATCACTGCAGTCAATCCAGATCCAGAGAATGTGTGAAAATGTATTTCAGATGACTCATTTTCCCCTACTATCTACACAGCATAATATTATATATAACTTAATTTTGTCTATACAAATAAATCTTGAAGGTCATGTGACCATAAAGCAGACATCAGAAGCTGGTTGAATCCATAACCTTCTCCCCTGAGTAAATTCAATACAGTGGTTTAGAACGAAAAAGTACAGCCAAACAGGGAGAAGAACTTATCTAACCTAACTTCAAGTGCTGAATATCTGTTTTTGTTTGATATTAAAGAGAGACTGTTGCGAGTTCGGAAGAAAAAAATATGACTTTGAGGCTGCGACTAGAGACAGAGAAAGAACCTGAGAGAGAAACACAGACACTGGGATTGTTAATGACCAGAAAATGTATTAGATGAGGAGAGAAGACGACTGCAGTAAGAGGGAGGCAAAGATAGAGAGAACAAATATAAACTAAAAAAAACCCGCCACATATTTCATGCCAAATGGGCTCTGGAGACGCTTTACCTCCCCTCGCTCACTCTACCCGCAGGCAGCAGCTCTGCTTTAAGAAAAAACAAACACACTTAACAGACTCGCTACCCATCATGCCATATGCTTGGTGTCTGACTCTCTGCACAAACACACGTGTGTTCGCCGTCACTGGAGGGTCTTGCCACCCACAGCTTGTCATGGCAACCGGAGGCTGCACTAACAACAATCATCGTGATGAAGGTGATAATTGTGTTTTATACAGTAAAACATTTTAATTACATTGCTGAGATTACAAAGTGGAACCTTTAGTGCTGTTGCTGACACGATGCATGGCTGAGTGGTGGTATCATGAAACTGAAGCCAGGTCTAGTGTTGTTGCTGAGTGACCCTCTGACTCTCTGATAGGATGCCTGCTGCTCAGTGACGAGGCTGTATTGTTGATGTCTATGTGAAAACAGCCTTTCTCTGCCTGCTGCCTGGGAACCAGTGTAGATTCTTCTGAATGGGTGAGTGAGTTAGTTTAAAATGTAGATGAGCTCATCATCCATAGGGTAAGTAATAATACTGTTTAACTTTCAGTAGCTCAATCAATGCATTTACATGCACATTCAAGTTGAACTCCACCAGGCCATTAAATGGGACCAAAGTCTGTCCAGCTATGATTGCTGGTGCATTGCTTCCTTTCAGCTTGTTAGTAGGCTACTGGACCTGATTCCAGGTTGACCCATCACGACACAGAGCAAAATATTGACAAACAATTTAGCTAGTGGCTAACTGGCAGCATGTCAAGCAATGAAAACACGGACCACTTCAAAGCTCTGTATATCTTGTATGTGCTCGTCTTGTACGTCCTTGTTGCCGGCTTATTCTTTGGTTACACAGTTTATTTGAGTCAAAGCTTGGGGTGGGAGTATTGGAGTGAGCTCAGAGGTTATTTGGTGCCAGATTAATGGAAACATGCAGGAGTAATTCGACTCCCAACCACACCATCTGGGTGTGTTGGTCTGACTTTGAGAAATTTTATTTGGTTTGATTTAGTTGGATAAACATGTTTACACATGTTTAACATGTTTAAAAGTATGATTTTATTTGGCATTGCCACCAACTTCTTCAAAAGTGCTGTTTTCACACTGTCAGTTTTTGTTTGATGCTGATCAACCAAATAAAGATTTTTAGAGTGATTCAATGTCCAGTTTGGTGATATGGTTTGTCAAAATTGGTGTAGTGAACTTTTTTAATGTGGTATGATGCGGCAAAATCAAAAGTGGCAAAAAACATATTAAATAAACAAAAAAAGCAAAACAACAAAATAGCTCTGAGACCAGTAAGAGTTCATGGCTAAGGCAGCTTTTTGTTTATTGATGTTTATAGTGCTGCTGGTGAAGAGGTCAGATTGGCTTTAGTTCTCCTTGACATGGTTTCTGTGGTTGCCATGGTCACACAAAGTACTGACAGAGCAAGGTTAAAATAATCATAATGAAATATCAACGGTGGCTCAGGTGGCTTTCGTAAAAATCAAAAAGAGAAAAAGAGAAAGAGTGGTGTGCGAGCCGTTTTATTTGCTTCGGGTGGCTTTCATAAAATGCTGTGCATGTCGATTTCTGATGCTACCACTGAACGTGCTGTGAAAAGACCATGATCCCTCACTGGCTTCCCACTCTTTCCCATTCACCAGCACTGATTTATACTTGAAATGTTCTCAGAACAGATCATGTACATTTATTTGATGAAAGAGCAGAAATGTACCAATGTTGGGAAATGGCATAAACTCAACAGGATGCAACACTCTCCTGTGAGGCAACATTTACATTATACACTTACACCTGACACACAAACTCCTACTTTTCATGACTGCTCCTTGTAAGTTTAACTGCAAAGTTGAACCATCTGCATCTGTTTACACCAACCTGCACATAGTGTAGGTCAAAGGTCACGTGCGTTATTATACTGTAGATACAGATTATTTCCCATACAGAGTTAAAACTGTTTTATTATTGTGGAGGTGGCCCCTGCGTACAGCCTTATTTGTTCCTGTTATTGCATCTTCTTTGGACTTTTCAGCTCTGACATGCTGTTTGGAAAATTCTGGTTTTACTTTTTGTTTTTATTCTTTAATTCATCACAGGTTCCCTCATGTTGTTCCTCTGAGTGAGTGAATCTCTGTGTGCTGCATTAACTTCAAGGCAGAATTGGATTTATTTTAAAAACCTGAGCACTGCTGGGCAGAGGCCAACTCTGTTTGGTAGTTTTCCATTATTCACTGATGATGATGATGATAGCGATGATGGTGATGACAATCAGGACTTTGGCTGTAACAGATGGTGGACTACATTCAGGGTAATTTTACATTAAATGTCTCCATCCATTACAGGAGAAGCTGCACACATTTGAGACAATGGTGACAGAGATGAGACAGATGATTATGACGGCCATTATGAAGATGGCTGCATCCTCTCAGAAGCGATGTACATATTCACACAAACGTCTAAATCTGGAAGTTTTAATAGTCGCTCGGTAATGAGACGAGATTTTTTCGTGCCAGCAATCAATTTGTCAACGGAGCTGTCACATTTTTATAATTGTCGACGTCTCAATTTGGAATAAAATTACAAAGCAATTTTCCCCCCGGGGTGCGATGATGAGCCACTGAACGCCATCCAATATGAGCCCTGAGCTCTGACCCCACATCAGGGAACCAAGATATTTATAATCATAAATAATGTGACACTCACATCTGCATGTTGTTTGATGTATTGACACAAACACTAGGATGACTGTTTAGAGTCTGATAGACACAGTAACAGACAGACAGATACTTTGCACAGATGTGTGTGTGCACACACACACACAGCTTGTTGAAGGGCTCCGGGCCAGGTGGTGATGGAGCAGCTGGGTGGAGTTTGTGTGATGCTTTTAAAAGCTGCCAGCTCTGAATCAGAGGCAACAACAGCAACAAAGGCACAAGCCCAGACTCTGAGAACTGCAGTTTCATCAGGGCACATCACAGAACCACACTTTATATCTTGTGGTTTTTACACACTGATTCGTTTAATTTGTCTATAACATAAACCTGACATTACTGCATCTGGAAATAAAGGCCATGAATCCTCTGAAAGGATGTGATTTAAAAACAGCTTGTTTATCTGCTCTGTGAGAAGGGTTCTGATGGAAATTAAATGTGGTGATTTGGTGGATGAATCTCTGTGTCCATGTGTGAGTCTGTTTGTTAAAACACAACAGGGCAGAAAAATAGGGTAAATCCCAATGCTGTCTCAAATCAATAAAAGCTTGGGTTCCTTGTGAAAAATCCCCTCAGTAAAAGTGTAGTATATGAGCCTGTGTGATTTAAAAAAGTGACCCATGAGGTAACTTTCTGTCATTGTAATAGATCTATATTTTGACTTATTGAAAGGGAGAGAAAAGGAGTGAGGAAAAACCTGTACATTAACAGCTGTTTACGAAGTCTCACTCAGAGTTTCAGCCACTGTTAAGTTTACATTACAAGATAGAGCTGTCAAAGTTAATGATAACGATAATGATAATGCTTTAATGCTTTAATGCAAATTCCTTTTAACATTACTAATTTTCTTGAACCAAGATTGACCCAACCCATAGTTTGTTACCGGAAATTAATCAGCAGTTGCAAACTCTCTGCTAACAGTTACTGCCTTTGAGGATTTCTGGACAATATTGGACATTGTTTTGGGTCAATGTATACTTAATGATCAAGCATGTCCATCATTACAGTAAACACTTACAGAATCTCTTTTAAAGGTGCATTCTGAACACAAAAAACATGTGTGATTAATTTGCAATTAATCATGATAAACTGTGGATATGATTAATGGAAATTAAATAGAGCAGCTATTCAGTGCAGCCTGGATACTCAGTATGCTAAAGTGACAAACTGGAGCTAGCTGGATAGCATGCTAACCTTTGTAAATAATAAAAGAAGGGATAGATGTCGGAAAAAAACAGACACCGAAATTGTTTCCTACCACCTCTGGAGGAAGTTGTTGGTGAGTAAGGGAATAGTTTGCTGCTGAGCTCAAATATTAACCAAGCATTGAACAAATGATAACTTTAGCTTAGTAGCTATAGCAGGACTTGTAGCTTCTTTAATAGAAATCAAAAGTGAGCACTCCCCTGGTATTTCTTTCACAAACTGTGTCTAGCTTTTTAGGAGCATCACAATGTCAGTAACAAACACAGTGACTCCGTTAAAGAGGGACAAAAGGTCATCGCTGCAGCTCCTTCAATCTATTCAATCTACTCAGCAGAAACACGGTATTCTGCTGAGTGGTTTATTGATGACAACTGAGAGACTTCCACACCAAGGATCAAACATTCAGGAGGTACAGGATGAAGATCTAGAGCCGCGTCATGACACTGCGGACGTGCACACCTGCAGGGAGGTCACCTTTAATAATGAAAATCACAAGAACAAACTTTTCATGGCCGAATTTCTCACCCAACTTCCACCGAATTTCTGGCTCCTCGAGGGAAAAGTTAGGTAATGAAGCTCCGGTGACGATCACTCAGCTTCACTCAGCTCCTTAGATCCCTGGAGACTCACATTTAGCCAACTAACTGCAAATGGAAAACGAGCTAACTGCAAATTGAATGTCGCCTAAAAGAGGGGGTCTGGTGTGAGAGACGGTAAGAGTAGCAGGTTGACTTCTCTCTTCACCAGCCCCCCCCCCCCCCCCCCAAAAAAAAAAAAGTTGTTGGGGCAGCACCTTTATTAGTAGTGTTCAGGATTTGACAATATTCTGCAGGGGTGTGTGTGTGTGTTTGTGTCTGTGTGTGCTCTGCAGGTCTTCAATAAAACCAGAGTAACAGATCCTTATTTTCCTTTTTTCGCTGGGCTCAGAGGGTTCATTAGAGGTGAGCCTCTGCCTCCCTGGCAGATGTGGAGCCTCTTGGCTGGATTCTCTCTATCTTTTCCCCTCCCCACATCTCAATCTCTGCAGGCCTGTTGTTGCTACCCACACACACACACACACACACACACACACACACACACACACCAAAACAAACCCATAAAACAATATCATATCATTACCGGACACACACACACACACACATATACACACACACACACACACACACACACACACACACACACGCACACGCACACGCACACACACACTCTGCACATCTTGTTTTGTTTTTAATAAAGCTGTCATGATGCTGTGAAGCTGTGTCGGCCGTCACACTCTCCACACAGCAAAATTAGACATCCAGGGACCCTGAGGGGTGCTCCAGCCAGCCCCCCCCCCTCTCCACACCCACTTCAAAAGAAGGAAAGATTTAGGAGGGAAAACTGCGACAGCCTGTAAGGAGGAGCCTGCGATTCTTATGATGACCCACGGTTATAGCTTACGTATTGTCAGGCGTCCTCTAGTGGCCGTAGTGATTATAGCAGTTGTCAGGTGACATATGTAAAGTGACAACGACGAGGTTATAAGGTGGATAGATCGGTTAGCAAAGCACAGGACTTGGTTTGACACTATTCCACTGTAATTGCCATGACAACGCAGGTCTGGATCCTTCATAGCACAACGTATCCCAAGAACAACTACACCCATGTGGCTTCATGAAAATAACGTGTCAGCAAAAACACCAACAGGACGCCTGAGGATTATACTTAGAACTTTTGACGGTCTCAGGACAGTAAAAATATTTGCATTGCCAATGCTTGGTATCCTTTTTTTCAGCACATCATCACTTATATGACCAAGCATTTTTCTATGTATTTTAACATGCTGTATCAACACAGAAAATACAATATTTGGTCTGCAACAGCATTAAACAAAATGTGAGAGAACGTCTTAAGTCAGCACATTCAACCTAAGTTGATGGCAATGCTCCATGAGACATTGTTTTCTTGCAACGTCTGGAATCAGCCACGTAATTTGATCATTGCTGAGGGTTAAATCTCTTTATTGCGTTTAAACCTTGTTCAACAGTGATATGTTTCAAGCACCATAAATATAAATACTCCTTTTCCTATACCACCAACTATACAGAAAATGGAATATCTTTGAGCTTTGGTTGGAAAAAGAAAAAGGTTATTTTGAAAATGTCACTTTGGGCTCTGGATAAATGTCAGGACCATTATTATAGATGTTCAGTCAGTTAATAAAAATAATTATACTGCAGGACCTGTTGATGTGTAGAGTGATAGCTGGTGTCCATGTTCGAAATTCTCTCTGTTGTTTCAAGTGGTTGCTCTCACTACAAGTCTATTGGTGCTTCTCTGGCTGTCTTCAATCAGCTGCAGTTGGGGGGACAGTGGGTGAGCATGAAAACAAAGGAGGGTAGAGGGTGAGGGTGACGATAGAAGACAGATGAAGGAAGGATGAAGAGGAAAGAAAAAACTGAAGCAGAGACAGTGGAAAGACAAACAGACAGTGATGAGTGATAGGTGGCTGGAAAACAGAGGTGGAGGAAAACACCAAGATGGCAACAGGGACTCTGCAGCACCCCTGGACATTGACTCGACTCCCTCCCTTCCTCCTCCCTCTGGTCTTGAACCACCTCCTCTCCCACCGAGGGGGGAGCAATGCCGGCACTGCATCTCCGCTTTATCAGCAGTGGCCACATTCACACTGCATGAAGATGAATCGGCAGAGGGTTTCGCAGCCGCCACCCCGACAAGCAACGGCAGCCAATGACGCAGCAGGAGACGAGTAATCCTCAGCCTCTATTAAAAAGGGACTCCTGGATCAGGATTGGGATTGATGTGGCAGCCAGACTGCTCAGTTTACAGACACAGCTATAAAAGAAATCTCCATACTTATTTTTTTTTTACTGGCTGCTTCCTTGTGTGGCCGTAATCCTGCTTCATCCTCGAGAGAGTGGAGACAAATGAAAGCAACACCTTCCTTCTCCTTTCATCCGTCAGGCTTCACACCAACACCATCCTGACTTAGTGCGAATTAACCCGAGAATCGTTTTCTGAGAATTATGCACGACGCATGAGGTGTTAACGCCGTGAAGAGGGAGTTGTGAAATTGCTCCCAGCGTGCAGAGCAGCCTCTCCAGTTTTCTCAATGAGTAAGAATGCGACGCAACATGGCTGAATCAGTGTATCACTTTGTGAGAGATGCTTAGGGCCTCAGCTGAGGTCCTGCTGCTGTCCCAACCCCTCCCCTCCCTCTGTCGAGGTATCAGTCTGGCACAGCTGGGCTGAGACAGGTAGACGGTGTCCTCCAGGTAAATGAGGACCTTACAACACCCTCCCTCCCACACACACACTGACAAATGCAACAAAATAGAGTAAACTCATTATTGAAGACTGATGGTTTGGCGATCCAGGGTTACCAGACAGCAGGTTTGGGATTAAGAATGTAATGCAATGTAATGGAGAAAATGATCATCTGTCTTGTTTAACATTAAGCAGAGAACATGTACAGAGAAGTAAGGCTTTATCAGGACACCATGGGACAGCTACAGAGCTGTCAAAGGGATTTATGATGCAATATGCATAATGATTTTTATGGGACCATACTGCTGCTTCTAGCAAACACACTGTTGCACTTTACAGTGTTGAAAACGATTTAAACCAACTTTTTGTGTCAAAATCCACAGTTTTACTCACAGGATCTATGTTTTAAATGTTTGATTATGTCAATTTAATATCAGTGATTTAGAGTGGATTTCTTTCTTTTCCCACAGGGTGAGTGGGCTTCACAGAATACGTGTGAGAGCCAGGGCTGCAGTCAACTGCTGCTATTATTCATTTATGTATAATAAAGTCATGATATTATGGTTGTATAAGCAAGTTGCAGCTGTAAGTGAAGGCCATTGTCAAAAACAATGTCAGTGCATTAAGGACACTTATTTAACAAAGACCTGAAAATAATAATGAGTTAATTATATAAAAATTTTGTTTCAAAGCCAAACAGTGAGCAAACATGAAAAGCAAACTACAGTATGGACGTGTTGAATTTCAGTGCAGCCGGGAATTTGCTAGACTGAGATCTGGTGTCTTGAAGCCCCTAAAACAAGGACTTTTTGGAGATGCTGTTGGACTTCGTCTTTGCCCATTCAAGTTTTCAAAGACCTTTAAAAATGATGACATAGTCTTTCTCTGTTTGGGTCCTATCAGCCTTCACTCCCAGCAGTAAAAGCAACATTGATAACATTGTCTTTGCTGCAGCTGCTGTGTGGGCTGAGTTAAACCTGCATTTATCTGTGAGTATTTTCTGTATCAGATTAAACAATCTACTTCCTGTTTACAACAGCTGGCTCAGACACAGGGTAGGTTAATGGTTGTGCATCTGTGTATTTTTCTGTTGAATTGGTATAGGTTTCCGATACAGAGCTACAGTAAAATAGTTGTCTATAGGTGGAGATAGCAGTGTGGGCGTAGTTTCTGTTTCACTTGTTGTACATTGGCTAATCAACCTTTAGAGACTGATGAGCAGTTGTTAGAAGTGGTTGAAGGCCCTTCTCTGCCTTTTCTCAGTCAATAAACTCTCCACTGTTCAACACACCAATGAGCCACACTGTTGTACTGGGTGACATGTTGGTTTTGGGTCTGGTTGTTTCAGGACCAGTCTTTCATATTTTTATATATGGATCCATGAAATGTGCCTATTTAGAAGTTCCTCCCAGCAGAGTTTCTGCACAGTGACTTTCAGGAACGTGTGCAGCTCACCTGGACCTTGTACCCTGAGTTATTGCTTTGTCTTGCAGAACACTGCTCCTCTGGTGGGGAGGACAGCTCAGGATATATTTGTCACGAAAACTAAGAGTCTCTCTTTTCTCCAGTGGATCTCTTAGTCAGGAAAAGAAAAAGCACAGTAGGGTTTGGTGAAATGAATGTGAATGCATTTTTCTGGTCTACAACCACTGCTCAACCCCCAGAATGCTCTCCTTGAACACCTGAGAGCACCACAGGTCTCAAGACCTACCTTTTCAATAAAGCCTATGCTTTTAAAGCCTTATTTTAAATATGTTTTACCTTTTATTAGTGTCTTTATCCCCCTTATTATGCTCTGTTTTCTGTAGCACTTTGAAATTTGCTTTCAAATGTAAAGTGCATTATAATTAAAATCTATAATAATTATTATTACAAGGAATGAAGGGAGACTAAAGAAGGAATGATTTTGTTGTTTTTAACTGTTGTTTTTACGTGTGTTTTTTCTCAATATTCATCAGATGTCCTTATTTTTAAATATTAGGAGCAGGTAATAGTATGCCGTTATAATCCGTCACTAATTTAAAAGGTCATGAGAGCAGCAGCCATATGCCAAACACATCGGACACATGTGACAAATGACCGCGTACAGAGCCATTTGCCCTCCAGCTGAGAAATGAAGCTGGGGAAAGCTTTTGTTTTTAAGATGCCAGGTTCAGTGTGGGAGCTTTTCATCCAGACACAAACCTGACCACAGACGTTCATCTTTGCCCGACGGGACGACTCCTTTTAGGGCCAAAAAGGCTTCTGGCTCTTTGACGCGAGAGTCTGTACTCGAGCTGTGAAGTTCCTTAACAACAGGGGCTGCTTGTCAGGCAGCCAATCCTGTCGTAGTCACACACACACACACTCACAAACACACTCAGACGCAGAATGAATATAGACACTCACTTACTGTTTCTAAGAGCCATTTAGCATCTGCTCATCAGTTAGCAGCTTCACAATGAAGCCATAAAAGCAGACAGAGTATTCTCTCCTGTGATAATGGGAATGACAGTGGTACAGGCAGGTAGAGGCAACCAAACCACCAAAGTACCCATCAGCCCCAGGAAAGATCCTCCTCAAGGGGAACACAGCTTTAAACAGAGCACCTGAATGTGCATGTGAATAGTGCTGCACAAAACAAGCCTGCACGCATGGCAGAAAAAATAAAATAAAACTCCAGGAAAACATATTAAAACCCTGGTTATTGTTAAAGATGGCCTTCCAAGTTTGTTTTTACAGCACTTATGTGTTCTGGGAATGTTTGTAATACTGTATATATTTTTTTGCTCACACAGATCACTTGTCTAAATTCACCAATTTAAACCCTCATTAGCCAATTTTTCTTGAGCCACTTGAAAAAGAGTTGATACTGTATGGTCAAATTTCTTTTACTTTGCTTGGGTCACATCTTGTCCCAGGAAATGTTTCAAGTCACAAACTTTTTTCTAAAAGAGAGCTAAAACTTCATCTGAAGATAACTATCTTAATTAGATATTAAAGATAATGTATGGCTCACAATGGAAGCACAGATGACAGCTTTTATTAAAAATCAATGGCTGTGTAATTAATAACCATACTGTCAGTTATGATGTATAGATATAAACTTAATTTCCCTGAATAGTCATCGTCATCATAATTAACATTTTACATCTTACAGTATACGTCAGATACAATATAAATGCGGTGGAAAGATGCAAACTCTGGGCAGAGAGATCTGTAACAGTAAGTGGGAGCAACCACAGAGTTAAACGCTTTCACTTCACTGCACATTTACAACATATGAATACATATGAACTGCACCCCCAACCTCCGTTATTATATTCACAATTGTTTTCTCCCCCTGGTATTAGAGTGGAAAGAAAACATTTGAAATGTTGAACGAATGACAGTCTCCCAGCACGAGAATCAATTCCTGATGCACATAATGAGCAGACGTAATCCCAGAATGAGCAGAAACCCTTCAAGCCTGAAGAGAACCGCACCGAGAGAAACTCTATTCGCATTTTTTTTATCATTTTTTTTTTAATGTTTTAAGTACGATGCTGATGCTTTTAGCTGAAGACACTTTGGCCTTAAAATACATCACCGATGGGCTGGTGAACAATCAAATCCCAAAATGCCCATAATTTGTTAGTTTTCAGCATTTTGAAGCCCGGCCTGTAATGAGATGTTTTTATTCTGCAGTCTATCCACATTTCTTGGGTTTTCATTTTGCAGTCAGAGAATCAGTGAGTCAAAACATGAAAATGTCATGTCACGACCAGATACACAACATAGACATCATAGGGAAATATCAGAAATCAGAATTTCAGACTTGACAGTGGGTTGGGTCACGTTTTCTGAGGCCAAATCAAGACAATTGTCATTTACGGAAGCCCAAAGAGGCATTCATTCATACATTTTATTTACTCCTTTTTCCAAGATAATAATATAGGTATTTAATTAATTAGATGTGCTACGATTCACCTCGTACAGTGGTATGGGATGATCAGCATCTCTCAGTCATTATCTGGTATTCATGGGGACACCCAGGGCCTCAAGACTGGTCAGCTATGTAGTTAATGACATCAGGCTCACTAATATTGTGCTGTGGATATTGCAGATACTGTAAAGGACTAACCTCTTAGATGACGCACACCAATGTTTGTTTTGTCAATAACAAGATGTAAAGGTCTGACATTGCTGCCACTCTTGAAATAACGTGATAATTTCACATTATAACGTGAAAACATCATATCTTTAAATAACATGATACTTTTGTGTCTTCATACGATAAGGTCTATGGCAGCCATTGTACTTGGCAGGAGCCGCCTCTTGCGCCCCATGTGAATGGTTGGCATGAAAGTCACTACCTTCTGATGCTGCACAAGCACAAGAAACTCGATGCAGGACCTAGGACCCGAACCTGTCACTTTGCCTACCAGTGAGCAGTGGCTACTGACACGTCTCTGGGGGTCATGGGAGCCTCCCTTTGTTGGTGTCCCTACTACTACTACTCCAACCTAGCATTTTACCCAACAGCACTGTCACATTACCCTGAACGTGGGCTCCAGGTAGTAGCTAATGCTGATGCTACTCTCCTCATTCTCTGCGAGCATGGCTTAGCCACGGCACCTCTCAAATTATAACGTGAAAATGTCATAGCTTGAAATAAGTTGAAAAATATATTGTGCAAATGTGAAAATATATTGTAATAACAATAAACTTTTCATGTAATTACGTGATACTGAGCCCCTTTTTTTTCTCGGTGTGGCAGCAATAAACTTCGTAATCTTGGTTTTCTCCTGATCTCGAGAAAACAAATCTGTGAAAATGGAGGATAAAAGTATGAATGTTTGGATCCATAGGGCTTCTGCATTAATCTGGATAAACTGCACTAATCATGCTTTTTTTCTATTAGGAGCACATCACATAACGATCTGCAGT